>NC_136270.1:107905739-108258239 GCF_964187855.1 Myxine glutinosa
ATGCCAATCACAAGCATCTGACAGCCCTCTTGCTTTCCACCTCCTCCTCTTTCCACCTGTTACCACTTGGTCCTCTCTGACAAACAACACCTCTCCCCCATTGATCTCCTTCTCCACTCTTCTCTCTCTCGATCTCAGCACCTCTTGTTGCACTATCTGCACTACTACCGCCAGCACCTGATCATGCCGCCACTTGTATCTGCCTGCTGCCAATGTTACTGAGCATGCACTCCGTGCATGCTGCACCATTCCCAAAGGTCCACACAAAGAACATCTCTCCCCCGGCAACAACCCCCACAATCTCAAGTTTATTGGTGACGGAGGCACATCATACTGTTATGAATTTTGGGTAGGGGCATATATAGATTTCGTTAGATCTGTGTAGGTAGGTGCTTCGACTGTCGTGATAGGGAACCTCACCTGTAATTTATGTTTAGGCAGTTTGTTCGGATTAACGTGCAACTTCGTCCCCATTAAGAGGAATGGGGCATGTTAAATAGTTCTAGGGATTATGCTAATTCCCGCGTGTGTGAAACCTGTAATCATCCTGGTGTCCCGTATGGCAACACACTCTTAAACATTAGCTAGGCCGATTAGCGCACCACATTAATGAATTCCCCCCTCTCACAATGACTGACCAGAAGAACCAACAGGAAGCAACCACAAACTTGGGCTGACAACACCAGCAGGGCAGCAAACATCGAACAGGCAGGCTGAGAGACACGCCCAGGAGAACTCGTGATTGACAGGGGTGAGGGGGCGAGTTGGAAGCAGGTCGCTGATTGGAGAATGGGGAAGATGAAGGACATGCCACACTGATTGGCCACCGACAATGATGTGCCACCCAATGATGTAACACCAAAGGCGCGAGACGCTCGGCCAATCAGTGTGGAGGGCACGAAACAGCACCAACAAGCGACGCGCTCATTGGAGGAGAGGCACCAGATGTGAGGAAGGCGCGAAATCCCACAATGAAACGACGCACTGGTTGGAGGGGAAGAGAGCTGACGTCACGGGACAGGTGGTAAAACCACTCGCAGGCCGACATCTTGTCTCTTCTCGTTGTTGGATTCCTTCCTGCTCGGACCTCTTTTCCTTTGTCTCTGTTTGGACCTTTTCCCTTGCGATCCAGAGATTGCCTTGCTCATTGGCCGTTGACGAACGTTGGAAAGACGTTGGAGCACCGACGATTCTCTTCCCTGGCGAGCGTACGAGCTGCAGCGCACTGTGACCGTGCCGAAGCCAGGAGAGCATTGCACGCTCGCTTGCTTGACGCATCGAGGCCTGGTGAACGGGGGCGCGGGGAGGCCTGCTTCGCGCCAACCGAAGCGTGGTCGGACGACTGCGCTTGGAGCTGCATGCGACCCCTTTCAAGTCGCATGGAGAGCCGGTGGAATGCCCACAGACGGGACCGAGCAGTTCGCGCCGATCAGAGCTGCGTCGGATGGAGCCTGACCGACCGGACTACAGACAGAGCTAAGCCAACACAAATGCACCACATAACGTTTGCTTTATTTCATTCTTCCTGAGTCCTGTAAGTCGAAGTCTGTGTGGAGACGTCCCGACATAGGGGATTATTTATTTACCGGCGCGTTTCTTTGTTCTCGGAGTCCGGCAATAAAGCCACGTATTTTTGTACAGCAACTCCGTTTTTGGTTTGATTTATTAATTTTCAGGTTGAAGACGCCTGCGCGCATGAAGGTAAGTGGGCATTCTCCCCCAACCCCCCCTGCTCGTGTATCGTCCGCCATCAATTGAAACGCCTCAAAGTAAGCGTGATTAGCCATCCGTGGACGCTCTGTCTTAATAGAGTCGTCCACAGGACAATACGTTGCCCGCAACAGGAAACTCAACAATATTGGCTCCATCCTCCAAATCTCTTGCCGCTTCAATATCCTCACCCACACACCTTCACACCTAGTAAAAGCACCTTGCTGATTGGGGCATGTTACCACAGTAAAAACACCACATATGTCCCCTCCTCCTCCGTTCTTCTCACCTCCCTCTCAAACATCTGCCTCCTCTCTTTCAAACATACCTTTCCCCATCGCTCATGCTTCATCCACCCCAAGCCATGCATCCGATGCTGTACCATCCCCACGACCTCCTCCTGATGCCACCGCACCTCCATCTCATCCACCTCTGTTCTTGCATTGCACTTCCGACTTCCCTTCTTCTCTGGGAGGGCATTCTTTACCACTGCATCACTTGAATCCCACAACATCATGAACTCCCACACCCTCACCACCTTAAACTCATCGGTTAATGATGTCAAGGGAAACGGGAGTTTTCCACCCAGACCATAAAAGGCGATGTTCGTCAAACAGCGTGGCACTCCCAACCACCTCCTCACAAACCCGCTCACCACAACCTCCATCCTCTCTACATTCCCAATCGCAATATCATACATCATCAATGGCCACAATACTAGTGGCATCAATCCAAACTTCAAACACCATACCCTCAACCTACCTGGCAAACCACATCCATCAATCCTCTTCAAACATCTCAAAAGCTTGTTCCTCACCTCCTCCACCCTTCTCACATCATTCAACTCCACTGTATACCATCTTCCAAAACTCTTCACAGGGGCCTCTATCAATGATGGAACCACCTCCCCTCCCAGCTCAAACCTGTGCAGTGTGCATGTTATCCACCACTCCTCATTTCACCACCACACTCCTCGAATTTCTTGCTTTAAAGCCTATTCTTGCCCACCCCATCAACCTTTCCAGTCATCCCAGTACCTCTACTGCTGCATCAGCCGACTGTTGGACAACTATCATCATCCATGAATGGTCATCCATGAATGCAAACATCGCTGGCAAACTCTGACCAGGGGGTAGCTCCACTGTTTTCCCATATCCACTGACCGCACGTGATTGTATGCATTGATTGTATGCATTGATTTAATTCGCCTTTATAATTTATATTGACATTCATGATGTAATTCCACATTTTAACTGGACAATTCCTCTCGACAATGAGCATAGAGAAAATAAATAAAACCAGGGAATTGTCTGAGGAGGTCAGACACAAGATTGTAGCCAAGCATGGACAATCTCAAGGTTACAAGTCCATCTCCAGAGACCTTTATGTTCCCGTGTGCACCGTATGCAATGTTATCAGGAAGTTTAAGGCCCATGGCACTGTAGCAAACCTCCCTGGACGTGGCGGCAAGAGAAAACTTGATCGAAGATTGCAGCAAAGGATTGTTCAAATGGTGGAGAAAGCACCTTCATCAACACTCAAACAGATATTCAAGCTGACCTTCAGACACAACAGATTCAAGCTGACCTTCAGACGCAAGGTACGACAGTTTCAACTCGCACCATCCATTGCCAACTCGATGAAAGGGGGTTCCGTAGTAGGAGACCCAGGAGGACCCCACTGCTGAGAGAGACACAAGAAAGCCCGACTCGAGTTTGCCAAAACACACCTGAACAAGCCAAAATCATTCTGGTAGAATGTCTTGTGGACAGATGAGACCAAATTAGAGTTTTTTCGTAGAGCACATCATCTCTATGTTTACAGAAAACAAAATGAAGCCTTCAAAGAAAAGAACACATTCCCTACAGTCAAACAAGCAGGTAGGTTCAGTGATGTTTTGGGGTTGCTGTGCTGCCTCTGGCACCGGGTGCTTTGAATATGTGCATGGCATCATGAAATCAGGAGATTACGAAGGCATTTTGGAGCGCAATGTTCAACCTAGTGTCAGAAAGCTGGGTCTCCGTTGAAGGTCATGTGTCTTGCATCAGGACAATGTCCCCAAACACACTTCAAAAAGCACCCAGGAATGGTTCAAGACAAAACGCTGGACTGTTATGAAATAGCCAGCAATGAGTCTAGATCTAAATCCCATTGAATACCTGTGGGAAGATCTGAAAACAACAGTTGGAAGAAGGCATCCTTCAAATCTGGGAGAACTGGAGCAGTTTGCACAAGAAAAATGGGCCAAACTGCCAGTAGAGAGGTGTCGGAAGCTCATTCATGGCTATCGGAAGCGCTTGACTGCAGTTATTTTGTCCAAAGGCTGTGCTAACATATTGTTACGGCCCGTGGTTAAGGATGTTGGTTTGCCGAGCGGAGGCACCGCGGCCGAACAGTTACCCCGATTAACCCGATTCCTGGACGTTGGCCGAAATCGCGCCACAGATATTCAATTTGGAAACCTCTAAAGCGACCGAATGTAAAGAGGAAGAAGAAGAAGACGTACGGAGGAATAACAGGTTTTATTAATTATTTTCACAAGCCAAGCAAAGAGAGCAGTTGGTTATATACAGAAAATGGAAGGAGCAGACACACAGTGAAATCATTAGCTTACCTATACAAGCTTAATTAATAAACCCCAGGACAACGTGAAAGACAGACGGACGATCACACTTACACGGGGAAATGCAGGCCGGAAGGAATGGCTTGGAGATGGGTGGCTTTTAGAGGCAAGGAAGGTTCAGCGGGTACTGGGCACGGTCGGGCCAGAAGGCACCGCCGTCAAGAAGCCGAGCTTTGGTCCCAAACTGCACGGGTGAAGTTCCTTTCTCCGTACTGCTGCCTCGTGCGCTCCTTGCATTGCGCCGGTCCGCTTTTCCTGCTGCGCGGCACGTCTCACGGCGGCTCGGTCACACCTGCTCGTCTCCAGCACATCTCCTGGACCCATCTCTGTAAAAGCTCATCTGTTCGGGGAGCGTCCCACGGCGGGTTATATAGGCCCCGCCCTTCACCCTTTGCGAACCTTCCCCAAGCGTTCTCGCTCCACCCTCTCAAGCCAAACCCCTCGTTCTGGGTTGGATGAGCGGGGCCGACTTACTCCTCCCCTCTATGACGAGGTGGAGACCCGCCTTTCTTCTTCGGCGTTACCTCGTGCGTAATGGAGTCAAATGCAGCAAAGTGGACGGCAGATGAAAATGCAGCAAAGTGCCTAAAGAGCCAATTGCAGCAAAGTGGCAAACCTGGCACTTGGAAGCTGCCATGGGGCGTCGGAGGGCCTACTCTTATTTAATTCGGTGCAATGAAGAGTCAAACTAGTGGGAAACACATCCTTAGCCTACAGAGAATAAGGGACTAACTATTTAAAAGGATATATCGTGTCCTGTGTGTAGGTTTATGGAATTAACTAAGAGGACGAGCTGCGACCATTCTTTACATTACGAGGGTCAGTTACACACAACAAAACCATACTTTTCACATTCGTTACACTTTCTCAAAATTGTTACACTTCTCAAATTCGTTACACTTCTCAAACTCGTTACACTTCTCAAATTCGTTACAATATATTAAGTCGAGGGTGTCAATAATTTTGTCAATGCCATTTTTATTTATTTTCTGATTTAAAAGGATACATTAAGTTCTGAATCAAAAACAAAGGTTCTGTAATATTAACAGTGAAATAAAGGATTGTGGAGACCAAATACTTTTGTCAATTTCAACTTATTTTTAGAGAAAATTGTGAGTTATTTGAAAAAAAAGTGCAAGGGTGCCAATATTTTTGGCCATGACTGTTTGTCAATAAACGACCATCTCAGTATTCTGGTGTATTTTGTGTCACTAACCGTGAATTATAGCATTTTAACCACATTTGGAAAAAGTAAAAAGGAAAATAAAACCGCTTTCAATTCATACCCACTTGTCGTCACCTCGGACTCACCACGTGCCGTGTTGAAGTCTCCCCTGTAAGGGTCAAGTCAAATTCATCGATTTGGCCAAAATAAGTAATGGTCTAGACGTTATCGTCGTCACCATGTAATGGATCTGGACAACTTGTCAGGTTACGATCAGTTTATTTGTTCACAAAATGGACACAGCTTCATGACCATGCCTTTTCGTCAGACCGCAATGGTGGCACCCCGAAACAAAAATAAACCAGTACTTGCACGCTTTTTTGTCCCCCGTCGCACCGCGGAGCGAAAGGGGGACTATGGTTTTCCCGTCCGTCCGTCCGTGTGTGCGTGCGTTCGTGCGTCCGTGCGTGCGTAAGCGAAGGACCGAATTCTAATTTGGTGTGTGGGTGCAACTAGGCATATGGAAGAACCCTATTGAAAATTAGGTCGCCACGTCAAAATCTAAGATGGCCGCCGTCATGTATGTCTGACGCCATGTATGTCTGAACCTTGTGAGCGGAATATCTTGAAAAATAAGCAAAGTACCAACGTCTAATCTGGTGTATGGGTGTATCTTGGCATAAGGAAGAACGCTGTTGAAAATTGGGTCGCCACGTCAAAATCCAAGATGGCCGCCACCATATATATGCCTGAAACTTGCGAGCGAAATATCTTGAAAAATAAGCAAAGTACCAACGTCTAATCTGGTGTATGGGTGTATCTACGCATAAGGGAGAACGCTATTGAAAATTGGGTCGCCACGTCAAAATCCAAGATGGCCACCTTGCGTCTTCCACTTTGTCAACTCATCACTTCACCGACGGGGGACCGAGGCGTAACGCTTGTTCAGCCTTTAAAACAGGAGAAAACCTAAAGGCCTCAGACCTAAACTGAGCAAACAAAATGGTGGCGACTCGATTTTGAAGCCCCGCCCTGCACGGACAGATAGACTGGCGGAGAATGTATCGATACTGTATAGGGTAGTTTCAAATTGCAAAATCATCATATTTCTGAACAGCAAAAAAAGATTGCAGCATATGTTAACAGTAAAAAAAAAAAGTGATCTAAGAAAAGCAGCCGCGTCGCAGACCACCCCGTCGCCTATACACTGCCCCGGTTCAATTTTTTGTTTGAATGAAAAAATTATAATTTTTCCCATATGTTTGGACTAATTTGAAGCAACCTTAACTCAATATTTTTTCTCTCCGAAAAGCGTTTTCATGTTTCAGGGTGGGACAGACAGACAGATGGCATAGCCTATTATAGCCGGCGAAGCCGGTGTTGTGAATGAACGCGTACGTATTATGTTGAAAAGCCAGATTTTGCTAAATCCCTTGAGAATTTCGAAGCTTTGACGCACCAAATCGCTCCATGGAGGCCGCCATTGCGGATGCGGAAGTATGCATAAAAAATTGCGAAAACGTTCAATAGGAGTTTGTTTCACTTTTTGGGGGGGATTCACAATCTTATGCACCTCTAATTTGTAATTAAAATACTTTAAGACCAACCTCGTTCCCCGGGCCCGCACGGGCCCTTGTTATCTTCAACGAAAATCGTCACCAAACAACGGAACGAATGAGATTCGAGTATTTGAAAAAATATTTCAAAAAAGCTTATTACCGGTACCGAGTTTCGGAGGCTGAAAACGGCGTCAAATATTCTAAAATTGACGAAGAATTATTTTTTAGAAATCTCGCGGCCATAGGGGTTAGTTTTTCACGGCCGGAAATATGTGAAATTGAGACGGAATTCACCGAATTAATCAAGAAGGAAATTTTATAAATTTTAATCTCATCCAGAATGCAAATGGTGTAATTTTGAACTAGGTACGGTACCTACTACACCTACCTACAACCAACTACCTAACCTACTGATGCCATAGTGATGGGTAAAATAGTGGCAAGAGGCTTTGGCTTCGCCGGCTCATTGCGGCTTTGCAGTCGGGTACTAGTATACAGTATATGCTATAGATTTTACATTGAAAAAATCATGCCTGGAATGCATCAGTGTCTTGTTGCCAAATGATCAATTTACCCAATTATTTTCCTTTCCTTTTGTCAAACCCCAGAATGTAAAGGAATCAAAGCAGAGTCCACGATCAGCAGTCCCGGCAGGACATGGACGTGCGAGCTTCCAGCCAGCTAAAAAATTGTGGAATTCGAGAAAAGATCGCAGAGCTGCACTCATGGTTGGAATTCTCATTGGTGTATTTGTACTCTGCTGGTTGCCATTCTTTATCTGTGAACTTTTGAAATCGCTTTGTTCACATAGAATTCCTCACATTTGGCGCAGCATCTTCCTTTGGCTTGGCTACTCCAACTCATTCTTCAACCCGCTCATCTACACTTACTTCAATCGCCACTACAGGAATGCCTTCCGGAACCTCCTTCTTAGTGTCCAGTGCTAGAATCCAATGGCTTAATTTTAGTGCGAGTAGCCACAAAGGACAGTATTGACCCTAATTTGGCCTGGGGATTGGGGGAGCGGATTTCACCACCTCCTCCACCTTTTTCGCCATATTTGCACAGAATTTTTTTTTCTAGTGTTGAGCATTCATGACCTTTTCTGCTCAACTCTTGCGCACAATTTGATACTAATTTTATAAAAATCGGATCGACGGTTGCCACGGAATCCGCCCCTCACTCCCTGCTTTGAGAAGGTTCAAAATAACCCGGCCTGATTACGGTTAAGGTGGCAAGAATATGAAAAATAAAGGGAATGGACCTCCATAAAGAAGGATATCCGGGAGTTGAGACTTATGAGACACCGATTTGCACTTGGACCTTGGAGTTGCCACAGCGTTAGATCTTCAATGGCCACGCCAACTCCCAAAGCCACGTGGATGTCTGCTTCAGTGCCACGCATACTCCATTTGCAGCCGAATACCATTTCAAGATGGCTGAATATATCACTGCTCCTCTCCATTTTGCTCTTTGTGAAATTTTAAATATATTTTTTTATTTATCAAACAATTTTTTTTTTCAATCAAATTTCAATCAAACAATCACCTTTTTTCTTCTTACTAATCTACATTTACCAACGGCTTCGTAGTATATAGCTTGTACTGTTGTACACAAATCACATATGATAAAGACATGAAGGAGATGGTGAATTACAAGGAAATTAGAAGACGATGGACAAATACTCTAAGCACATGGAATTTGAATCCTCGTTCTGAGCATCAAGAGTCATCGGTCCAAAGGGGAAGGCGACACAGGCCAACTTGATTGGCTCCTTCTTCCACTCTCACATTGGCAAGAAACACGTTAAAAACGTGAAATGACACGTGGTATGAATTTACCTGCTTTATGAAAGGTCATCCGGTGTATTTCGTCATGTCTGTCTTGTGGTGTTTACATTCAATCAAAGGCAAATGATTTATACGACTTGCAAATGTTTCTTTGATTTTCATTCGTCTATTTTTTTTTCTTCATTAGAGCCTGGTGTTGGCTTAGCGGTTAGGGTGCGGCTTGGGATCCTCGGATCCTGGGTTCAGAATCCCGGTCGATCGCTGAATTAACACTAGGGGGGTTGACTCAGTCTGTCATCCTTCCGAGGTCGGCAAATTGAGTACCAGCTCACTGGGAATTCCCTGTGTGTCGCAAGAGGCGACTAACAGGGTTGGCAGCAGAAAGGGCATCCGGCCATAAAACATTGCTTCAAAAAAGGGACCACAGTGCCCGAAAAAGTAGGCCAACCCTGCTCTGCGGGGAAAAATGGCCTCTAAAGGTGGTTCTTCTATTTTTCTTCATTGGTTCAAACAGTCTGAATAATTTTATTGCTTTTCTTCCCAAATGTTTGTCGTTTCTTTTTTCTAAATAAATCTTATTTGCATTTCATTCAATTGGCTCGAATTTTGTTTGCCACCCACAGTTAATCAACTTTCAATGAAACGGTGTTCACGGATATTGTACGAGACTAATTGCCAACATCGGTGGTGGGAAAGAAATTAAATTAACGGAACACTAATTACATCACAAGATGTTTACCACGGGGATTCCTGGGATAGAACTGGAGTCAGACCCACCAACATTGCCGTGTTTGGATTGAACCGTAATGGCTGACCTGCATGCAATGGCAACATTTTCTATACAAGGGCAAGGAGCCGTGCGTGCGTCCGTCCGTGCGAGTTCCCCCCATTGGTTGGACAGTTCGCTTGACTCCACCCACAATTTCTATACTGCAGCCCCCAGTTTAGAAACCCTTTAGAGTTTAGAATTACATTTTCTCTCAAGCAGCGTTTTTACTGCTGAGGTTATGCAGGCTTGTTATTATTTCCAACTATTTTCTCAAATTGTGAGTTCAACGTTACATATTCCGCTGTTTTGGCGTGGGAATGACCATTTGCTTTTATGAGTTGGGAGAGGGTGAAAGTAAAGATGGGATGACTTTGGTAGGCTGAGGATTTTTCACTCACAGTAAAAATGTAATTGTGTGTGTGTGTGTGTGTGTGTGTGTGTGTGTGTGACCTTTCTTTGGCACCCACTCCACCCACACCCCCACCCCCCCCCCCCCCCCCGAAATGAATAATTTTTTTTTAAAGTGAACGGAAAACATATCATGTTTGCAAGTAAAAATTTTAGCGGATTACAGTACTTTAGTAAGCAAATTGGAAATAAGAAAAATGCAAGACATTAAAAATTCAGCAAACAGGTAAAACTGCATGTCATGTCATTGATATAACAAAAACACATCTTCAACAGAGAAAACATCACCGGTAACAATATTCAAAAAGGTAACAGAAAATACAGTCTCGAGGCTCAGCATATTCTTCAAAGATGAATAAAAAAAAAACATTCACAGTCCTCGCTTTTGAGCCTTAATTTCTGCAAATTGGTCAATGACCTCATCAAAATTCACTTTCTTTGCATATTCACGCTCAGGTCAGCCAGGCTTGCCAATCTCATCTGACCCATGCTTGAGTTAAAGAAAAAAAAAATTGTTTAGTGCACAAGATTGAGGCTTGTGTAAGAGCTAGCACATTAAACACACATTAGCACATAAAACACAAAAAACATAAACGGACACATAAAACAATAAAGGGAGGGAAACACAAGATGGGGAGAGACAAGAGAAACTCCCCATCTCATTTTACCCATCACCATGTTAGTAGGTTAGGTAGTTAGGTAGGTAGCATCAGTAGGTTAGGTAGTTGGTAGGTAGGTAGTTGGTAGTAGGTAGGTAGTTGGTAGTAGGTAGGTGTAGTAGGTACCGTACCTGGTAAGACTTGGTAAAAGAGAACAGCAGACAGTCCTCCCCAATACCTGCATACCTCTTGCCACTATTTTACCCATCACCATGGCATCAGTAGGTTAGGTAGTTGGTAGTAGGTAGGTAGTTAGTTGGTAGTAGGTAGGTGTAGTAGGTACCGTACATGGTAAGACTTGGTAAAAGAGAAGAGCAGACAGTCCTCTCCAATACCTGCATACCTCTTGCCACCATTTTACCCATCACCATGGCATCAGTAGGTTAGGTAGTTGGTAGTAGGTAGGTAGGTAGTTGGTAGGTGTAGTAGGTACCGTACCTGGTAAGACTTGGTAAAAGAGAAGAGCAGACAGTCCTCCCCGATGGCAATACCTGCATACAATACAATAAATGTCACAAGAAGCTTAAGGAAGTAACTATACGATGTGCTAGCTTAAGGCCTATTTTTAACTGGGCTTAACATACGTTTTCACAGTAAGTGTGTAGTCTTCTAACTTCAGTCGCTGTCAGGCGCCAGGGCTGGTTCTCTGACTCTCCGGGCACGGCAGCTTCCTCCACCAGAAGACGTTAGCTTGCAGTGATTAATTCGGTGAATTCCATCTCAACTTCGGATATTTCCGGCCGTGAAAAACTATCCGTATTTCTAAACTAAATATGTAAACCGCTTATACCATATTTCTGGCCGTGAAAAACTATCCCGTACGGCCGCGAGATTTCTAAAAAATAATTCTTCGTCAATTTTAGAATATTTGACGCCGTTTTCACCGTCCGAAACGCGTATTAATAATTGGTTCTGGCGTTTGATGACGATTTTCGTTGAAGATAACGAGGTTGGTCTTAACGTATTTTAATTACTAATGAGAGGTTTCATTAGATTAGGAATCAAAGAACGACGGGTGAAACAAGTGTTACGTGGTCCCCTCGGTGACTACCTGGTCTCGGTGACCCCCGGACCGTGAGAGGACCTTCGCCAGCAAGTAGTATTATATATATGCGCTTTCGCAACGCAATCCCTATGAATTCCACCCAAGAGAAACTGATGTGCAATGATATATTTCCAGGGTAAGGATATCATACGATTTCAATGATACAATCACGGATATTCCCCGAGCAATCAACAACAAACAACCATCAACAATTCCCAATCCACAATCAATTCCCTATATGATTAAGATGGCCATCTTATATATGTGTGTCCACTTCTGTACTCACGACCCCCTTTTGGTCTCTGCCCCTCACAATGTCTCTGGGCCCCTCCTGACCGAGATGCTGGTCGGCGTCACCGCACTCGGGCGGTTGAACGAACCCCGGGTGGACGTGTTTCCACCGGGCAGGTATCGTACCAGGCACCGCGGCTGCAGCCCCTCGTGGCCACACGAAGCGGGTACGGTAAAGCAAGCCAAAAGCCCCACGCCGCTTGCAAGGCGTGTTAGGCCCCAACGTGCGACCCGTACGCGTCTGTTTAGACGGTGCCGCGAACGGTGCCAGACGCGGGGTCGATGCACGGCCCCACGTCAACTTGACGTCTCCACCGGGTAGGTACACGTCCCGGTAACTCCTCTCGCCAGACGGGCTTCGGAACGCCGCTTTTCCACGCAGCGCAAGGTCGATCCCACCTTTCGTCGGAGCGGGGCGAGGAAGAAGAATACTCGTCGCTTTTCTTCCTCGTGTCTTTTCCTCTTCCGTTTCCGGTCACTTCCGTTTCCTGACACTTTTTCAGAAGGGCTCCTGACCCTCCAACCACAACAACCCTTAATCTACTACACAGGGATAAGCAAAGACCTGAATGGTAATTCACATACATTCACATAAATATGTAACACAAGCTCCTATTGAACTTTTTCGCAATTGTTTTATGCAAACTTCCGCATCCGGTCGATGGCGCCCATCATTGAGTGCTTTCATTTTAGAAATATTTTTGCAAATGCTCGACTCTCATTGGGTCCGGTGTTTGGTGATGCGTTTTGTTGAAGATAACCAGGCCCGTGCGGGCCGATGTTGGTCTTAAATTATTTTATTAATACATCGGAGGTGCATAAGATTGTGAATCAAACGACGACGGGTGAAAGAAACTCCTAATGAACGTTTTAAATTTGTTATGCATACTTCCGCCCACGCAAGATGGCTGCGCCCACGGCGCTTCGGATTCTCAAGCCAAGGCATAATCAGGTTTTCAACATAATACGTACTCGTTTATTGACAACACCGGCTTAGCCGGCTACTAGTACCGACTGCAAAGCCGCAATGAGCCGGCGAAGCCAAAACCTCTTGCCACTATTTTACCCATCACCATGGCATCAGTAGGTTAGGTAGTTGGTAGTAGGTAGGTAGGTAGTTGGTAGTAGGTAGGTAGTTGGTAGTAGGTAGGTGTAGTAGGTACCGTACCTGGTAAGACTTGGTAAAAGAGAAGAGCAGACAGTCCTCCCCGATGGCAATACCTGCATACAATACAATAAATGTCACAAGAAGCTTAAGGAAGTAACTATACGATGTGCTAGCTTAAGGCCTATTTTTAACTGGGCTTAATATACGTTTTCACAGTAAGTGTGTAGTCTTGTAACTTCAGTCGCTGTCAGGCACCAGGGCTGGTTCTCTGACTCTCCGGGCACGGCAGCTTCCTCCACCAGAAGACGTTAGCTTGCAGTGATTAATTCGGTGAATTCCATCTCAACTTCGGATATTTCCGGCCGTGAAAAACTATCCGTATTTCTAAACTAAATATGTAAACCGCTTATACCATATTTCTGGCCGTGAAAAACTATCCCGTACGGCCGCGAGATTTCTAAAAAATAATTCTTCGTCAATTTTAGAATATTTGACGCCGTTTTCACCGTCCAAAACGCGTAATAATAATTGGTTCTGGTGTTTGATGACGATTTTCGTTGAAGATAACGAGGTTGGTCTTAACGTATTTTAATTACTAATGAGGGGTTTCATTAGATTATGAATCAAAGAACGATGGGTGAAACAAAGTCCTATTGAACTTTTTCGCAATTGTTTTATGCAAACTTCCGCATCCGGTCGATGGCGCCCATCATTGAGCGCTTTCATTTTAGAAATATTTTTGCAAATGCTCGACTCTCATTGGGTCCGGTGTTTGGTGACGCGTTTTGTTGAAGATAACCAGGCCCGTGCGGGCCGATGTTGGTCTTAAATTATTTTATTAATACATCGGAGGTGCATAAGATTGTGAATCAAACGACGACGGGTGAAAGAAACTCCTAATGAACGTTTTAAATTTGTTATGCATACTTCCGCCCACGCAAGATGGCTGCGCCCACGGCGCTTCGGATTCTCGAGCCAAGGCATAATCAGGTTTTCAACATAATACATACTCGTTTATTGACAACACAGGCTTCGCCGGCTATTATAGTAAATCTAATCGTAACACTAATCCCTTCATAGTGACTGCAAACGTACTGGAAGTTAAAATATATCATGTTCTCCATGTTATTAGAAGCGGCAGTTTTATGTCCATTACGTCTATGATGTCATTACGACGGCTGACTCCACCAACCAACATTTTAATTTAAGAGTACACCCGCTCACTACGGGAGCTGCAGAAAGGTTCATTCCTCTTTGGGGAATATAGATTACAGTGGATATATGGTCAGCTCGCAAGAACATTGGATGTGTGTTCATTTACCAAGGTTCTTGTGGAGCGATCGCCAAGTTGTTTCAACATTCGAGCAAGCACTCCATTGAAAACCGTTAAGGAATGGCTAGCTTGGAAAGCGCTAGCTAGCAGCTTAGTAAATGAGCACACCTCCAACCCTAGTGGGATATATAGATTACAGTAGATCTTCTCTCAGTTCTGTAAGTAAAACTTACCTCACGGATGTCGGGATTCCTCCAAATTCCTTTGTTTAATGTTATAAACAGCATTAGCGACTGTTAAAAAAGCTAATCATGTGTGTTTGTGTTTTATAATATATTACAAGCCCGGCTACGCCGCTGTTCGACTTTTGGTCTTGTTTACGTAAAGTGGTAATGTTGGCTGATTTCCAAGCAGATGGCAGATGACCTTGAGCAAAAGAGAGGGTGAAGAGAACAGAGAGAGGGTGAGATAGAGCGGAAGAGCAGGCTTTTAGGACCCGTGGGCTGATGCCGTCTGGTCCAGTTGCAGATTCAGAGTCGAGGTTTGACAGAAAATTCTCCACCTTGTCAGGAGAGGACACAGAGTCCAGGAGCAGCAGGGTACGACTGGGTATGGTGGGTACAGAGAGGGATGGGTTTGGGACACAATATTTAGAGGCAATCAGAGTTGAGGCATTCGGCATTTTCACGTGCGGTGTCAACTGTGTAGCCATTTGAGGTAAGGGAGGGGATGGAGGGGAAACAAACACCAGAAACAGATTTGACCAGATGCCACCAGGATTTGGAGGAGGGAGACCGGTTTGAGAGTTCAGTCTTGAGAGTGGAGAGATATTGTTTTCTGACTCTCCTGAGGGTGGACACACTTGTTCCGAGCTTTGTGAAAGGAAATGAGATTTCCTTCCGTTGGATTTGCCTTTCAGGAGGCGAAGGCAAGTTGTTTCAGGGCAACTGCCTCACCACAGGATTCAGTGTACCATGGACGGGAGGAAGGGTAAGACAACTGAAGACGAGATGGGATAAATCTGTGCATGAGAGAGAGCAGTTTACTTTGGAAGAATTCCCAGGAAGAATTGATGTCAGAGGCAGTAGAGATGGGAGACCAATCCAGATGATTGATGGCTGCTTGCAGACCGTGCCAGTCGGCCTGAGTGAAATACCAGACACGTCGACGCTGAGGAGGCTCTCTGAGAATGGCCAGAGAGATGACCACTTAAACAAGGAAATGATCTGAAGAACCGATTGGAGCAGAAGAAGAGCAGCAAACATTTGCAGGGAAGTTTGTCATAATCAAGTCTAGAAGAGATTATGCTCCGTTGACTGAGATCCGGTTCGGAAAATTGACATATTGTACATCGGTTCTTCTTACCGGTAGGGGACTAATAACCTCAGGTGCTTCGAGCCCTGCAAACTAAAGACACGTGACAACGAACCGTCTGAGGAGGGAGAGGACACGGTAGTGCAGGATGATGCTGATGATGCTGATGAACTTGAAGATCTTTATGAATTATTCTTCTGCCATTGATGATGCTAATTATTTCCATGATTATGTTCATTTATTTTGATGAAATTAATTCATTTATTTTGATGAAAAGTCAAGTTATTTTCATTTTGATGATGAGGATGATTAAAGTGTAATGTAAGGGGGCTGTAAATGCAAAATAAACTGTTTGCAAGGGCTTACATGTGATCTTCTGAAGCCTAGTATGTCTGTACTACAGATACATATTGCTAAAACTCGAACCAATAGGGGGCCTTTTCAACATCATATATCAGGGTGAAAGCTACAACTTACAGACTACTACTACCAGGCAGAAATGTGTTCCTGAACAGCAGAGCTTTCATATGGTACCCATGAACCTTGGCCACCCCGAGTGGTACCGGTGGCTCAATTTTGGGGTCTTACCTGACAGACTAAAAAGGACCATCAAAACTCTCCCATCGACTTTCTTAACAATCATCTTCAGGAAGGTCAGTCATTCAAAGTCCTGGGTCTCACTATCAGCCATGATCTCTCTTGGGTAAACCACATGTAACTGGGTGGTAAAACGTTAACTCGCACCGGAAGGTAACAGACTCCATTTGGAGTTAGGGTTGGCCACGCCCATTGGGGAGCGGGAGTGACGGAGGTTGGGGAGGCGTGGCGTTTCAGGCTGGGAATTGACCTAATGCATTGACGTCACAAAGCACCTAACAACCAATCGCGACGCCATCTTAGAGGGCAAACAAAGGCCCGGACGATGCGTTCATGTGTGCGTCAACTGCGTCAACTAACTGCGTCAACTAACTGCGTCCACTAATTCCACATGGCGAATGAATCATAAAAATTATTTTTTGGTGAAGTAACAATGGATATAGCAATGTTTGAAATGTTTCTGTAGAAATTTATACACTACATATTTTCTGTGAACAATAAATGAAGGTGCACATGATACGTGTACATATGTTTTGAAGCTGACATAACTGTGACAATAAAACTGCTGCAACTTGATATTACTTGTCATTTCGTTTTGTTTCATGTGCGTATTTAACAATGTGTATCACTAATAAGGCAATACTGTTGATCCATAAAATAACACTTCCATGATAATCAGTCCATAGGAACTACTCCTGGACAAAGATTTACGAGAGCACACGCAACTTGTATGATTTTGTTCACAGTTGCTTCTGGCGATGTCCCATCATTTATCAGTGTGATGGGAATGCGATTTTGGAGTACAGAATATTTTTGTTTCACCATTCCAATTACCCGCTCAACATGGATCCGAACACAAGAAAGTTCTCTGCTCCAGTCAACTTCTACTTTTTGAAGTTGCTTCTTTCCCTTGGTGAATGGGGGCACCTTCACCTCAGCCATCGCCATTCCACAGTATTCATCAACAAGAAAACCACGATGGGCAAGCACAAGATCCCCTGGCATCAGTTTATTCATGAGGTCACTGTTTTCCGTTATCTCAGTGTCTGTTGCCCTTCCTCCCCAACACTTGCTTAGGAAGCACATTGACCCCTGTGGTGTTATACCAATTAGAAACTACAGTTGAATGGTGCTTGTAGTTGCTCCACACTTGTGCCCGTGCCAGTAAATCGGACGGCTGCTCTATAAACACGTCAGTGCAGTCAATAATAACTGCACATTTCCTCAAACATTTCCTGAACGATGACGGCATACCGAGACGAAGAGCGTCACGACTGGGCTGGGCCAGTGTATCAGCGACTGAGTCTTTACAAACATTACATCAAGAACGCGGTGGAAGTTTCGTGAAACGGTTGACTGACTGACTCCGAATCTGTAAGCTCGGTCCTCGTCAAAAATGTTCAATCGCAGCTTCATGAGGAACATTAGCACTTGACCAAACTTTGTGAGTTTTTTACACGTTGGGAGAGCACATGATGTAAACGTGAAGAGTGGCAAAAAAATTGCCCAAGAAGGAAGTCGCGTGTAAAATCGGAGTTTTGCATCGTTGTTCTGATTGTTCTTCCTGCAGACCTGTTGCTCTTATCTTTTCTTCCAGGTCACACACTTGAGTTCTGAGGGCAACATTGTCCTTCTGTAGTTCCTCCACGTTTTTTTCCCAGTGCACGAATGTCTCTGAAAGACAGTTCCGTTTGGGTTTCAGTCCCTCCAACAGGTGGAATCTGCTCATGAATGGGGCACTGCTCAGGATTTGCATTGTGTAGTTCCAGCAGTATAGCTTCAGTAGCATTATTGCTTGCCCTCTGAGAGGGGGTGCACCTCCATGTCTAAGGGTGTGTGACGTCATATGCATAAGGTCTATACGGAGGCCATATAATAATTAGTGTTATAAACCCACCAGTTAATGGTGAACAACTGTAAAAGGTTGGGATTACATGATTATATGTGTACTGAAACACGAGGCAAAGGATGTTGTTGTAAAGAAATGTTTTATTTATTTAATGGTGCTGGCTTTAATGTACCAAAAAGCACCACCTATTACATGTACCAAAGAGGGTGGTCTTGACCCGAGGAATGTGTTCCCTTCCCTTGCTTTAAGGCCACTACCACTTTTTCCTTGCCTTTACCACAGGTTGATGGTGACTTTGTTTTTGTGAAGTTCTCATGAAAATTCCAAAAGTTTCAATTTTGCGACTCGACCGCAAAATGATTCCAGTTGGAGTAACCCCGAGTGAATTTGTGTGTCCGAGTTTACCAGGCATCACACATTTCAAAGTTGGCCTCCAAAGCCAGCCAGCGACTTCCTGGACTTCCTTCCTTGACACACCTGAGCTCCTATCCATCTACAAGTCCAAGGCCTTCATCCACAGCTCGATTGGGTGCTGCTCGCCCCTCTGGGCTGGATCTCATGCCTTATTGACACTGTGGAAACTATAAGGCCACAATGATTAGTGGAATCTCCTGTGATGAAGCTGAGTCTATGGGACGATCACTTCGCCATCACGAACCGGTCAGTGGTCTCTTTGTCTTCTCCCGCCTCCTTTCTGGTCTTCCGCCCTCTTATCTTTTTGTGCTTTGCACCCCCCCCCCCCCCCACCCCCCAGGTTTCCGCAGGGCACACACACGGTACAGCATCACCATCAACCCCCTTTTGGTGAAACTCCCGAAATCCAGAATCACTGCTCGCCTCCACTCATTTGTTCTTCTTTGTTCTCACCTGTTGAACCAATTTCCACATTATCAATTTCATTCTTCCCTCCAGGTCTTCAAGACAGCTGCGTACACCATCATCTCCGATCGTCCCCAATCTAAACCATGATAGTTTCTGCCCTCGTTAACCCCCCAACCCCTGCCCCCCACTCCAAATCCCCTCCTTCCAAATTTCCAGTTTTCCCTCAGTCATAAGAGTTTCCTTGTGTATCCATTCTGTCCATGTTGTTGTTTCCATCTTCTCCATGTCTCGTCTATGTCTTGTTTCCTTGTGTATCCCCACGCATCCTCTTTTGCTCCTCAATCCTTCACTAAGGCCACTCACATTGTTTGTCCAAGTCTGCCTGGATATGTTGACCTTTAATTCTGGTGTTGGTGTTTCCCCCACTCTCTACTGTTCATTTTGTCCTGTTGTGTCCTGATCCGATCAGTGTATTCGTACTGGCTCTTACATGAGCCTCGACTATGTATACAAAAAAAAAGAAACAAAGTGTGTCTTGTATCTTCAAAAGAAACTTTATTCTGCATCCAATTCAAGGAAACAAATTAGTCAAATGCAAAGATTGACATGTGTGGGTGTGTGTACAGGTCAATCCTGTCTCATCATCACTCATCAACCATTCAGGGATATGTAACTTATTCCTCCATCTTCGTGCTGTTTCCATCATTCATACTATCCCAATAACACCTGTGCTCATCCATACGGTAGATGGCGCTATGATCCTTTTGTAATAACAGGTGCAAAAACGTTTGGACAATCTACAAACATAATGTGAGTGAATTAAGAAATTTATTTTTCTGTCACTACATGGAAACTCAGGACAGTTCAGGTAAAACATGATCTCAAACCAGGAACGGTTGGTTAACCACAATATATCTAAACATCTGTAAGGTGCAGTGTCTGTAAGAGATATTCCATGCATTTATTATTAATCTAATATATAAAGTTCTTTCTAACCAGTGACTGACACACTGACTCACACACTGACTGACTCACTGACTGACTGACACACTGATTCACTGACTGACTCACTGACTGACTGACTGACACACTGACTCGCTGACTGACTGACTCGCTGACTGACTGACACACTGATTGACTGACTGACTGACTCACTGACACACTGATTGACTGACTCACTGACTGACTGACAC
Source organism: Myxine glutinosa (assembly GCF_964187855.1). Taxonomy (NCBI): domain Eukaryota; kingdom Metazoa; phylum Chordata; class Myxini; order Myxiniformes; family Myxinidae; genus Myxine; species Myxine glutinosa. Next base: position 107,925,915 of record NC_136270.1, read on the forward strand.
ACTGATTGACTGACTGACTCACTGACTGACTGACACACTGACTCGTTGACTGACTGACTGACACACTGATTGACTGACTGACTCACTGATTGACTGACAGACTGACTCACTGACTGACTGACACACTGATTGACTGACTGACTGACACACTGACTCGTTGACTGACTGATTCATTGACTGACTGACAGACTTACTCATGAATAGACTGAAATGAATGTTTTGGTACCTTCCAGGTGTCATAGAAAGCTGATATTTGGCGTGCCGACAGACATCGAAGCCGGTACAATGGGAAAAATCGCAGAACCGTCGGAAAGAGTCGATAAACGAAAATTTACATACAAAACCGTAAACACATACGTAAAAAAAATAAAAAAATATACATTTAGCATTTGAAAATGGTCATTTCTTTAACTGTAAATTGTGAAATAAACATGACAATAATGTTCATAAATGAAAAAGAAAAAGCGTCCATAAATGAAGTTTACGTTAAAAAACGTAAATGCATCCATAAACTAGAACGGCACTCAGTAGAGAGCATACCTCCGCCAGGTGAACAGTTTACGTTTTGTATCCTAGTTTAGACCAGAACATCGCAATACAGAATCACATTTAATCAAAATCATCCGTCCACAACTTTTTGAGATATCCTGATATGTATCGTTTTTAGCCCAATCTCCCAATGGTGAAGAATCACTTTAAAAATTCTACTAGCCGGATCAGGATCTTCACTAAAATCGATTTGAATCGTCCTTGTCTTCTCTTCGAGATCGAGATGACGTAAAATAGGGGCAATACCCCTGGGTGCTCACCTGGTAGAATAAAGCAGTATACTACACCAACTAACGGTATTTTAAACGGTATCACGGTATTTTAAACCAATTTCAGTGGTTGCTAGGAGACAGGATAGCATATAGAATAATACTAATGTAATCATAAGACTTTAAACAAACAAATGAAAAAATACCTATTTTGGGGGTCACCCTCCTCGCAGACTCACTTGGGTCTGATCATTTTAATGTCGTGAACAAACTTCGGTACATCACGGGCGGTGAAGGTTGTGGTGAAGTTTCATCGATATATTGCGTGTTTTTTTCAGAGGAAAAAGCAAGTTCCTATTTTTTTTGGGGGGGGGGGGGGAGGGGGGGAGTCAAACCTGGTTACACTTTGATCCCCGGTTAACCCCCTTAGACCCCAATCTTTTTTAATGCCGTGAAGAAACTTTAGTTACAACATAACAAATATCATTTGTGCCAAGTTTGGTCACCATCCCATCAGCGGTTTCGGAGAAGAAGTTGCAAGTGTTTACGGATTGACGGATTGACTGGACGACGCTCCCCGGAACTCTGCTCCAGGTAAGCTAAAAATCATTCCAACCAGGAAACCTATTAAATGAGGACTAATAGTGTATTGCGCTACAAACCCTATTCTAATGACTCGCTAAAGACTTGAGAGTTCCTAACGAGCTCTTACTGTGTTTATCTGATAGATGTCACAAATTACTCAGTGAGAGTTGCTTGGTACATTTAACATGTCACATCATCACTCATCAAGTTGTGTTTCATATAAGTTAGAAGTCTACGTTAGGCTGAATTATATGGTAAATGAGCCGATGGTTGTAAGTTTGGTCTTTGTTGAGAGTTCGTTAACGTTCGAGCATGGCACACTTGGCACAGACAGAAAGAAGAGTTATTGAGAAGATGTGCAAGACAAAGAAGGCCAATCATTTTTCCAGTGTTTATTTCCCAAGGTCCTGATCGAGTGGATAAACAAGTAGCCTATCAATCTCTAAACATTGTTCACTCACCGCAGGCAGGTTGGTGGTCTTTCCGTCTTCTACCGACTCCTCTCTGGCCTTGCCCCCCCAGCTCTCTCTGGGCTTTATCCCGCAAATATTCCTTCAGGTCGCACAAGATCTGCCTGCAACCCTCTTATGGTCAAACTGCCAAAATCAAGACTCTCTGCTCACCTTCACTCCTTCATTCCTCTTTTCTCCCGCCTCTGGAACAAACTCCCTCACTCTCTTCAATCCCACTCCACCCTCCAGGTCTTTAAAACAGCTGTTCACCACCATCTCTTATCTTCCACCATCCAAAACCTTGATCTTTTCCACCCCCGCTAATTTCACCCAAATTCCACTTTTTTGAAATACCAACCTCTGTCCTGGAAGTCCTTGGTGTTCTTGTGTTTTATACTTCTCCCACCCCCCCCCAACCCCCCCTTCCGACGCCTCCTCCCCCCAAGCCCTCTCCCTTCCACACATCTCCCTGCTCTCAAATGTTGTGTTTGTGTGCTTCCCCTTCTCTCCCCATCTTGTCTTCCGCTCCCTCTTTTTATATATTTTGGTTGTCTGGTTGATTTTTTGTGAAGTAAATGTTAGCTCTTTCACGAGCCTCGATTCAGTATACAAAAAAAAAATAAAGAAAGAAAAAAAGATATTGTCGTCATCACGTCAACACTGCAGGCAAAGATCATCACAAGAAACATTAAGTTTTTGGGGTGTGGGTTATACATGGAAACTGGTATTTTGTAGAGATTTTTAATCGAAAAGTGCACTGCGTTTTATACATGTGTAACTAGAAAGGCACTTGCTACTCAGTAGAGAGCACACCTCCACCTGGTAGTGGTAGGCCATGTCACTCATTGATGAAGAAACACTTACTAATTCTACGAGCTGGATCTGGATCCGGATCTTTTATTTTTTCCTCACTAGCAGATCCAGGTGCTAACTCGTCTGAGCGAGTTTGGTTATCAGGACAAGGACTTACCACATCCTGAGAGGATCGACTATTTTCCGGGTCATGCTCAATCTCGGCAAGTGGTGCAAACGAATCTTCCTCACGTACACACACTTCCGGTACCATCTCCGTTACCGCCAAGGAGTTTCCGGTGTAGGCCTCACCCTGGAGGTCCTGCGAGGCTGACACGATGTGAATCTTATTTTGTTTTTCTTTGGAATCACAAGATTCATCACTTGAACGCTTCTGACCTTTTTTCCTGGTGTCCGCTACGGCTACTTCCATGATATCGTCCGCACTGTCGTGTACAGTCTCACAGTCTTTATATTTATATTTATATTTAAAAACGGGTCTCACAGTTCACTCCCAAGCCTACAAGGACCACCTACAACACTACAAAGATGCCCTCTCCCGCGCCCGCTCTGCCTACTACTCTCAAATTATCCACTCTGCCTCCGGAAACCCAAAAGCACTCTTCTCGACAATAAACAAACTCCTCCGCCCCCCGAACACCACCACCCAGTCATTCACAGTAGACAACTGCATCTCCTTCCTCTCTTTCTTCCAACGCAAAATTGACAACATCTACAACAGCTTGACCACCGCCGCACCCGCTCCCCCTCCAACCACCTGCCCCCCCCTTGTCCTGCCATCCCCTGTCTCGGTTCTCCCCAATCTCCCCTACTGACCTCTCTGAACTCCTCATAGGAATGAAAACTGCCACCTGCACTCTTGACCCCATCCCCTCCAGCTTTGTCAAAGCCTCCCTCCCTGCTCTCTCTCCACTTATCATTGCAACAATAAACTCCTCCCTGTCTACAGGCATCGTCCCACCTTCCCTCAAAATTGCTGCTGTTACCCCCATTCTAAAAAAACCTGGTCTAAACCCTGACACCCTAAACAACTTCAGACCCATCTCCAACATACCCTTTCTGTCAAAAGTTTTGGAACGCGCTGTAGCCACTCAACTCAACCATCATCTCTCTGCCAATAACCTGTATGAAACATTCCAATCCGGATTCCGGTCCAACCACAGTACTGAAACTGCTCTCCTCAAAATCACCAACGACCTTCTCCTCTCCTCTGACGCTGGCAACCTCAACATTCTCGTCCTCCTCGACCTCAGCGCTGCCTTTGACACCATCGATCACACTATCCTCCTCACCCGACTTGGGGGGACAGGGCCTTCTCCATCGCTGCTCCCACCCTCTGGAACTCACTACCTCACACCATCGGAGACTCCTCCTCGCTCGCCACATTCAGAGCATCACTAAAGACCCACCTGTTCAACACTGCATTCAGCATTCAGCCCACAGCATTTAACCCTTGACTTGAATCCACCTTTAACGTTACCGGCACTGCCCTCTCTTGGATTAAATCATACCTCTCTGACAGATGCCAGTTCATCTCCATCAATAACTGCAAATCCCCCACTGCTCCCCTCCCCCAAGGTGTCCCCCAAGGTTCAGTTCTTGGCCCCCTCCTCTTCATCCTTTACCTGTCCCCACTCGGTCACTTAATCCGCCGTCATGGTCTCCAATTCCACTGCTTCGCCGATGACATCCAGCTTTTCATCTCCACCAAGTCCGTCTCCACCGACACCCACTCTATCCTGACAAACTGCATCACTGAAATAAAATCCTGGCTTCAAATCAACTTCCTCAAGCTTAACTGTGATAAATCTGAAATAATCATCATTGGCCCAAAAACGCTCACAAAATCCACCCATAACTTTGCCCTCGGCATCGACGGTGTCCCAGTGTCCACCTCCCCTCACGTCCGGAGTCTTGGCGTCATCTTTGACCGGGCCCTTTCCTTCGACAAATGCACTGAACAGATCACAGGGTCAGCCTTCTTTCACCTGAAGGACATTGCCCGTCTCCGCTCATCCCTCTCCTCCACGGCTGCAGAGGCCCTCGTCCGCGCCTTCGTCGCCTCCCGTCTGGGCTGCTGCAGTGGCCTCCTCTGTGGTTCACCCTCAAAAATCACCAATAAGCTCCAATACATTCAGAACTCCGCTGCCCGTCTACTCACCCATTCCCGGACCCGTGACCACATCACCCCCGTCCTTTGCAGGCTTCGCTGGCTCCCCATCCCCCAGAGAATCCAGTGCAAAATCCTCCTCTTGACATACAAAGCCCTCCATAACCTGACCCCATCCTGCCTGGCTGGCCTCCTCTCCAGACGCACTCCCGCCCGCAACCTCCGCTCTGCTGGTGCCGACCTCCTGACCCCCTCCATCCGGACCAAATTCAGATCCTGGGGGGACAGGGCCTTCTCCATCACTGCTCCCACCCTCTGGAACTCACTACCTCACACCATCGGAGACTCCTCCTCGCTCGCCACATTCAGAGCATCACTAAAGACCCACCTGTTCAACACTGCATTCAGCATTCAGCCCACAGCATTTAACCCCTGACTATCTCTTCTCCTTCTCCCTCCTTTTGCTTTGGATATTTCCCTATTGATTCTTGTCTTTTTGCAATTGTTGTTTTCATGTATTGTTGTGCATTATGTTTGCCACTCTGTCAAAGCACCTTTGGGCTTCTGGAAAAGCGCTATACAAAATAAATGAATTATTATTATTATTATTACAGTGGACGAACGACGAAATGGGAGAGGGTTCAACCACTTTCATTCCCACCTTAGGTGGGGGGGGGGGGGCGGAGTTAGTCACCTCACGTTCTAAATCTACCACTTCCCCCCCGGTCGGGGTGGTCGGGTCTGGCGCTTCGCTTACGGCAGTAGGTGGGGTGAGGTGGGGTGAGGTGGGGTGAGGTGGGGTGAGTGGGTTATACACTCGACACCACCTCCTCCCCGTCGGTGTGCGGTGATGAGTCGCTCCTCACCAATCCTCCGCTTTCCTGCGGTGTAACCGCATTGGGGCAGGCACTCCTCACATGCCCGTAAGCCCCACACTCGAAACACGTCATAGCCTCCGAGGAGGCATACATTTTGTATTCAAAGCCGTTGATTTTCACACTCAACACGACATTGAGCGTTTTTACATTTGCAGGCAGTATCATGTACACCACTCTCTTGAAGGACATGACATGTTTGAATCGATGGCAAACATTTCGCATCGGCACCATCGAAATCCTCGACACGACCTTACCGAACTTGCTTAATTGTTCACGTAAATCCTCATTTCTAATAAATGGCGGGATGTTACTGATGGTAATCTTTACCGTCTGGGCTTGTAAGGCGAACACAGAGAGGAACGTGTTCGGTTCAATGAACAAGCCTTGTTCGACTACACTCGCCACCATGTGCTCCTCGGACAAAAATATGACAAATTTCTTATTCATACGAGAGGCAGCGCGAATACTGTGTGCACCAACGATGTTTCCAATGGCGGAAAGGCCACCTCGTTGGGAGGAACACAAACTAGCCCGTGTTTACGAGTTAGCGATTCGTAAGTATCAATGCAGAAACGTTCGCCCGCCATTCCAACTCGACCAAAGACAAGTTCGTAACCGAGAACCGAGAAAACCCAATGTTTGTCGAACACCAACAAACAGATCAGCTATAGCCTAAAGCCCTTGAACACAGCCACAGAGTGAAGAAAGACCTCCCCCGGCGGCCATACCAGACCGCCGGCTTAGGACCTTCTCAACACCGGACTGTGCGCTCTTTCTCTCTCTCTCTCGAAGGCAAAGGTACAGAAAGGATGAAAAACAAAACGCCAAAAGCACACAGGATGGAAAAGGAGAGGGAGGGGTAGGGCAGGAGAGTAGAAAAACAGACAAAGGACTCACCACAACACAGAGCAGTTGCTCACAGCCGCCACGACGCCATACCCAAATCGCAACAGCCGGCAGGGGGAGAGAGAGAGAGAGAGAGAGAGAGAGAAAGAGAAAGAGAAAGAGAAATAAAAAAAGAAGTGAGGGCGGATGCCATTCAGGAAAATACCTTTATAGATTGGGCAAAAAGATTGGCAGATGCGGTTTAACATAAAGAGAAGTGAGGTACTGGAGATGGCTAAGAAGAATGAAAATGGAGACAACAACATGAAAGGGGCAGACTTGAAGTGGATCGCACAGGATAAGGATTTGGGGATGTTAATACACTACATGGCCAAAATTATGCAGACACCGCCACACCCATTGCTGACAGGTATATATAATCAAATGCACAGCTATGCAATCTCCATAGACAAACATTGGCAGTAGAACGGGCCATACTGAAGAGCTCAGTTAATTTCAACGTGGCACTGTCATAGGATGCCACCTTTCCAACAAGTCAGTTCATCAAATTTCTGTCCTGCTAGAGCTGCCCCGGTCAACTGTAAGTGCTGTTATTGTGAAGTGGAAACGTCTCGGGCCAACAAAAGCTCAACCGCGAAGTGGTAGGCCACACAAGTTCACAGAACGGGACTGTCGAGTGCTGAAGCACGTAGCGCATAAAAATCTTCTGTCCTCAGATGCAACACTCACTACCGAGTTACAAACTGCCCCTGAAAGCAATGTCAGCACAACAACTGTTCGTTGGGAGCTTCATGAAATGGGTTTCCATGGCTGAGCAGCCGCACACAAGCCTAAGATCACCATGCGCAATGCCAAGCGATGGCTGGAGTGGTGTAAAGCTCGCCACCATTGGACTCTGGAGCAGTGGAAACGCGTTCTCTGGAGTGATGAATCACGCTTCACCATCTGGCAGTGCGACAGACGAATTTTGGTTTGACGGATGCCAGGAGAACGCTACCTGCCCGAATACATAGTGCCAAATGTAAAGTTTGGTGGAGGAGGAATAATGGTCTGGGGCTGTTTTTCATGGTTCGGGCTTGGCCCCTTAGTTCCAGTGCAGGGAAATCTTAACGCTACAGCATACAATGACATTCTAGACGACTATGTGCTTCCAACTTTTTGTTTGGGGAAGGCCATTTTTGGGAAGGCCCTTTCCTGTTTCAGCATGACATTGCCCCCATGCACAAAGTGAAGTCCATACAGAAATGGTTTGTCGAGATCGGTGTGGAAGAACTTTACTGGCCTGCACAGAGCCCTGACCTCAACCTCATCAAACACCTTTGGGATGAATTGGAACGCCGACTGTGAGCCAGGCCTAATCGCCCAACATCACTGCCCGACCTCACTAATGCTCTTGTGGCTGAATGGAAGCAAATCCCCGCAGCAATGTTCTAACATCGAGTGGAAAGCCTCCCCAGAAGAGTGGAGGCTGTTATATCAGCAAAGGGGGGACAACTCCATGTTTAATGTCCATTATTTTGGAAAGAGATGTTCGACGAGCACATATGGGTGTGATGTTGGGGTGTCCACATACGTTTGGCCATGTAGTGTTTATTCAGGGGGAGATGGGAAGGGTGGAGGGAAGTAGACAGCACAGTGCCAGGTAGCTGTTAGTCAGCTATAAGTAAGGCAAACAGGGTTCATGTTGTTTTCGTATGGAGATATATTCTCAATCAAATGTTAGCACTGTACAGGAATTCAATGAGGCCTTATCTCGAATAGTGTGTATAGTTTTAGTCACCACATCTGGAGAAAGGAAATGGCTGACATATAGAAGGACAGTAATAAGGTGGAGGGGTCATTCAGGCAGAGAATATTTAATGCTTGTATTCGCCTCCCTGGAAATGTAGTGGCAGCAGATTAAGAGTAGATACATAGGTTTAAATTGGAATTAGCTCGGTACCTAGACCCATTGGATATAGATAGGTATGGGGATATGGGCAGGAATCGCGGGTACCTTGTGTGTGGATGGGTGATGGTATCTGGTGTTGATGTAGATGTGGAGTGATTACATGATGGGCTGAATGGCCTCCTCTTGTGCCAAAGTTCCTTGTATATCTTTACATACCCTTGTTAATGATATACTGTGTGATACTCGAATCAAACTAAACATTATGGAGAAGTCTGAACAAAGTTCGGGGAAAAAAGTGTGACTTGTATCCTCAAAAGAAACTTTATTCTGCATCCAATTAAAGGAAACAGAAACACAATGGCCTGCTTTGGTTTCATTTTCTGGTCTAATTAGTCAAATGCAAAGATTGACATGCGTGGGTATGTGTACAGGTCAATCCTGTCTCATGATCACTCATCAAACATTCAGGGATATGTAATTTATTCCTCCATCTTAGTGCTGTTTACATCATTCATACCACCCAAACACACCTGTGTTCATCCCCACACTAGATGGCGCTACTATCCTTTTGTAATAACAGGTACAAAAAAGTTTGGGAAATCTACAAACATAATGAGTGAATTTCAGAAATGTATTTTGTCTCTCACTACTTGGAAACTTAGGACATTTCAGGTAAAGCATGATCTCAAACCAGCAACGGTTAACCACAAGATATCTTATCTGAACATCTGTAATTCAGTTCAGGTTGGGGTGCAGTGTCTGTAAGAGATATTTCTTGCACTTCGCCATTATTATTAATCTACTACTGTATAAGGTTATTACCTTGCACTCTCAAAGCGAAAATCAGGGTTAAGCAATTGGTTCACTTCTGCTTGTCTGTCTGTCTGTCTACAAAGATAGTTTATAATCGAGGAAAAACTTGATTTTTAAATTAAATGTTAAATTTTGAAGACAAATCGGAATATGAATCGGAAAATTCATCTGTAGTTTAGCATGACTTTGGCTCTGAATTAAGCCTGATTGCGCACGCGCAGAGGAGTGAGATAATTATTTTACACTGTCTGCCTGACTGACAGCCAACAAATTTGAAAATCATTCAGAACAGGAAATGTAGTTTTTAATGATGTCATAAAGGACACAAAAAGCAGGAAAAATATCTAATGTAATGTGTTAAATCAGGTGGTGTAAAATAAACTGCATCAATGGCGGTAAACAACTGGAATTTTTTTCTACAACCTTTAAAATCATTAATTTATTTCGATTGAATTGTATACTTGATCACTAGAATGCAAAAATAGAACATGTGCACACTGTACATGAATATACACAAAGTAATTTTAAAGTTAAACAAAAAAAACAGGAACAGATTGTAAATAATTTGGCCTAACCCTCGCTCGCCATGTATTTAGTTATTATAGGAGAGTGTCAATACATTTTAATGGGTTAACTAGTAATTCCCGATTGATAAAATTGTCATGTCCATGCCCATAAAGATCGGCCTCGGACGAATGACCAATCGAGCTTAACTCCGAGGCGTTCAGTCCAACAATGGCGTTGTTATTTATGTGCGCGGGGGAGTAGTGGAGGGTAGCGAAGCTTACCTGGATGGATGGGCGTGAAGCGGGTTTTCCGAACCACCAACAAATAAACGGGACAGGACAAGGAATTAAAATTCAACAATTAACAGGTTTAATAAAAGAAATGCCAGGGAACTAGAAATGTGCAGTACTAAAATTCCTATTTGGGGTGCCCCCATACGGACTCATGAATCAGACACAGGAAGAGATAAATGAATGAAAGTAATTCAAGGTGTGTGTGGTGTATTTGTCTGAATTCTGTGGTCTCCTCAAGTGGTCTCCAACCCCGCCGGCTGCCGCACGGTCCCCGAGCTCGTGCGCGGGAAAACAGGCCTTGGGCGCAGCTGCGTTCACTCCCGCCACCAACGTGCAGCGCTCAGGCCCTTGCTCCTTCCTCGCCCCTCCTTCCACAAAGCACCGCAGTCTCTCCGGCTCACACGGCAGGGCACCCAGCCACCACGAAGCCACGAACCAAGAGCGTCAGAGTCCACGGGAAAGAGAGAGAAAAATGCCAATGCGTCCGCCTGCAATCAAAGCCAGGACCAAGAGCGAGGAAGAGAAGAGGAGCACGAACTGCGACCGCCTTTCATCAGCTCAGGACCCAAAGAGATGCGTACGCTCGTTATGAAAACCCAGCGCAAGAGAGAGAAAATGGCGTTCGCTTTTCCTTTTCCCTCCCGGCCCAGAATGTGCTATCATGACGTCGCACGCGCACACCAATCTGTGGGTGCTAATGCATTGCTCCATGGCCACGACCAATCATTCCTCTCGGGGCGGGGCCTCACGGCCTTCTTCACGCCCATTGAGATGGTTCGCAGTGTGGTGTCGAGGTAGTGTCAATGTCTGAATCCTGGTGGCTTTTATTTAGTGTTATTAATTTGGGTGCGGAGTGCACGGCTGGTGTGGTGTCTGTCATAAGGAACAAAGGAAAAATCACAGAGGTCATTTACATACAGGGGATTTACCCTTAACTCCTAAGCTACATAACACAAGAGTCACCCTCCGTATGGCCACATGTCACACTTAATCCGAACACACAGAGCTGACTTAAGTTAGAGGTTTCTGCCTCTTCACGACATTCGGAGCACACTACCGATACAATCCTACCTGGCCTTAGGTATTCCATTGCCTACCCCCCATAAATGTAACAATAATCTTGCAATTCGAATTGTTACATAAACGTAACAATATGTTTCTTCGAAATAATCACAACTGGAACAGCCTGACCGTTCTGAACAGTTTACGTTTTCTTATCCCACTGATAGGCCTCATCGGCTGGCCTGACCCAAAATCAAATCGCTTTGTTGTTGTCGCCTAACCAACTCCTCCACCAAGTTTTGTAATGATCTGTCCACAATATTTTGAAATATCATGCTATATATCGTTTTTTGCCCAATCATCATCATACTAAAACGACCAATTTGGTGTCTGTCTGTCTGATGATGTTTTGACCACGATACAATCGATCGTTACTTATCCAATCTCAACCAAACTTGACAAGAGAACTAATGGTCACACAATGAAGGTTGTAGTGCATTCATTTGCCCCCCCCCTCCCCTCCCCAAGGGGATTTTCTCTCCCAAGAAGGTTTTCCCCGCCATTGCCACCAATGGAGATGCATGTTGAGGTGTATATCCATGTTAAATTAGCTTTATCGTGGTGTTTTTCCAAGGCCGCTTCTAAAAACAAAACGAATGATAATAAAGTAATATTAAGGTAACTACAAAACGATATTAATACTAATAATATCCCACCTCCCCAAGGGTTTTTTTTTTCTCCTCCTTGAACAAACGTCGTACCAACGTTTATAAATAGCTTTTCATGGCGTTTTTGTGGGAGCAACGGCCTAAAGGCCTCAACCAGAGGTAAAAATATTATAAACCATAAGCACATATGATTAGTTTTTTAAACAGTCGCTAATGCTATTTATAACAATAAATAAAGAAATTTGGAGGCATCCGGACAACACTCAATGCTTATCACGTCGCCACGCACCGGATCCTAGATCTACTGTAGTCTATATACTCCACAAGGATTAATAACACGATCCTCCTGCCGCTAAAGTGGAGTTCGTCCAAGGCGTTTTTCGTGATATTTTTCCAAAGCTGCTTCTTATTACAAAGGTAATAACAACACTTATGGTAATGGAATACCGTAATATTAATGATATATTTTCAATGACCTGATCTAACATGTTATAATATGCATGTTCTGATCCTTTCAATGACCTGATCTAACATGTTATAATGTCATGCACGGTCTGATCCTTTCAATGACCTAATCTAACAAAAGTCATAGCAATAATAATTGGCAATAATAATAAGGATAATAACATGACTCTCCCTGCCGCTCTCATAGTGAACACGTGTACGAGACACTTCAATATTTAAAAATTGTCGGATCTAGATCCGTATTCAGATCTTCAACAAAATCGAATCATTTCGTCCTTGTCACACACCCAACCTGTAGAACTAATTTCGTCCGAATATGTCTATAACCTTTTAGATATCCTGTTCACAGACAAACAGACAAACAGGGGTGAGAATGTAACCTCAGTTCACCTTTGATGTTGGAGGTAACAATCTCTTTTCTCTCATATCATGCTTACTTTCTTCCTCTTCTCTCTAATATCTTGTCTCAGAAAATTAGGTTTAGGAATTTCTTTCCTAAATAGACACATTCAGAATACGGTATTTCTTTTTATACGTGTGAGCAGTGGACGTGCACGTACATTTTTATGAGATGCCCATATTCTGCTGGTGTGAGGTGCTGCCATTGGACTGGCTGAGAGGTCTTACAGGAAGCCCAGTGCATGGAGAATTTTTAACTTCTTCCTCTGCTTCTTCTTCAGAGTACACCGTAATATTTAGCTTGATTCGAGTATCACACGGTTTATTATTTATAAGGATATGTAAAGATATACAAGGAACTTTGGAGCAAGAGGAGGCCACGATACCTTTACTCCACATGCCATGGGAGTTAGCCACATGCCACATCCGTAATATTTAGCTTGATCCAAAGCCCATCATGCCTTTACTCCACATTTTTATAAAAACCAGATACCATCACCAATCCACACATAAGTTCCCCACAATGCCTGCCCATATCCCCATACCCATCTATCTCCAATGGGTCTAGGTACCGAGCTAATTCCAATTCAAACTTATCTACTCTTGATCTGCTGCCACTACCTTCCCAGGGAGACGATAACAAGCATTAACTATCCTCTGCCCGAATGACCTCTACCTTAGTACTGTCTTTACTCTACTCTTTATTTTCAGGCTGTCATTGTCCCTGGTCCTATCACTGTATTCCACTAAAATAACCTCTTCCGCACTTACTTTGCTCATACCCTTCATTATCTTCAACATCTCCATCAGGTATCCTCGTCGTCGCCTCCTTTTGATGAGTAACGTGTAAAGTCACGTCTCCTTCATGCGTTCCTCATAGCATAGTCTAGCTAGGCCCGGAATCAACCTATTAGCCCTATGCTGAACCCCCTCTATGGCAGCTATTTCCTTTCTCAGATGTGGTGACTAAAACTGAACACACTATTCTAGACACGGCCTCATTAAATGTAATACAGTGCTAACACTACCTCTTTTGATATACTGTGTATTTTATCTCCATACGAAAACAACCTAATACCCTGTTTGCCTTACCTATAGCCACCTATATATTATTATCATTTGTTTATTATTAAATTATTAAATTTTGTAAATTAAAACCGGAATAAAATTTGTAATTAATGAATTAATAATTATTTAATTAATGTAATTAATTGTAATTAATTAATTTGTAATTAATTAATTAATTTTGTAATTATTAAATTTGTATTAAATTTTATTAAATTATTAAATAATTTATAATTATTAATTATTAAATTTTGTTTATTATTTGTTTTTGCTTATTTGTTTGCTTATTATTATTTGTTATAGCTCTGGCCTGGTATAACAATATATATATATATATATATATATATATAACAATATATATATATATATATATATATATATATATATATATACACCCTATATATATATATATATATATATATATATATATATATATATATATATATATATATATATATATATATATATATATATCGTATTATCACCGCCAAATCCTTATCCTGTATGACATGCTCCAAGATTGCGCGTTGCATCATGTAATCTCCATCTTAATTATTCTTACCCATTCCCAGCACCTTAAATTTCTTTATTAGTCTAGTAGGAAGACTAGGTCCCCCTGCACCCCCCGGAGATATACTTCTAATCAGTGTTTCTAGATTGGAAAAAATGTGTAGAAAATGACTAGCTATGGCCCCAAGCTGAAAAAATGTCCCACATACCATTTTTATGCAAATTACTGCTGCCATTATCAAAAAAACGATTTTTGACATATCTCAGCCAATATTGCAGATAATTGAAAAATGAAGGTGTCTAGACCCATGTTTTGAAGGGCATAGATCATGATAGAACTATTCATAACATGATTACATGTGTCTATGGTATACTAGTATGCATATTAATGCTGTAATTACAAAATAATCAGTTTTACAAATGATAAGGATACGTTAATACTGCAGATAACTTAACATGGTACATAAGGGGTCTAAACCCAGGTATTTTCAAGGTTAAATGTCAACAAGATGCTCCTGAGTCTTGCATAGGGGCGGGACATTGGCAGTAACATTGGTACCACTCAACTTTTCTTCCCACCATTGACTTTGTATTGCGAGAGATTTTCACTTGCTTATTTAAAGGTTTCTCACCCAGCCCACGTAAAATCTACCAACTCCTGCTGTTAACTCCCAAACATATTTTTTTATGTTATCCAATCACAGTGCAGAAATGACAGACTAGAGATCCAAATTAGTGCTGCTATAGCTGCCATTTTACATTTCCATCCATGTAACATGCGCGCTCGCGCGCTCGTATCAATTGGTAATGTCGCGCGCTCGTATCAATTGGTAACGTTGATGTTATTGAATACCTCAGTTGAAAGTTCAGTCTTCCATTCCATCTGTGTGTTGTTCTTGGTATTCATCCTCCAATCTAGCCAGGTAAGATGCTAACTATAATGTTACTCACACTCTTGACTTCAGTTTCTGCATGAAATCATAAACAGGCAGAATAACAGCTGAGCCAGCTAGCACCATGTTAGCTAACGTTAAAGCTAGCCTCATCTATGTACAGTATGTTCCTAATGTCGGTGTAACTTAAACTTTTGTTAATGCCAAACATGAGACATATCTGTTGACTTCTGTATATGAATTGAACCAGAAAGAGGCACGACAGCTGAGCTAGCTACAGTAACTTAGCACAATGTTTCATTGGCCTAGATAGCTAACGTTAGTGTGGAAGAATTTAGATGTTTTAGCTATTAGCACTTTTGATGCCACTAAACATGGTTTAGTCAGCTAAAAAGTACCCTAGTGTAGAACATGACTCAGAACCTATGTTACCTCACTGAAAACTCAGAGCCTCCTTTCACAGGCACTTTTAACATCATTCGTGATTTCTTATTTGTCATTTAACAGTGATGGTAGACATCGACAGCAAGCATGCCCAAAAGAAAACGGAGTGTAGAACCTGCAGCCCAAAGCTCTCCTCCTACATGCATCCTTCATGTACCATCCATGTCTGATCATGGGGATTTCACGCCCCTCCGTAAAATTAAAGGATCTGCTTCAGAAAAACTGCAACTGCTTCAAAAGATCCGGGATAGACGTCTCAACCAACCGCATGACTCCCCATGTCGTATGCAATCAGTATGTGATCAGATCCCGGCAACTCTTCCTGATGACCTAGAAAGAGTAGGATATCACAGCAAGTGTTATAAGCACTTTGTCCGCCACTTTCATCGTCTGGGAGATGATACAGAACCAGGGCCACCAACCTCATCATGGCATCACTCTCCTCGTAAACCAGGAGGTTCTGCTGAACCCATCTTCCCGCCAGAGTGTATATTTTGTGAGAAAGTTGAGACCAAAGATGCTCATCGCAATACTGAGAGGCCTACAACCTTCCCATCCTTTAAAAACAAAGAAAATGCATGGGAGCAAATCGAAACACGGGCTGAGAAAATGGGTCTCTATCGACTCCATCGAAAGGTGAAAAACAAAGACCTCTTTGCATGTGAGGCCAAACACCATCCGTCATGTTTTAAAGCTTTCCGCACAGCATTCTACAACTATGAGCGTGCGATTCACAGAGCCGAAGCACCAAAGGAGCAGGCTTGCATGTCAGCCGCCCATGAAAAGGCATTCAACTCAGTACTGGAACACATTCAAACCCAGGTCATCCAGCAGAATAAAGTTCTACAGCTTTCTTCCTTGCGCTTGCTCTATGTCGAGGAACTGAAACTGAATGGATATGAGAACTCAAATTATCGGTCAGAGAAACTACTGAAACGCCTACAGAATGACCCAATCAAGGAGCATATCCACTTCACGAAGGTTGATCATGACAAATGTGATGTCATTTCTTTCTGGCTTGTGCACAGCTCAAACATAACAGTTTCCAATGCTCTCGCACGAGCATTCACACTCGGAAGCACAAACAAGAACCAAAATGTTGCCCTCCAACTTCGCCAGGGTATTCTACAGGCTTTCAGAGAGTGTAAAGACCAACCATGGCCACCAACAGCTGAAGACATGGAGCTCAATCCTGAAGACATCCTACCTCCAGACCTTGTCCGCTTTCTCAGCGTGCTAATGACTGGCAAGGAGGGCATCGAGACAGAAAAGGTGAAGCGTCTGGTCTTCTCCATTGGACAAGATCTGTGCCGTGCAGTGTCAGATGGAAAATGGAAGTTACCAAAGCACATTCTCCTCTGTGTGACTGTAAGGCACCTGTTCCGAAGCAAACAGCTCACCACAATACTACACAGGCTTGGACACTCTGAGAGCTACGATTTCGCCTTGGAGTTGGAAACTGCTCTCGCCAAGGTCCTGGATGAAGTCTCAACTTATCGTACACCACAAATTGTGACAGGAGAGGGCAACCTTGTATTCCACTGTGAGTGGGACAACTTGAATAAAACCACTACCAGTGTGCACGGCAGCAACATTGTAAACAGTGCTGGAGGAATCATGGTGCAGGAGGTCAAGCCCGGGTTCGAGAGCAGCAAGGACCGAATGCTACCTACCATCAATAGGTCACAACAGCGTAGCCTGAAGGTCGACACACCAAAAACTCTCCCACCCTTGCACTTTACTCGCGTTGGCCCGAAGTTCCCTGAAGGCTCATCATTCACACCGCCAGCAGAGAATGACACAGTCTATGCCACTACGATGCAAGAGTACTACATCTGGCTCTTCATCAGATACATCGGAAGCTGTGGCCTGCAGCCTGTGCCTGGGCTAGGGGGTTTCACCTCTGCAACTGGTTCTCCCCCACCCAGCAAATCAACAGTCGACTACTGCACGCCTATCCACCAACCGATCACAGACAACGCAGTTGTTCGTGAGCTACTGAAGCGTTCCGAGGCAGCAACTGCTGAGGTGGGTCAGAGATGGGTCCTGAATACATTTGATCTGGGTGTCTGCATGAAAGCCCTTCCCATCATCTGGCGCTGGCCAAATGAATTTGCTAGTCATGTAGTAACGATTGGACCCTTCCACACATCCATGAACTACATCGGGATGCTCACTGGACACAAGATGCGTGGTTCTGGATATGCAGAGATTCTCTTTGAGGCACAACTAGTAACAAGTGGATCTCTCAAAGGTGTTCTCAGTGGAAAGGCCTACGCAAAGTCCCTCTTTTGCCTCAAAACAGTGTGTGAGGCAATGGAGAGGCTGTTGATGGAGAGATTCACTGAGGAGGAGAACATCAAGGCAAGGTAAAATTGAAAGCCCTTCGTGAATGGCGATTCAATTTGTAATTTTTCCTGAAAAAAAGGTGATTACCTGTGATGTTTGTCTAGATCTGAAACTGGCAGTGACTGGTGATTGAAATGCGGTGCCTTTTTGTGTTTCAGGTCGAGGTACGTGAACTCCCCACTATCTACAGCAACCAGGAAGAGACTGATACCAGGGTGGTTCTGTACCTCCATCATGCTGCTACCATCGGATACAAGAACGCTGTAGTCAGAACACCGGACACAGACATCCTCCTGATCCTGCTCCACCATGCCCACAACATCAAGCTGACGGTGTACCTGGATACAGGGTCAGGGAAGCATCGCCAACTTGTCAACGTCTCTGAGCTGGCAGAATCCCTGGGAGAGGACTACTGTGCCACTCTCCTGGGGTACTATGTGTTCAGCGGAGAAGACTGCACCAGTGCCTTCAAAGGGAAGGGAAAAGTCGGGCCCTTGAAAAAGCTGGAGAAGAATCCCAGGTTTCACAGGGCATTCGGTGAACTGGGTGACAACTGGGATGCCAACCCTGAGGTGGAGAGGCAGTTAGAAAAATTCACCTGTGTGATGTACGGCCAGAGTCGCGAGTCATCAGTGGACATTGTCCGTGCCAAGCTGCTACGAAAAATGGTGGGAGAGGACAAGACCCTCACATCCAAGTCCAAGGTTGATCTGGCTCGCCTTCCTCCATGCCAGTCTGCCCTGAAGCCGCACATCCAGCGTGTGAACCACCGCGTAGCATTGTACAAAAGAGCCGATCAACCTATCATCGAAAAGCCAAAACCTTATGAGGAGCAAGGATGGATAAGGACTGATGAAGGACTGTTGAAACCAATGTGGTCCAGTGGTCCCATCCTACCAACCTCACTGGTGGATCTTCTGAACACAGGAGAGCACGAAGAGGAGGAGGAAGAGGAAGGAGAAGAAGAGTTTGACTCTGACGATTTCGATGAAAATGATGATGACTGACTCAGTGTAGAATCACTAATGCTAATGATGTTTATCTAAAACAAGCAAGAGAAGAGTGGTCACATTGAGTGCTAGGACTATTTTGACAGTTGTAATATTTAGAAAAATAAAACTTTGTGTTAACGTCTGTGTAGACGGACCTTAATATGAGTCTATTATTTCGTAAAACTGTGATTATTTTGTAAATAAAGCACTAATTAGCATACTAGTATACCATAGACACATGTAATCATGTTATGAATAGTTCTATCATGATCTATGCCCTTCAAAACATGGGTCTAGACACCTTCATTTTTCAATTATCTGCAATATTGGCTGAGATATGTCAAAAATCGTTTTTTTGATAATGGCAGCAGTAATTTGCATAAAAATGGTATGTGGGACATTTTTTCAGCTTGGGGCCATAGCTAGTCATTTTCTACACATTTTTTCCAATCTAGAAACACTGATTAGAAGTATATCTCCGGGGGGTGCAGGGGGACCTAGTCTTCCTACTAGACTATATGTACCTTTGCCCAATCCATTAAAGTATTTAGACTTTCCTGAATCTGATCACCCACCTCTATGCTATCCACCTGACTTCCAAGCTTTGTATCATCTGCAAATTTAGAAAGTTAACCCTAAACCCTACTATCCAATTCATTGATGTAAATTATGAATAATTATGGTCCGAGTGGTGATCTCTCGGTGGAGGATAATTCACTCACCATCGTTTTGGCCACATATAGGCCTAATTATTACGTTGGAATTGCAGGTGGATTGAAAGCATGGCGATATGTTTTTTTTGTGTGAAAATGGGCCAATTGACACCAGTGCCACGTGACTGGCCCACTCTTCATAGATTCCTTTTCTGGTTTGACCAGCCCTGGAATTCTCGATTAGCGTGCCTCTATGAGAGGCAGACATTTTGTTTGGGAATTTCACTTCATTTCTGCCTGGTTTTGGCTTAGCGGTTAGGGTGCCGGCTTGGGATCCTCGGATCCTGGGTTCGAATCCTGGTCAATTGCTGAATTAACACCAGTGGGGTTGACTCAGCCTGTCATCCTTCCGAGGTCGGCAAATTGACAACCAGCTTACTGGTGATTTCCTGTTTGTCGCAAGAGGCGACTAACAGGGTTGGCGGCAGGAAAGGCATCCGGCCATAAAACATTGCTTCAAAAAGGGGACCATGGTGCCCGAAAAAGGCCAACCCCTGCTCTGCGGGGGGGAAATGGCCTTTAAAGGTGGTTCTTCTTCTTCTGCATGCGGCTGAACTCTAACTTTTCGAAATTGCTCACCCAAGGTTTTGTTACCATGTGTGTCGCCGTTCTATCTCTTACATCACTGCAGGAAATCCTGCAGACCACCCCACACGTCTCCATCACCGTGTAGCGGTTACGTATAATACCGTTTGAAACATTTTTTCTCAACTGCTTTGTCTTGTTCACGGTTCTCGATCCCATTGAAAATACTGCAAGGAAAAGAAGCCAGAAATTCCATCTGACCACAAACCTACCACATTGTGACATGCTGTATTTCAGCTTACCATACTGTCAAATCTCACCATAAACACTCAATTGAACACTATGGTACAGCGGATGGGTCAACGAGGAATCTGATGGAGATGGAGAGAATATTCTGAGCCAACACTTGATCAGCATCGAACACTTGCCCACGTCACTTTGGTTCAGAGCGAGAACAGACCTATTTGATAAACAGCATCCCGTTATCTGTAGGATCATATTTTTTGTTTGCTCTGAAAACATCAAGGATTCGGATTTGATTTAGAAGAGCTTAAAATGCAATTTATATCCATGTGCTTCAGGCTCCAGTTGAGGTTTGATGAGAGACTTCCGATAAATATATATTTTTTGTGATTTGTTAAAATTGGATTCAGACACCCTGTCTCCATCCTGGAAGAGTATTCTCAATGGAAGAGTATTTTTGCTCCTCCATGTGAGCAGAATAGAAGGCAAAACTCTGCTAGTGTCAATGACACCTTATGATTATCACCAGGAAGGCCGGAGGGATGTGTCAGCCATCTGAAATAGGAAGCTAGTATTTGCATCCAACCTTTGGGTGATCTTGGATAAAATATGAGAGGATATGAGAGTTCCGACATTTTAACACCAATTCACATGCTTGCTCAAAATACCTGTCGACATATGTGGTTCTTTAGACTTTACCACAAATATTTTAAAGATTATCTTGCTCTTTAATCCTAGGATGTAATGTTTATAACATAGTTATGGTTGAAAGGTTTTGTTTCTCTGATGTTCATTTGATGATAACCTGAGATATCGTTTTTGCTTTTTGAAAGAGATTCACAAAGTGACACAATTTAATGAAAGGCTAAAATACAGTCAAAGTAAAACAAATGGAATGCTATAGTTGTTGTGACAGCCATGTTTTGTTATCTGTATAAATGAGGATGTACTGTATATAGAATCTCAGGAAATCGACAGACTTGACATAACTGGAAATTTGTCTTAAAATCTCTGAAATCTTTGCTGACGATGCTTTTCCGACCGCAGTGGCCAACGTCAAGCTATTGACTTCTCACACCTGTCAGACATTTCCAGACTACCTGTCACGAATGCTTTCATGTGTAATACGTCATAAGATCGCGTTTCACAGACATCTCCTATCGTTGTAACTTTACAATCAGAACCAATCGCTGATGTCCTGCATTGAGAAACAAACAAACGTTGCCATGGAGATTTGATACAAAGCTATTCAAAATTGTTCGATTGCAGGCCACTTGGGATGCTAATATGAAAAGAAAAGAAAACTCTTCCTTCGTTTTGTCATTTATTAGGAATACATTAATTTTACTACACCCAATTTCTGAAGTCAGAATACTATATGTTAATTGATACAGATGTAGATTTGTATGTGATAGCAAATAATGATTTGTTTGTCGATATACGAGGTTACTTTCAAGCTCATGCATGTTGATGTACTTTGGCTTCTTCCAGACAATGATTGAATATGGTGGCATTCTTTTCTGAAACAAAAGTACTCGGAATCACTTTTAATTGCTGAAACTATTTTGTAACACAAGATCATCTAATATATAACGCTCATTCGAACCACTCACTGACTGACTGACCTTAATGTTCGGTACCTTCCGGGTGAGGTAGAAAACTGAAATTTTGCGTACCGACGGACATCGAAGTCGCTACAACGAAAAAAAATCACAGAACCGTCGGAAGTTGTCCGTAAATGCAAATTTACGTTTAAAAAAAACTGTAAATACGTCTGTAAAAATGCAAGAAAACAAAAAAAACCTCAATTGATATCTAGCAGGGGGTTGGCGATGCTTGTTTTTTTTTGTATACAAGATGGAGGCTCGTGAAAGAGCTAACATTAATCCCCCCCAAAAAAACCGGACACATAAAACATATAATAAGGGGAGCGGTAGACAAGATGGGGAGAGAGAGAGGGAAGCACACAAGCACAACATTGGAGAACAGGGACATCGGGAGATCTGTGGGAGGGAGAGGGCTTGGGGGGAGGAGGCATGGGAAGGGGGTGGGGGGGGGGGGGGGGGTGGGAGAAGTATAAAACACATGGACACTGCAAGGACTTCCAGGAAAGAAGTTGTAATTTCAAAAACGTGTATCTGGGGTGACATTAGCGGGGGTAGAAAAGATCAAGGTTTTGGATGGGGGAAGATAAGAGATGGTGGTGAACAGCTGTTTTAAAGACCTGGAGGGAGGAGTGGGATTGAAGAGAGTGATGAGTGAGGGAGTTTATAATCATAAAGCTTTTATTTATTATGTACCTATTTATGAAGCACCTTTATTGCTTACAATGTGTAAGCACACCCCACTAGTAATATTATATAACTAACTAGAACGGCACTCGGTAGAGCGCATACCTCCACCAGGCTGAAAAGTTTACATTTTGTGTACCAATGATAGGCCGAATCTGGATTCGGACCTCACAAAAATCGAGTCGGCTTGTTCTTTATACCAAACCAAGTCTTGCACCTCATTTTGTCATAACTCAGCCATAACGTTTTGAAATATCATGCTACATATCATTTTTGGCCTGATCTCTCAATTGTGAAGTCATTTAAAAGTTTTTTAAAATCCTCGGATCCGCATTTGGATCTTCACAAAAATCGAATCAATTCGTACTTGTAACACACCCAACCGGTGTCCACCAAATTTAGTCCGAATTTGTCCACAACATTTTGAGATATCATGCTCACAGACAGACAGGGGTGAAAACATAACCTCCGTCCACCTTAGATGGTGGAGGTCACAACAGTGGCACCAGTCCAAATGGGGACAGATATTGGGGATCGGGGTGAGTTGGGGTGAGGTCCACATTCCATGGTACTTGGAGGAAGACCAAGTATACTGTTCGAGGCTGAGTATGGAAGTACAAGACTTGTTACCTGAAGATAATTCTGAGATGGCAGCTGTCACCAGAGGCTAGCTTGGAGATATAAACTGCTTTTGACCGTTTACAGCAGATCGTGAAACCCAGGAGAAAAAGAGATTGGGCCTCTCTCGCAGGCTGAGCACAGAAACAAGTTGGAGAATTATCCAGCTGGTCCTTATGGAGGGGTAAACTGAGAGTGTGGGATATTTCTGCATTAAAAGACATTGTGCAGTGCAGGATGAGAGAACGAGATCTACTACCAGAAGCACATTTGTTGTTGGGATTGAAAATTGTTCATGACTGCAGGATTGGGTCAACATATGTACTTTCAGATTTGAAGCTGTACCCAGTGTGCTGACGTAGTCTTAAGATGAATAACTCACCAGTTTGTGATGCCTGTCAAGGCTTGAACACCAAGGAACTCTTGGCAGGCAATTAGCAATGATGTGTCGGCTTCATGATGACTCACTATAGGTGGTGCATAAAAATGGAGCACATGACCTTTATAACTTGCACCACCGGTGTGGCTATTGCGGTGCTCTCTCTGAGCCGCTCTGGGCATGTATCGAGCATGGGGGAACATGGCACGGAGCGTCCAGCCTTGTACTGGCAAATCTGCAGGCCGGTTCCACTGCGCCTCTGATTTAGCTTCACGTTCCTCTGCAGAACAGAAAGTAATGCCACACAGATTGCTTGGGAAAGAGCAGTCGAGAGAAGTGAAAAGTTTCAGCCGGTGTACCTATTTGTTTCCCTTTTTCCGCTTGTTTGTATTTCTGGCATCGTTTGCCTTATTTCTTCCTTTCCACACAACTCTCGCTGCAGATTGTTTGCCTAGTTGAGCAGAATTAACTCTGCACATGCTGTAACATCGCTAGTTGTATATGCTGCCATTGAGAAGTGCAATATCTTCAGGGTAGCATTCTTCAAGATTCCAGTTTTATTCCAATATTTAGATCTTAATTCAACCTGCTTTCTTCAAGATTTTTCTTCCAATTCACATTTCAAAATGCAAGTAGTTATATTTGTCGTAGGAATATTCATTGACAGTGATATTAAACAAGTGGGATTGATGGTTTGTGAAAGGAACAATTGAGGTTTGATGATGGATCATAAGAACACTTCACAGCAATGACACAGATAGGAGATTGATCCTTTCTCATTTCAAAGAGACGTTTGCTTTGTGAAGGACGAAGAATAATGAATGACTGAAGCATCTGAGGTATTCAAGATAAATTTGACACCATGTTTATGAAATTGTGTTTGTAAGTGATGATGGCATTGGTGGCCAAAACAACAAAAGCAGACAAACTGTATGTATGCTGAAACGTTCACGTTGCTTAAGCATTTTAAACCTCTACAAGCCACAATTGACATTCACTATAACTTGTTTGACTTTATTTGGCAATAGAGTAGAACTTATTCAATTGAGCCAGAATGTCCCAGAATGTCCCAGAATGTCCCAGAATGGTTGTAAGACAGAATGACTTGTTATCATGGAGTACGATAGTTACTCTTTATGTAGGGACGACATGGGGGGGGGGAATGGCTGCCCATTGAAATGTACACAAAACGATATGCGTAAAACTACTATATAATTTAGTCGTAAGCAGATAAAAGTCATAACTTTTATTATTGAACGTTTCATAACTAAAAATAATAAAAAATACGGCTAAATGCATCGCTCAAGTACCAGAACGAGAGATCACAAAAACACCGTCACCATCGTCATTGTCATCAGCTTAATTCATTATTATCATCGTTAAAGGCATATTGATTTTACACAGTACGACTCCCATAGTTTTGGGGCGAGCCCCACCACATTTTGTATGTAGCTTTTGGGTTCCTACATATGTCCTAAAGTAGGAAGGAGTTTTCATTAAATTTCTCAGAACATTAATTTTTTTGAGATTTTGGCCTTCCACCATGCGTTGAGTCCCTCACTAGTCTACAACCCTATTTGTGAATGTCTGTTTGTTTGGTTGTGCCTCAAAGACAGCCTAAGGAAGTGACTTAGAGAGGGAAGAGGGGGTCAATTGGGGGGGTAACTTTGCACGACAAAAAACATGGGCGCATCAGATTTAGACTAGGGGCGTACCCAAGGGGCGTGGCTTCCTCCAATTATAAAAAGCCCACTACACACACGTGACTGACTATTTATTTTCCCGGGCAACGCCGGGTAACTCTGCTAGTATAACATGAAATGCGTTGCTCTTTACAACACACACAGGCCCAGATGCGGGTGTTCCCCAAATGCACCATTGAATTATGTATCAATCAATATTAACATTCCCCAAATAAGTTGTTATCTCTTAAATCAATACCACCATGGTGGGCAGTATTTCATAAAAGAGACCGGTATTGGCTTGGGCGTGTGCTGGATTTCATTAGTTGGAGTAAGCAAGTACTGCATGGTGCACATGTGCTGTGTGTAAATGTGCTGCATGGTGTCTGGGGTGTGGTTTTCTGTACATTATTTTCCATACCCTTTAACATATTCAACTGAACCTTGGTACATTGCTCTATTATGATAACGTAAGGAACAAGTTTGAGGTTTGGGCCGTTTGACCATCTTTTCAGGGAGTTATGCCCTTTTTGAACTTGGAAAAAATCACACATTATACATGGGTCAGTTTTCAGCTGCCCTTACTCCACTCCACTGCTTTACACCCATTGGCTGGACAGCTGGCCTGACTCCACCCCAAGTGAAGCAGCACAGATTGGCAGTCCTTAGGACTGGGTGTTAATCCATGGCCCAGTGCAATTGGAATGATCCCACGTATATAAACCATGATGTATTAAATAGGCACATAAGCTATATGCATGTTTATGCCGCATGTATGGGCATCGGTTTATTAGTGTATCGTTTGCACGTGAATACTGATACGGATAGACATTTCGACTGCAGTGCTCTTTCTTACAGAAGGAATACATAAGGAATTTAGATGCAGGAGAAGGCCATTCGATCCATCGTGCCTCCGTCACACCAACACCCTGTTCTCCTGTTTTCAAATTCTCTGTTTTTTCCTGAAATCCTCTGTAGTGTCCATCTTTTTATCTTGTGTACCATGCCCCAGCCCGCTCTCTTCCACAGATGTCCCTGTTCCCTACTGTTGTTGTACCTCTTCCACCCTTGTCTCCCACTCCCTTTATTATATGTTATATGCGGTAGCTCTCATATGAGCCTAGACTAAGTATATAAAAGAAAAGAACAGACCAATTTATAGAATGTTTTTGCAAAAAGTGTCTTTTTTTGCGTGTTTTTGTGTTGTTGTTTTTTCTGAAGCCTCAAGATCTCTTCTATAGGAGCCTCTTTGCTCGTATATAGTGCAATTTTCAGGTAAGAAAACTTTATTTAATCATTCTTAGATCAGCATCATAATCAGAGATTAATGTGTAATTGGAGTGCCGAGGGTCCTCAAAAGGCGGACCCCGGTCCATATCCGGACCACAGGCATCATCAGTCCTAATCCCTCGTGAAAGCTAATCTTAATCCCTCATGAAAAGGCCTCTGGTGTTTATTCATTCAGACCAACTTGATAAATAATAAATGCCAGAAGGGATTAATGGAGGAGGTGATTAACGTTTAGATTTACATGTATGTAGGTACCAAGGAAATCCGACTCAGGAGGAGAATATTCGGCCCATCATACCTGAGCTACAGTCACGTGAAAAAGTAAGTACACCCCATGTAAAGTTTTGACTTTTTCAACATATTTCAACGTACAGCTATTTGATCTTCATTTCAACAATATTGATAGATAAAGGTGATATAATGTAACAAATATCATGAAAGATTTACATTTTGTAGTCCATTGTATAATTTAAATAAACATAAATGCAAATTTCGCATGTGGAAAAAGTAAGTACACCCTTGGCTCTAAAAGGTGGTATTGCCCCCTTTGGCAGAAACAACCTCAAGTCGCGTTTCTTATAACTGTCGACCAGTCTCTGACATCGACTGGAAGAAATTTTTGCCCACTCCTCCATGCAGAATTATTTCAGGTGGGCGATATTTGAAGGGTTTCTTGCATGCACAGCTCGTTTCAAATCCCCCCACAACATCTCGATGGGATTTAGATCCGGGCTTTGACTTGGCCATTCCAGAACCCTCCATTTCTTTCTTTTCAGCCATTCCTTGGTGGATTTACTGGTATGTTTAGGGTCATTGTCATGTTGCAAGGTACACCTTCGGTTGAGCTTCAACTTTCCGACAGATGGCCTCACATTATCCTCAAGCACCCTTCTGGTACAATGAAGAATTCATAGTGGATTCTATGATGGTGAGCTGCCCAGGCCCTGATGCAGCAAACCTGCCCCAAACCATAATATTTCCACCACCATGCTTTACAGTTGGTATCAGGTTCTTGTGGTCAAATGCTGTCTTTGGTTTTCGCCAAACATGTTTTCTGGTACTGTGGCCAAATAGCTCTACCTTTGACTCATCTGTCCAGAGCACATTGTTCCAGAAGTGCTGGTCTTTGCCTAGGTGTTCATTGGCAAACTTTAGTCTTTCCTGGTGTTCTTTCTGGACAGCAAAGGTTTCCTCCAGGCAACACCTCCCATGCAGATCAAATTTGTGCAGCCTCTTTCTAATGGTATAATCGTGCACTTTGACATAAACAGTGGCAAGAGCTACCTGTAGGTCCCGTGATGACATTCTGGGGTTCTTAGAGACTTCTTTCAGCATCTTGTGGTCTGCTCTCGGGCTGAACTTGCTGGGGCGGCCTGGCCTGAACAAGTTGGCAGTTGTTTGGAATTTTCTCCACTTGTAGATGATCTTCCGGACAGTCGAATGATTGATTTCAAATTGTTTGGAGATCTTTTTAAATCCCTTCCCAGACTCGTAGGCATCTATAACCTTCTTTCTGAAGGCCTCAGAGAGCTCTTTTGATCTGGGCAAGGTGATGCCGCACACTTCAACAACAAAGAGCAAACCAAACTAAATGTCTGAGGTTTAAATAAGACTGGTCCCTCCAAGATCCTCTCTAACGATGTTCTAATCATTTGCACCTGAGCTGGTGCATGTGATTCTTATTTTAGGTATTTGAAGTAGTGATAAATGTAGGGGTGTACTTACTTTTTCCACATGCGAAATTTGCATTTATGTTTATTTAAATTATACAATGGAATACAAAATGTAAATGTTTCATGATATTTGTTATATTATATCACCTTTATCTATCAATATTGTTTAAATGAAGATCAAATAGCTGTATGTTGAAATATGTTGAAAAAGTCAAAACTTTACATGGGGTGTACTTACTTTTTCACGTGTGCAGATATACACACTGCCAGTCCATAAACAAAATGGGGAACAAGGCTATCAAGAGCCTCTTTCCCGTATTACTGACTTTGCCGCAGTCAAACATGTGGATTTCTGTTTGACCATTGTCTCACCACCATATATAGTGTTCGTGTTCCACACAAGTTGTTTCGAAATCAATTTGACAAATATTGTAAACAAAAAGCTCTTTGCTGATGCAGAGAATAATTTCCATACATCTGGGCTGCAGAACCTGGGTGATAGATTTTTAAAATTAATTCTAAGTTTTAATGGCATTGAATATTTAACAGTGATTTTCAATATCTTATCTCAGCACATATGTGCTGCTAACCTCAAGGTTAACACCTGCATTAATGCGTTAGCTTAAAAAGAAACAGCAGAATGTGAGACGTCAAGGGGAACGAGGAATATGTGCAAAATGCAAACAAACATCTGCACAAGTTTTGTGCCTTACCAATTGTCTTGAGGCTGTTACATATGCAACGACTTTAAAATGGCCTGTTTGATTTAGCATGTGCACTTGCTTAGCACTTTCTCATTTGTCAATGATTTGGAGGAGAAATGGGATTACACTGCAGCATTGTGCATGAGGTGTGTTATTGTTGTTGTTGTTACCCTCGCCAGAGGAGACCGTATTGCATTGGGTCCGTTTGTTTGTTTGTCTCTGTCCGCATAGAATAAATACACTTTTCTCAGCAACCGTTGGTCCGATTGAAAAGACATTTTCACCATAGGAGCGACTCCTCCTGTATAATTTTTGAATGATAATTATGACGTCATATGTCACGTGGTAAAGGTGCCATTTTGGAAAAAAATTGCACCTCTATATCTCCGACACCACTCCGTAGAAAAAATTTAAACATTCTTCCTTGTCAAGTACTCCCCATGGGGAAAAACATATATTCATGATGATGTCATCATTGCCTTCATTATGACGTCATAATTAGACATCCCTGGTGTTGGGCTAGCGGCTAGGGTGCCGGCTTAGGATCCTAAGATCCTGGGTTCGAATCCCGGTCGATCGCTGAATTAACGCCAGGGGGGTTGACTCAGCCTGTCATCCTTCCGAGGTCGGCTAATTGAGTACCAGTTCACTGGTAATTCCCTGTTTGTCGTTAAAGGCGGCAAAAAGGGTTGGCGTCAGGAAGGGCATCCGGCCGTAAAACATTGCTTCAAAAAGGGGACCAAAAAAACAACAACAACCACGGTTCCCGAAAAAGGCCAACCCCTGCTTGTGGGGAAAAATGGCCTCTAAAGGTGGTTATTTTGTTTTTTTAAATTAGACAAGTAGAACGCTTGATCCGATCAATTTTAAATTTCTTGAGCATGATCTACACAAAAATTGTATGGAAGAATTAAATTGATGATGTCATTGGTCACGTGTTTTGGCAGCCATTTTAGATTGAACATGAATCTACTTTGTCAATAAACCACACAAACACAGCAGCTAACTAGAACGGCAATCAGTAGAGAGCATACCTCCGCCTGGTTGGCCATATCACCCAATGGTGAAGAATCACTTAAAATTTTTTACTAGTTGGATCGGGATCCGCATCTTCACCAAAATTAAATTGATTCTTCCTTGTCACACACACAAACTGTCCAACAAGTTTCGTCCGAATCCATCCATAACCTTATGAGATATCCTGCTATGTATCGTTTTTGGTCCTATCTCCCAATGGTGAAGAATCACTTGAAACATTCTAGTAGCCGGATCCGAATCCAGATCTTCACCAAAATCTAATCATTTCGTCCTTGTCACATACGTTACATCTCTGCCAAATTTAGTCCGAATCCGTGCACAACTTTTTGAGATATTTTGTTCACAAACGGACAGACAAACAGACAGACAGGAGTGAAAACATAACCTCTATGAACCTCTGGTGGCGGTGGTAACAAACACCCCACAAAATACACTACACAAACACGTCCTGGCGAGGGTCTGCAATCTCTGATTGCTCTTTGTTGTTGTTGTTGTTGTTGTTGTTGTTTCGTATGCAGCCCTTGGCTGCTTCATTTTCTGGGGGCGCAGCTGCGCCACCGATGCAGTGCCCCCTCACCAATAAACTGGTACTCATTTTGCCATCTTTGGAAGGATGACAGGCTGAGTCAACCCACGTGGTGTTAATTCAACAGCATGACAGTGGCTCTACTCGGGACCAACACCTGCCTTATGAAGTGTGTAAATGCAGTTGATTCTTTGCATCTTCTGCTTTATGCTTTGGCCTTTGGGTGACAAAAGACATTTCCATGTGAAGATTCTCGCATTTTAATTGGCAAGACGCAAAACCTTGCTGAGTTGAACGAAGCAGAAGAGAGAGATTTAAGTTATAGATGGATTTGAATTTCATGTTACAATACACTCTATTCTTTATTACTATCCCTTGGTAACTTCCCTTGAGACCTACATTTATTTTCAAACAGAAAACGTGGTGTGATCTTTAAAGTGCTCATTGAATTGCAAAAGCCAAAGCGGACGGATGAGAACGATCTTGTGGTGCTCGAGGCAATGCTTACATCCCATGCACATTTAATTTGGATTCACCTTGACAGTAAAAACATCGTCTTTGTTTGAAGATACTCTTTCTCCATCTTTGCTCACTTAACATCATTACTCCAGGCTAGATATTTGCATTGCAATTGTGATTGGAAAAGCAAGCACCTTTGTGATGTGAGGTGCCACCACTTTCCAAAAAATATTTTATTGTCACAAAATATAACTAGAACGCCACTCAGTAGAGCGCATACTCCCGCCGTGGGTTTAGTTGGAATAATACGTTTTGTTTAACATCCCCTCTAGGGGGGGGGGGCCTGGGGCATCAGTCACTTCAAGTTTTTGAAAAAGTTTGATTTTTGGTACCATTTTGAAGCTTAGGGTCTAAGTAAGAATTTTGGTCCGAGTGGACAAAGATCACATGGAGTCTTCATACATTCCCGCCATTTTCCAAGATGGCCGCCATCAAAATCTAATACTGACAATATCTCGGAAACTAATCAACCTAGAAACATGAATTTGGTGTCTATACCTAGGTTTTCATGGTCAAGGAATCAAATAAAACCATTTCTGACTACATCAGAGTATTTATTTGTCCCGAAATGGTAAATTACACAACAAACGTTATAGCAGAATTTAGCAGAATTATGCATGTTAACAATTAAGCACATACGAACGTAAATTCTATAAAATACCATGAATATAAACCGAACATTCTATTTTCATTGTTCTTAGTGATATTTGATTGATTAGGTAAGTGCAACTAAAAAATCATTACTCATTCTCACAACCATCATGGTCATTTAGTTGGGACATGTGCACTTGCATAAACGTGAGCACTTCAAGTCAGCTTTTTTGCACTTGCATGACGAGCAAGGTTTTGTGCACGCGCATTTTACGTCTAGATCAAACACATCCCTGGCAAGGGGCAACGTGGTCCAGATGGGAACCAGTTGGCCATCTTTTTCCATCCATCCATGATTGCTTGGGCTTGGGACTAGTGCCAGTGGCTCGTGCGCTGTAGTCCAGATGCTCGCCTGGAAGACACTCCTTTTGAGATGTTGGTCCAGCGCATCACTTGTAGGGGGTATTCTTTCCACATCCCTAGTCCTGTGACAGAAAACCCTCATTCGAACAAGGTCAACGTTGGTGTCATCAGTGATAGGTTCGTTGGAGTACATTTTGCAAACAAAGTGACTCACCACTTCCCTCAACTCTGGCGATGTAAGAAACGGGGTGCTAGCAATTGTCGCAAACTCACTCAAGAGGGGTGGAACCTCATCTTTCCGCTTGAAGCAGTATCGCTTGCCCTTGAATTTGAAAGCTGACGTGCTGTCTGATCCAGTGAATGCATGAAAGAGAGCCAAGGCTTTGCACGTTGTCACACCCAAACTTGAGGCAATGTTGTTGAGGGAGATCATTTTGACTGTCTTTCCTGCTTTGAAAGAAATCCAGATATCTGACTCCGGATTCACCGCCTTGATGTGGTGGAAGTTACACAGAAGTATTACGACAACGTCTGTGTCGCCAGTATAGACCATTCCCAGTGATGAATATTGGAGGGCATGAAGAAGATGTACCAGGACACGAGTGTCTGCCTCCTCATGATTACATCGTCCCATGGGCGGTCCATTCCCTGCATTGAGGACTTGGTCACCAGAAGTGATATAAACCTGTTTGCCATCTTGGAATGGTGTTTGCACAATGCTTGTTGACAGGAATGAGAAGAGCTCTTTTTTATTTTCGGCATTAGCCAAAAAGTTTTGCCAGTTTCCAGGCACTTTGGCAGAACCAGATACTCGCTGTCGTGTGCCAGTTCCTCGCTTTTCTCTTGTGGTCGCTTTGATTGACATTGTGCGATACTGATCCCATACAATATCCACTCTCGCTGCTCTTTTCAACTCATGCTGGATTCTTGGGCAGAATACTTTGGTGAAATATTCATCAAATGTTTTGCCTTGGACAGTTGTGCCAGGAAGAGAGTGGATCAGTGCACCACCATCAATAACGATGACCCCATAATCATCTGGTGCGACGAGCTCCTCATCCGCGGATAGTCCGGTACTTGCACTTGCTTCCATAATGCACGCCAATAAATCTGACTTGGTGCAAGAGTTGATGGACCCATCAGAAGCCAGTGCATCTGGTGATGAGGAGGATTCGTGACGGAAAAATTCCTCCAAATTTCCACCCCGGCTATCAACCATAATGAATGCTTGTCCATACAGCTCTGTATGTTGTTTGAAGTGCTGCACCTTCTTCTGAAGTGCTGTCTTTTTTCGAGTTTTCTCCTCATGGAACAGCAGCAAGTTGTTTTTCTTGATCGGAGCTGCCAGAGGTACATCATTTGAGTCCAGCACATTCTTCCGAAAGTGGTCATACTGCTCTTGTCCTCTAGATTCTAAGACACGGACCGATGTGGCGGCAGACTTGTCAACACACACTTTATTGTCTAATGTAACTAGTTCTGCACTACTCTCTTCAAAGGGATTCCCTCTGCTTTGCAGCACATCCATGAGATTTGTGACATGACGCCTAAATCGGTGCTGGGATGTACTTCCTTCCTCGTGATGAGGGAGCTCTTGATCTTCGTCGTCATCTACATCAGTGAATTGCTCTAGAACACGGCTAATTTCTGGACCAGTTGCAATCCAGCGTTCTAGCATCTCAGGGTTCTCTGTGATCCCGATCACTCCCCCAACCCCTTTCACCCGTTTGTTGGCCTGCTCGTGTGCTTGATCAATCGGAATGGAAGAGTAACGATGATTGCTTCGACTTATTGCCCAGTGACCTGCTTCAAACTCCTCTTGGATGCTAGATGGAAGACTTTCAAGGTCTCTGATGAATACGGGAACCCACCTTGCATAATTCTGGTGATCAAGTGCAAAGAACAGAAGCACAAGGTTTTGCAGAGTAGCCACCATAAGTTTGAACTTTCGCTCTCTGTGTGATCTAATAAACATGAAGATGAGCTGTTCGTACTTGTGAATGAGTAACCAGAACTGCACTGTTGGTTTCTCTTTGCAAGCTACAGAGACCCAGTCGTCGAAGGTCATTTCACTTCCGCCGTCCTCATAGGCTCGTTTCAGTAGACTATCGAGCACCACAACAGTAATCTGGTGAGCATACCGTGTTCTCATTGGATCATTTGCTCTCAAGTAAGATGTCGCTGCAGCTACTGTCAAGGCAATGCCAGCCTCTGCAAAGGCTTCAGGCAATCCAGACCCTCGTAGGAAATCTCCCATAGTCGCCCACAAAGCCATTTCGATGTGGAGCCCTCCCAACATCACCAGAAACGTATCTTCTCCAAAGAGTTCAGGAAAGGTCCATTGCATTTTCTTGGCAATATCAAAGAGTGGCTGGTCCACTGCCATGATTGGGATTTGCTGTGGGTTGAGGAACTCGGTTGTTTTCTTGACCAGGTCCATTCCATGTCGAATCATTTTTGGTGTAGCTGCTTTATCACGGAATAGTGGTAGCATGGCTTCAATACATTTCTCTGTTGATCCCACAGCATCCGATCGAGAAGCATGATATGCCGACCACATAATTGGAGGAACAGTTTCACTTTCAAATTCCATTTGCATATTTTCCTGCACCATTTTCATCCAGGCCTTTTCATGGTGTTCCTCCTTGTCAAATGACGCCATGGACTGTGGCTGCACGTCTTTCACAGGAGGTTGGGTGACAAGATTCCGGCTCATAGGTGGAACAAATGTGTACAGAGGAGGCAGCATTGGTCCCTTGGTGCTTGATGCTCGTCGATGGAAGTCGATTTCTATAGGTTCTTGGTCCAGCCCTGGGTTTTCTACTGAAGGAAACTGAAACATGGAGATACCTGTTCCATGAAATGAGGATGTGGCTGTTCTGGATGTAGGATTGTGATCTAGATTGTCAAGGGCTGCAACCGTAAAAATCTGCTGACGAAGGTTGCTAGGACAGACTATATCAGCGTTGGCATGTGCTCTTTCAGCAGTAGCTTGTGCATATCCAACTTCAATGGTAAGCACTCTCTTATATGACACGCTAAGGCAATACTGATGTAGCAGTTGTACCAGTTTCTTGCTCCTTGTTTGGGAATGCAGTTTTAAGGCCAAAAACACTGCAAGAGGAGGCTCACATCTCCAGTTTGCAGGAAGAGAAGTGATGTTCAACATGGTTAGTTGACTCATGGAGAGAACTGTCCTGGAATTGTCTTGCATAGGAGATGATTTAGGACCAGTAAGCAGTTGACGAAAGAAATATTTCAGCTTTGTTGGAACAGCAGATTCCTCACAACCTTCAGGAAATGACCCCTTGAAATTGAAAGCAGTATCATGATCCAAAACTGCTTTACGTAGAATTGATGCTGCCAACAGTAAGGTACGTGATTCTTCCTCTGGTGTCTGGCTCGCGCTGGAGATGATTTTTCGAGCTGTCTCTGAGCAAACAAGGAATACTCGATTTCGGATCCCTTTTTCTTCTGTCAGATGTGGGAAGTGTTCAAGTACTCTCTCTTTCAGGCGTGTGCAGTTCACTGTCTTACGAATCTCATGCTGTCCCAACCTTTCCGTCATCATATCTGTCAAATCTTGGAGAGCAAAGATTCTACGTCCTCCAGCAATTTCTTCACTGACGAATTGTAGTAGCTCATTTTCTACTGTGATTTCAGTGTCTTGGGTGACTTGACCTTGTTTTGTACTGATTAGCATTTCATAATGCCGACGGTTGAATTTAGTGTAGCAATATCGATGATAGTTAGCTTCAATAGCTACCAGATCTCCTTCTGCAAGCCGTGCTACAATGCGATCCTCTCCCAATGAAACTGCTTTGTCATGGATGTTCTCGGTGAGGGAAACTTTTTGGAATGAATGGTCATCTTTACTCGTTTCTTCATTACAGAAGAGACATAAATTTCGATTAGTTTCTGTGCTAGATCTTCTTGGTCGTTTTCGTAGAGGTGGCAAGCCTTTGGAAGAACGTGTTTTTGCCCGGTCAAGTGCTGATGCCTTGTACAACTGACGACATGTTTTGTGCCAGGATGCTCGATTTGCTTGCATAGATCCTTCATCTGGAAGTTCCAAGTTTGGGTGAGGTGCAGCATCAACATCTCGGAATTGATTTACAAGGCTGATAATATCTTTGTATGCCTCCGCCCTACGTACACCAACTGGGTTGTCAAGAGGACAGACAAGTTCTTCGTTTGTTTTTTCTTGGCAGAGGACACACAACTCACAGTTCGTTGTCTCAGCCATCACACTAGCCTGGAACGAAAAGAAAATACATGTAAGTATATAATAACCAAGCATAATCAAGTATACATGGACATAACATAACACAAAAATCTGACAAG
Source organism: Myxine glutinosa (assembly GCF_964187855.1). Taxonomy (NCBI): domain Eukaryota; kingdom Metazoa; phylum Chordata; class Myxini; order Myxiniformes; family Myxinidae; genus Myxine; species Myxine glutinosa. Next base: position 107,962,147 of record NC_136270.1, read on the forward strand.
TAGGGATTCAGCAGAAGCAGTTGCACATACATATGAATTATCCAAACCGATTTCCAAATATACAAAATGTATTCATGTGTGCTGACTTATATAACACAATGGCTATTGTATTTAGATATTTGGATACATACTGATATATCAACAGATATATAATGCGACTAGAAAATGTGCTAATGAGTTCGTGTACTGCACAGATATTCCAGCAAACAACCTAAGCTGATTCCATGATCACAAAGGATAAATGTGAGATCCTAATTGCCATGGTTATTTTTCTACTTTTGGGGAACAGAGATACACCTACTGATTTAGAGACATAACTGTTTGCTTCCCTGGCCATAAAATTCTAGGCATGGACACCAACAGCATGACTGAAGGTTTAGTGGTTTTGGAAGTATAGCCGATATAGGATTTTGGTGGCGGCCATCTTGGATTTTACCATTTCGGGACAAATAAATACTCTGATGTAGTCAGAAATGGTTTTATTTGATTCCTTGACCATGAAAACCTAGGTATAGACACCAAATTCATGTTTCTAGGTTGATTAGTTTCCGAGATATTGTCAGTATTAGATTTTGATGGCGGCCATCTTGGAAAATGGCGGGAATGTATGAAGACTCCATGTGATCTTTGTCCACTCGGACCAAAATTGTTACTTAGACCCTAAGCTTCGACCTGGTACCAAAAACTAAACTTTTTCAAAAACTTGAAGTGAAAATGAAAATTTGTTCATGGTGGGAACCCCACTACTCTCCCCAAAACAATAGATGAAAAAGAAAGTAAGCCCTAACTGTCAGATAATTAATTTCGATATATCTCGGAATTAGAGGAGATAAACATCATTTAACAATAAGAATAAAAGCTTTAATGCAGTAAAACAGAAAAAATCTTTCCCAAAAAAATTTCCCAAAAAAATTCTGGATCCGGAATAACATCCTGAGCTTCACCAAAAACTAATCAATTCTTCCTTATCCCAAGGGCAATCATCCCACCAACTTTCATCCAAATCCGTTCATAACTTTTCCAGATATCTTGTTCACGAACACACACACACACACACACACACACATGGACGGACACGATCGAATGCATTACTCCCTGGCGGGAGTAATAAACCTGAAAACCGCAGAGCCAGAACCAGGATTATTTATTTGGTCTGGGAAGCCCATGCGAGGTTTCTTCTTCTTCAACCTCTCACAACCATGGGTGAATATGTGATCTTTAAAAAAAAAGTTGGAATTTTGCCAAATCTGTTTTATTCGTTTGTTTATATACCTCAGCCATTGACAAATCTGGAACTAAGTCTTTATGAGTTCATCAAATACTGACACCGCGAATGACATTCGCTGAGCTAAATGTTGATATCTCTTCTGAGGTAAAAATTAAAATAAAAAAATAACAGTTTTAAAGCATTATACGTATCAAACGATACATTTTATGAAACGGGGAAACCTAATACACACTTTGGTGGTTTTAAAATGACAGAATATGTCTTTATTAGAAAAAAAAAAGAACATTGAAGACGACGCTGCTAAAAAAAAATACACCGCTCTAACGCATAACCACGAGTTTAAACTACATTTACAACAAATATGAAAACTATTTTCATATCACAATGTTAAATATAGAAGATAATGTTAAAAAAAAAAGAGCCCTATCTTCCAATGGTAAAAAAATCCTTCAAAAAATTCCTGGATCGGGAATAATATTCTGAGCTTCACCAAAAACAAATCAATTCTTTCTTATCCCAAGGGCAATCATCCCACCAACTTTCATCCAAATCCGTTCAGAACTTTTCCAGATATCCTGTTCACAAACACACGAACAAACACACGAACAAACACACGAACAAACACACGAACACACACACGAACACACACACACGGACACGAGTGAATGCATTACTCCCTGGCGGGAGTAATTACAACAACTCCATTGTGTTTGCAAACAGCCTTCAAAACCTTTTGCCGACCACTCGAGTTGGGAAGGCAAAGTATGGCTCAGGCTTCCAACTTGGTCATGCTCCGTGAAGAAGCTTCAACGTTTATCCGTCACCATCTTCCATAAAGTGGCCGAGCTGACCTCTATCTCCATCAGATAATTTCTTGAAGGTAAATATATCTTTTGTTTTCATTTTATTGCCTCGAATTATATATTCTCATGTCCATCATCTTGAATGGTTGAAATGTCATAGTTGGCCATTCTCATCATATGCAAATTGATGCAGATCCATGGCTGCAGTATGCTGTAGAGTGCAAGTGATAGCTCCAACATGAAATTGCCTATTTGGTGGCTTTTTGAATTGGCAAAAGTCCATTGTAGAGATGAAGGGTCAATAAAATGGAGACATTGATAGTAAAAGAGAATTTTACTTGGCACATGGATCGATCTCAATTTGGATGAATGATTTCATGGTGCCATGAAATCTTGTACATCTGTGTGATTGGCAGCCTAAAAAAAAACATCTTGCTTTTACAGATGATTTTGCATGACGTCTTGACGATTCCTAATGGTTGTTCCATCTGACACTTCAAAATCCAAAATCAAATTAAATATAAGAGATTCTCCTTGAAACTACATTATTAGCTCCGCCACTGAAGGTGCGCGGAGGTTGTGTTTTCACCCCTGTCTGTTTGTTTGTCTGTCTGCTTGTCTTGAACAGGATATGTTGTGGACGGATTCGGTTGAAATTCTGATACTAGAGTCTTAAAGGTGATTTTTTTTTACCATCTAGTACGGCAGACAGGTGAAATATTTGGGAATATTTTGCCTTTGATGATACAAGCACGAGAGTTGGCACACAGTTAGAGTATGCCCTAAGGAAGATATTTGGCTATAGGGCCATCGCAGATTTGTCCTGTGACAACAATGGCGGCCATTTTTCAAAAAAGGCCAAATGATTGAAAATGCCAAAATGCCAAATGATTTTGGCCAAATATCTTTCTTAGGACATACTCTGACTGTGCCAAATGCCATGCTTGTATCATCAAATGCACAATTCCTGCATCGATCTGCCATACTAATCGAATTATGTAGCAAAATATATATATATACTAGCGGGGTCACCCGTGGGAATCCCACGGGCATGGATGTGTGTGACATTTCGACATATTGAGTTAGATGCTGCACATTCATTTTTACAAAATGGTTACTGGCAAGTCATCAGATCCAGAAATGGTGTGATGAACACAATTTATTTATTTCACATAATATGTGACCCCTCACTCCTCTCCACCTGACACTCTCCTGTCTCCACCTGACACTCTCCTCTCTCCACCTAGCACTCCTCTCCTCTCCAATCCCTCACATTCCTCTCCTTTCCAATCCCTCACCTCTCCAATCCCTCACACCACACGCCTCTCCAATCGCACCTCACACTCCTCTCCAATCACGCCTCACACTCCTCTCCAATCGCGCCTCACACTCCTCTCCAATCGCGCCTCACACTCCTCTCCAATTGCGCCTCACACTCCTCTCCAATCGCGCCTCACACTCCTCTCCAATCTCGCCTCACACTCCCCTCCAATCGCGCCTCACACTCCTCTCCAATCGCACCTCACACTCCTCTCCAATCGCACCTCACACTCCTCTCCAATCGCGCCTCACACTCCTCTCCAATCGCGCCTCACACTCCTCTCCAATCGTGCCTCACACACCTCTCCAATCGCGCCTCACACTCCTCTCCAATCGCACCTCACACTCCTCTCCAATCGCACCTCACACTCCCCTCCAATCGTGCCTCACACACCTCTCCAATCGCTCCTCACACTCCTCTCCAATCATGCCTCACACTCCTCTCCAATCGCGCCTCACACTCCTCTCCAATCGTGCCTCACACACCTCTCCAATCGCGCCTCACACTCCTCTCCAATCATGCCTCACACTCCTCTCCAATCGCGCCTCACACTCCTCTCCAATCGCACCTCACTCGCCTCTCCAATCGGCTTTCCCCGTCTCGTTTCTCTCGTTTTTCTCCCGTCTCATTCTTTTTCTTGCTCCAAATCGGCCCGTCTCGCCCGTCGGAATCGGAAATCGGGCCGTCTTGCTTTCTTGCTTGCGCGTAAATAAATTGTGTTCATTACACCATTTCTGGATCTGATGACTTGCCAGTAACCATTTTGTAAAAATGAATGTGCAGCATCTAACTCAATATGTCGAAATGTCACACACATCCATGCCCGTGGGATTCCCACGGGTGACCCCGCAAGTTTGCATTGACGTTCGTCGATGGACTCGTTCGCCCGTCTCATTCGTTTTCTTGCTGCATCCTGTTCAAGTCTGCGTTCTTCATCGAGCGTCTCATTCATTTTGGAAATAGAAGTTTCCACGCAGCGCATGAATTGTCACGATCCTCAAGAGGAATTTGTCTCGTAATCATCAAATGATCTATATTATAATAGCCGTAGATGATTCTGTCTGTCTGTCTGTCTGTCTGTTGGGCGTCTGTCCGGGGTGTGGCTTACTCGGTTTGCAGAGTAGCTCCACCCATAGCTCCACCCATTCTGGGAGTGGCTTCATATAATTATAAACAAATATCCACCATTTTATTAACTCGCATAGCTTTGAGGCCTGTTTTGTAGGCCCGTGGTGTCTTGCTCTCTCTCCCAGTTTTATTTCAAATCAAATTCGATATATCATTTCATTTTTCACAGTCGCTAACATAGTTTTAGACATGGTTGAAAAAAAACGAGAAGAAACTCGAATGAAAGTTGCCGTTTATAGAACGAAATGAATTCTCAAACGCCTGTAACTTCAAGGCCATTGAGTCTCTCTCACGCCTTTATCTCCAATCTAACTCACCATATGATTTCATTTTTATCGATGGTTTTAGACTCGGTGTCAGCAATAATTGAGAACATTCCACACACGCGGGAAAATGCAGAGATATATTTTTAAAAATCGCGTCATGGTGTATCATACACCGCCCAACATGACAGCGACGGCAACGTGTCGATACATATTAAAAATTCGATATATCATTTCATTTTTCACAGTCGCTAACATAGTTTTAGACTCGGTTGAAAAAAAACGGGAAGAAAATCCGATTAAAGTTGCCGTTAAAAGAACGAAATGAATTCTCAAAGGCCTGTAACTTCAAGGCCATTGAGTCTCTCTCACGCCTTTATCTCCAATCTAACTCACCATATGATTTCATTTTTATCGATGGTTTTGGACTCGGTGTCAGCAATAATATTGAGAACATTCCACACACGCGGGAAAATGCAGAGATATATTTTTAAAAATCGCGTCATGGTGTATCATACACCGCCCAACATGACACCGACGGAAGCGTGTCGATATATATTTAAAATTCGCTTTTGCTTTTCCGTTAAGATATATTACTTTTTCGTTTGATGACAGTCGTCACAAAAACGTCAACAATGATGCCGACATATATTTCTTCGTTTTTATTTAATTCAACATTATTAGCCGGAAGTAAAATATGTTTCAGGAAATTACCGAGAGATATTTCTTCGTTTTTTAAAATTAGTTATGTGCGCATACACTTTAAATAGGTTTATTTGAAATCTTTAATTTTCCACAATATAATTTATCATTTGATGATTACGAGACAAATTCCTCTTGAGGATCGTGACAATTCATGCGCTGCGTGGAAACTTCTATTTCCAAAATGAATGAGACGCTCGATGAAGAACGCAGACTTGAACAGGATGCAGCAAGAAAACGAATGAGACGGGCGAACGAGTCCATCGACGAACGTCAATGCAAACTTGCGGGGTCACCCGTGGGAATCCCACGGGCATGGATGTGTGTGACATTTCGACATATTGAGTTAGATGCTGCACATTCATTTTTACAAAATGGTTACTGGCAAGTCATCAGATCCAGAAATGGTGTAATGAACACAATTTATTTACGCGCAAGCAAGAAAGCAAGACGGCCCGATTTCCGATTCCGACGGGCGAGACGGGCCGATTTGGAGCAAGAAAAAGAATGAGACGGGAGAAAAACGAGAGAAACGAGACGGGGAAAGCCGATTGGAGAGGCGAGTGAGGTGCGATTGGAGAGGAGTGTGAGGCGCGATTGGAGAGGAGTGTGAGGCATGATTGGAGAGGAGTGTGAGGCGCGATTGGAGAGGTGTGTGAGGCACGATTGGAGAGGAGTGTGAGGCGCGATTGGAGAGGAGTGTGAGGCATGATTGGAGAGGAGTGTGAGGAGCGATTGGAGAGGTGTGTGAGGCACGATTGGAGGGGAGTGTGAGGTGCGATTGGAGAGGAGTGTGAGGTGCGATTGGAGAGGAGTGTGAGGCGCGATTGGAGAGGTGTGTGAGGCACGATTGGAGAGGAGTGTGAGGCGCGATTGGAGAGGAGTGTGAGGCGCGATTGGAGAGGAGTGTGAGGTGCGATTGGAGAGGAGTGTGAGGCGCGATTGGAGAGGAGTGTGAGGCGCGATTGGAGGGGAGTGTGAGGCGAGATTGGAGAGGAGTGTGAGGCGCGATTGGAGAGGAGTGTGAGGCGCAATTGGAGAGGAGTGTGAGGCGCAATTGGAGAGGAGTGTGAGGCGTGATTGGAGAGGAGTGTGAGGTGCGATTGGAGAGGCGTGTGAGGGATTGGAGAGGAGAGGAGTGTGAGGGATTGGAGAGGTGAGGGATTGGAAAGGAGAGGAATGTGAGGGATTGGAGAGGAGAGGAGTGCTAGGTGGAGAGAGGAGAGTGTCAGGTGGAGACAGGAGAGTGTCAGGTGGAGAGGAGTGAGGGGTCACATATTATGTGAAATAAATAAATTGTGTTCATCACACCATTTCTGGATCTGATGACTTGCCAGTAACCATTTTGTAAAAATGAATGTGCAGCATCTAACTCAATATGTCGAAATGTCACACACATCCATGCCCGTGGGATTCCCACGGGTGACCCCGCTAGTAAATTATATTGTGGAAAATTAAAGATTTCAAATAAACCTATTTAAAGTGTATGCGCACATAACTATTGAAAAAACCGAAGAAATATCTCTCGGTAATTTCCTGAAACATATTTTACTTCCGGCTAATAATGTTGAATGAAATAAAAACGAAGAAATATATGTCGGCATCATTGTTGACGTTTTTGTGACGACTGTCATCAAACGAAAAAGTAATATATCTTAACGGAAAAGCAAAAGCGAATTTTAAATATATATCGACACGCTTCCGTCGGTGTCATGTTGGGCGGTGTATGATACACCATGACGCGATTTTTAAAAATATATCTCTGCATTTTCCCGCGTGTGTGGAATGTTCTCAATATTATTGCTGACACCGAGTCCAAAACCATCGATAAAAATGAAATCATATGGTGAGTTAGATTGGAGATAAAGGCGTGAGAGAGACTCAATGGCCTTGAAGTTACAGGCCTTTGAGAATTCATTTCGTTCTTTTAACGGCAACTTTAATCGGATTTTCTTCCCGTTTTTTTTCAACCGAGTCTAAAACTATGTTAGCGACTGTGAAAAATGAAATGATATATCGAATTTTTAATATGTATCGACACGTTGCCGTCGCTGTCATGTTGGGCGGTGTATGATACACCATGACGCGATTTTTAAAAATATATCTCTGCATTTTCCCGCGTGTGTGGAATGTTCTCAATTATTGCTGACACCGAGTCTAAAACCATCGATAAAAATGAAATCATATGGTGAGTTAGATTGGAGATAAAGGCGTGAGAGAGACTCAATGGCCTTGAAGTTACAGGCGTTTGAGAATTCATTTCGTTCTATAAACGGCAACTTTCATTCGAGTTTCTTCTCGTTTTTTTTTCAACCATGTCTAAAACTATGTTAGCGACTGTGAAAAATGAAATGATATATCGAATTTGATTTGAAATAAAACTGGGAGAGAGAGCAAGACACCACGGGCCTACAAAACAGGCCTCAAAGCTATGCGAGTTAATAAAATGGTGGATATTTGTTTATAATTATATGAAGCCACTCCCAGAATGGGTGGAGCTATGGGTGGAGCTACTCTGCAAACCGAGTAAGCCACACCCCGGACAGACGCCCAACAGACAGACAGACAGACAGACAGAATCATCTACGGCTATTATAATATAGATAGCAGGATATATCAAAAAGTTATGAACGTTTTCGGCCGAAATTTGGTGGACAGTTCGGGTGTGTCACAAATAAAATTTGATTAGATTTTGGTGAATATCTGGATTTGGATCCGGGAAAAAATTTTTTTCAAGTGTTTCTTCACCATTGACAAATGGGGCCCAAAGCAATATATAGCAGGATATTTCAAAAAGTTATGGACGGATTTGGACGAAATTTGGTGGACAGGTCGGGTGTGTGACAAAGAAGATTTGATTCGATTTTGGAGAATATCTGGATCCGGTAAAATAAAATAAAAAAGTGTTTCTTCACCATTGAGAAAGCGGGGCAAAACAAACGATAGAGCACGATATCTCAAAAGGTTGTGGACGAATTCAGACCAAACTTGTTGGATAAGTTGGGTGTCTGCCAAGAAAGAAATTATTAAATTTTGGTGAAGATTGGAATGCGGATCTGGATCAGAGAATTTTTAAAGCGATTTTCACCATTGAGAAATGGTGCCAAAAACGATACATGGCATGATATTTCAAAAAGTTGTGGACGAGTTATGTCAAAATATGGTGGGTTAATTGGTTCGGTGACAATAACAAGCTGATTTGATTTTGGTTCAGGTTCGATCAATGGGATACAAAACGTAAACTGTTCAGCCTGGTGGAGGTATGTGCTCTACCGAGTGTCCTTCCAGTAGAGTATTTATCAATGTCATTTCCTCACCCATTCCTCAATATTCCAGGCTTTATCTAATCTTATCCATATCTCTTCTTATGCAGACAGAATTAAAGCATAATTAACTTATCATTGTTTCTATACAATACACCTTTGCTGATATGATCCTTTGAAATTCAGATATGGGGTCATAAATGGCGAATATGATTTCAGGTAAAAAACGAAAACGGCACTCAGTAGAGAGCATACCTTTGCCTGGTTGGCCATATCACTCAATGGTGAAGAATCACTTAAAAATTCTACGAGCCGGAACCGGATCTTCACCAAAATTGAATCGATTCTTCCTTGTCACACGCACAACCTGTCCAACAAGTTTCGTCCAAATCCGTCCATAACTTTTTGAGATATCCGGCTATGTATCGTTTTTTGCCCTTTCTCCCAATGGTGAAGAATCACTTTAGAAATTCTAGTATCCGGATCCGAATCCGCATCTTCACCAAAATCTAATAATTTTGTCTTTGTCACATACAAAGATGTTAATGATGTCTAGGTTTGATGTTCATGAGGCAATCTCTGCCAAATTTCGTCGGAATCCGTGCACAAATTTTTGAGATATTTTGTTCACAAACGGACAGACAGACAGGGGTGAAAACATAACCTCCATCTACCTTTGGTGGCGGAGGTAATTGGTGACCCATACAGTGCATTCAGTATTGAGACCCCTTTACTTTTTTCACATTTTGTTATGTTGCAGCCTTAGGCTGAAATCGTTTAAATTCATTTTTTCCCTCATCAATCTACACTCAATACCCCATAATGACAAAGAGAAAACAGGATTTTAGAAAGTTTTACAAATTTATTAAAAATAAAAAACTGAAATATCACATTGACATTAGTATTCAGACCCTTTGCTATGACTCTTGAAATTTAGCTCAGGTGCCTCCCATTTCTCTTGATCATCTTTGAGATGTTTCTACACCTTGATTGGAGTCCACCTGTGGTAAATTCAATTGATTGGACATGATTTGGAAAGGCACACACCTGTCTATATAAGGTCTCACAGCTGACAATGCATATCAGAGCAAAAACCAAGCCATGAGGTCGAAGGAACTGCCTGCAGAGCTCAGAGACTGGATTGTGTCGAGGCACAGATCTGGGAAAGACCACAGAATCTTGTTTCTCACAGTCTGAGAGTCCTTTAGGTGATTTTTTGCAAACTCCAAGCGGGCTTTCATGTGTCTTTCACTGAGGAGAGGCTTCCGTCTGGCCACTCTCCCATAAAGCCCAGATCGGTGGAGTGTTGCAGTGATGGTTGTCCTTCTGGAAGTTTCTCCCATCTCCACACAGGATCTCTGGAGCTCAGCCATAGTGACCATCGGGTTCTTGGTCACATCTCTTACCAAGGCCCTTCTCCCCCGATTGCTCAGTTTGGCCGGGCAGCCAGCTCTAGGAAGAGTCCTGGTTGTTCCAAACTTCTTCCATTTAAGAATTATGGAGGCCACTGTGCTCTTGGGAACCTTCAATGCAGCAGAGATTTTTTTGTTGGCTTCCCCAGATCTGTGCCTCGACACAATCCTGTCTCTGAGCTCTGCAGGCAGTTCCTTCGACCTCATGGCTTGGTTTTTGCTCTGGTATGCATTGTCAGCTGTGAGACCTTATATAGACAGGTGTGTGCCTTTCCAAATCATGTCCAATCAATTGAATTTACCACAGGTGGACTCCAATCAAGGTGTAGAAACATCTCAAAGATTATCAAGAGAAATGGGAGGCACCTGAGCTAAATTTCAAGTGTCATAGCAAAGGGTATGAACACTTATGTAAATGCGATATTTCAGTTTTTTCTTTTTAATAAATTTGTAAAACTTTCTAAAATCCTGTTTTCTCTTTGTCATTATGGGGTATTGAGTGTAGATTGATGAGGGAAAAAATGAATTTAAACGATTTCAGCATAAGGCTTCAACATAAAAAAAATGTGAAAAAAGTGAAGGGGTCTGAATACTTTCTGAATGCACTGTACTTAGAACATACTGCTTTTTCAATTGCTTATTGCATTTGATTGTCATAATAGCAGTCACTGATTTCTAATTCAACACTATTAACGACCAAAGTGAAAACTCCATGACAATCTTTCCAATCAGATGGTCTATTGTACTGAGCATAATGCAATTATGCATATATGAGATGAGAAGTTTTATCCCAAAAATATATCTATACCGTTTGTTATTTCATCACTGCAACATATATCTGCTTTGCTGGCCTATTAAAGTCTTGCTGCTAGAACACCGACTTGGAAAGGTCAACTTTAAATGTCACCCTGCGACAGACAAACTAATTATGTCAGTGTTTGCCTGCGACGAATGGCGATGCATTGCATGCGATGCGTGTCATTGCATCACTCAAAAATCAAACAGTGCAATCACTTTTCTCTGATCGATGATGATATGTACTTTACGACTGATTAGTAATCTGACAGAGTTTTGCCTCAAATCATTCGGCACAAGTCCATCCATATACTGATAAAATTATTAAACAAAAACTTCAACATGTATTAATTTGTTAACAGGGCGGCTCAAATTTTAGTTAAATGATTGTTTATAAAAGGAAGCGTGATGTATGTGCAGTGAAATCGTATTCGTATTAATGCTGAACCCAGGTGATGCTCGCTGCTCGCTGACACCGCTAGGGGCGCGGCTATAAGACCCGATGCGGCCGGTGCTCAGGGGACTTCTCCTGTGACATGTTACACCTAGTAGACTCGCTAACGGTACGCCTGCATAGATTATTAAGCTTGCTTGCATTGAATGTTATGGATTGACCTATGTGATGCCAAACCTTATTCCTATTGCATTTCCTGTATTTACAGAATGATGTCAAAGGTCTTAATGGAATTAAACCAACAGATGGACTAAAGTTGTGGACTCGATTGGTTTTCCACAACACTTAATTCCATTAAAGATCTACGGACATGGCTGGCAACAAGACGCTGTTGGTCACACAATTCTGCGCCGACCCGCAAGCCTCGGATGATGGATTGCAACTGAAGCACTGGCTGAAAACTTTGGAGAACCATTTCGCTGAGCCTGAGACCGAGCCGACGGCTGCCGCGAAGCTAGCAACGCTGCACTCCAAAGTCGACTACAAGGTGTACAACAGTATTGCACGATGTGCGACGTACGACCTCGCTATTGCGGAGCTCAAGCGATTGTACATAAAGGAAAAGAGCCCGGTGTATGCTCGGCATTTGCTATTATCACGACGCCAGCAACCCAACGAGCCGATGGATCACTATGCCCAGGAGCTCCGGCAACTCCTGCTGGACAGCACCCGGGAGCCACGGACTCACGAGCAGGCTCAGGATGACCTTCTCCTAGACGCTTTCGTCGCCGGAGTCTCCTCTCAGGACCTAAGGCTCAAACTCCTGGAGAAGACCGACCTGACCTTCACGGCGGCACTCGAGCAAGGAAAGGTACACACTGAAGTGCGGTTGCAGTCGAACGCCTATGATCGCACGCGCCTCTTGGCGGGAACCTCGCTACACGCACGGCCAGAGAGTGCTACCGCCGAGGGAGCGGAACTGCTCGCGGAACTCCAGGATGCTCCGGAGGAGGATCCGGTCCTGATGGCTGCCGCTACGACCAGACCCAAGGCCTTACGCGGAGCCACATGCTACTTCTGTGGGGGACAACGACATCTCCGGACAGTGTGTCCGGCTCGGGACGCCATATACCATTTGTGCTCGCAAAAGCGGCACTACGCAAAAGTGTGCCGGAAAACCGCACGCGGCTCGCGGCCGCGCGCGACCTTGAATGGGCTCATTGCAGAGCCCACGAGCCGAGCTCGGAACACGGCGCCTTACCCGGCTTTGATGGACAGGGCCCCTCCTCGCGGGCCCCTGGTCACTCAATCGACCTTGGCGAGAGACACCGAACAGCCACAACAGTCTCATCTTCAATCGGGCACGGCACATGCGTCCTTGACCAGACTCCGGGCCACGCGAGGGGCTTTGGAGCCTCGCCAAGCCCCAGCGGTACGTTCTCGTCATGTCTCTCAAGAGCGAACAGCGTCCACTGGCGGCGACACGAGTTTGGTACCAACTACGGTGGCCCATACTCGTCAAACGGCGATTTCGAATACTACGGAGGCCCATACTCATCAAACGGCAATTTTGAATCGTCAAACGGCGATTTCGAATACTACGGAGGCCCATACTCATCAAACGGCGATTTTGAATCGCAAAGCAACGGAATGCATGGGAAAGCTCTCTGATGGCTTTAACGGATTCCGCATGAACAACGAATACTCCGGCAACGACCACAAAACTGCAGATTGCATGGGAACACACCCTGACAACTTATACGAGACTCCACGGGCACCTCCTGACACCCGGAAAACTGCCGCTGGCATAGGATCCACCCGCGAGGCTCGGCCGACCCACTCGGGAGGTTCGGTCCCACTCCCAGCAGGCTCGTCCGGCCTGGCTCAAGCCCTTATTCCCCTCATGGTCGAGGGCCATTGTGTGCGTGCCTTTGTGGATACAGGGTCTACGGATAGTTTTATCGACCAGTGACTAGTGCACAGGCATGGTTGGCAGGTCTTGAGGTCTACGAGACGGATCTTCATGGCCTCCCAGGGACTTCGACTCAGCACGAAGGGGGAATGCCGATTGAAACTCGTGATAAAGGGACGGGTTTTCCCAGATGAACACCTCATGGTCTTACCTGCTTTATGTGCTGATATTCTGTTAGGACACGATTTTCTTAAGCGACATGGACGTCTGGAAATGGAGTTTGGTGGGCCTGACACGCTTGTTGTGGGGGCTGACGCGCTTGCTGTGTGTGCCCTAGCGAAAATGGAAATCCAGCCACTTTCGCTGTTCCCCAATCTAACCTCCGACTGTACCCCTGTAGCGGTAAAATCACGGCGCTACTCTCGAGCAGACATGCAATTCATTGCGGACGAAACGGCTCAGCTCTTGAAAGACGGTATAATAGAACCTAGCCGGTCGCCGTGGCGAGCCCAGGTCTTGGTGGTGCGAAGCGATGCACACCGCAGACGCATGGTAATCGACTATTCCCAAAAGATTAACCACTTTACACAGCTGGATGCCTACCCCCTTCCGGGGATGGACGCGCTGGTGCGACAGGTGGCCCAGTACTCAGTCTACAGCACTCTCGATCTCCGTAGTGCGTACCATCAGATCCCTATCTCTAGGGCAGATCGTATCTATACCGCATTTGAGTCGGGGCAACGGTTGTACCAGTTTACTCGATTACCTTTTGGGGTGACGAACGGGGTCGCCTGTTTCCAGAGGGCCATGGACGACCTCATTGCAAGGGAGAACTTAACCGATGTTTTCGTCTACCTAGACAATCTTACGGTTTGTGGGTATGACCAAGGGCACCATGATGCTAATCTGAAGCGCTTCCTCGAGGTCGTGCAGAGGTATCACTTAACCATGAACGAGGCTAAGTGTCAATACTCTCTACGCAAGATAGATCTTCTGGGGTACACTGTGACCCATGGCTCTGTTGCTCCGGATAAGGAGCGTCTGCGACCTTTGCTCGACATGGCCCCTCCCAGCGATCGGGCGTCCCTGAAGCGCGACCTCGGGCTATTCGCCCATTACTCAAAATGTGTCCAAAATTTATCTGCGAAACTTCGCCCCCTTGTGGCCTGCGACACATTCCCTCTGCGTCCGGCCGCATTGGCGGCCTTTGGAGGCCTTAAGGCCGACATCGCCAGTGCCGCTGTGGCGACGATCGACGAGAGCGGATCTTTCGTCCTCGAAAGTGATGCCTCGGATCAGGCCATCGCGGCGACCCTCTCCCAAGGAGGGCGTCCGGTGGCTTTCTTTTCACGGACTCTTACCTCCGCTGAGCGGAGACATTCGTCTGTCGAAAAGGAAGCGTATGCGATCGTCGAGTCTATTCAGCGATGGCGCCCATACTTACTCGGGCGATGTTTCCAAATCATGACGGACCAGCAAAGTGTTGCGTTCATGTACGACACATTACATGCCCAGCACATTAAGAATGAGAAAATCACTCGCTGGCGTATAGAGCTGGCCGACTTCTGCTACACTATCAAATACCGCCCGGGGAAGGATAACCAGGCCGCCGACGCCTTATCGAGACCGGTTACGTGCGCGGGTATCGCCACTTTGGAGGGCCTACGCGCACTGCATGCCACTGCGGGGCATCCAGGCGTAACGCGTTTCGCTCATTTTGTGCGGCGTGGCAATCTACCATACTTGATTGATGATATCCGCCGTATCTGTCGCGACTGCGCTATATGCGCGGAAATCAAACCGCGTTTCTATAACCCTCCCATGGGGACTCTGGTTAGGGCTACGAGGCCGTGGGAACGCTTGGCGATGGATTTCAAGGGCCCATTGCCGGTGTCGAGTAACTCTCGCTATCTGCTCACTATCGTCGATGAGTACTCGCGATTTCCCTTCGCTTATACGTGCGTGGACATGACTGCTGCCACGGTAATGCGATACTTACAGAATTTGTTCTCTATGTTCGGGTACCCGGCCTATGTGCATACTGATCGGGGTGCGGTCTTCTTGTCTCAGGAAGTGCGAGGCTATCTGCTCCAAAATAACATCGCTTCTAGTTACACCACGCCGTACAGACCCCAGGCAAATGGGCAGATCGAACGCTTCAACGGGATTATATGGAGGGCCGTCATGCTCAACCTCTGGACCCTCGGCCGGGGCCTCGATAAATGGGCTTGGTCGCTACCTGCGGCGTTTAACTCGATCAGGGCTCTACTGTGTACGGCCACCAACCAGACTCCCCACGAGAGACTTTTCCACCACCCAAGGAGCACGGGGTGTATACGGTCTTTACCCAGTTGGCTCGCTGAGCCCGGGCCGGCCTACCTCAAACGGGCGGTTCGCACGAACAAGCACGACCCCTTAGTAGACAAAGTGCAGATACTCCAGGCTAATCCTGAGCATGCTCGTGTGATGACGGCTGATGGACGTGAGACCACTGTCTCCGTACGTCATCTTGCCCCATGTGGGGTCGCCGACCCTTGTAGGGAATCGGACGAACCGATCGAACCAATCTATGAGACTATGGACTCTTCTGACGCTTCCGTCGCTGAAAGTCTGCCGACCCTCCCTTCGCCACATCTACCCGTGCCCGACGGCTTGGCGGTACCCCCTTCGTCACCTGACTCCGGTAGCTCCTCCGACGCCGGGGTCTCTGGGATACGTGATGCTGTACCCGGGGAATTTCGGATGCGTGCTGGCAGAGAAATTCGCCGCCCGGACCGGTACGGTTGGGCCGACTGATACCATATTCCACACCCTGTTAATGCTGACGCTCGCTCGATTCTAGCCGCACTGCAGTGTAATTCTAACGGTGGGGAGAATGTAGTGAAATCGTATTCGTATTAATGCTGAACCCAGGTGATGCTCGCTGCTCACTGACACCGCTAGGGGCGCGGCTATAAGACCCGATGCGGCCGGTGCTCAGGGGACTTCTCCTGTGACATGTTACACCTAGTAGACTCGCTAACGGTACGCCTGCATAGATTATTAAGCTTGCTTGCATTGAATGTTATGGATTGACCTATGTGATGCCAAACCTTATTCCTATTGCATTTCCTGTATTTACAGAATGATGTCAAAGGTCTTAATGGAATTAAACCAACAGATGGACTAAAGTTGTGGACTCGATTGGTTTTCCACAACAGTATGCATCCAGGTTAATGATTTGATTACTGATGTATGAATCCAGGTTAATGATTTGATTACTGATGTATGCATCCAGGTTAATGATTTGATTACTGATGTATGCATCCAGGTTAATGATTTGATTACTGATGTATGCATCCAGGTTAATGATTTGATTACTGATGTATGCATCCAGGTTAATGATTTGATTACTGATGTATGCATCCAGGTTAATGATTTGATTGGTGATGCATGCATCCAGGTTAATGAATTGATTACTGGTGTATGCATCCAAGTTAATGATTTGATTAGTGATGTATGGGATCCAGATTAATGATTTGATTAGTGATGTATGGATCCACATTAATGATTTGATTATCCAATGAGGATGAAATGATGATGATGAAATGAATGATGAAATCAATGATCTATGCATCCAGGTTAATGGTTTTATTACTGATGTATGCATCCAGATTAATGATTTCATTACTGATGTATGGATCCAGATTAATGATTTTATTACTGATGTATGGATCCAGATTAATGATTTTATTACTGATGTATGCATCCAGATTAATGATTTGATTACTGATGCATGGATCCAGATTCATGATTTGATTAGTGATGTGTGGATCCAGATTATTGATTTGATTAGTGATGTATGGATCCACATTAATCATTTGATTACTGATGTATGCATCCAGATTAATGATTTGATTTCATGATGTATGGATCCAGATTAATGATTTGATTACTGATGTATGCATCCAGATTATGGATTTGATTAGTGATGTTTGGATCCACATTAATGATTTGATTAGTGATGTATGGGATACAGATTAATGATTTGATAAGTGAAGTATGGGATCCAGGTTAATGATTTAATTACTGGTATGTGGAATTCACATTAATGAAATGACATTAATGATTTGATTCACATTAATGATGCACGGATCCAGATTAATGATTTGATTCGTGATGTATTAATGATTTAATGAGTGATGTATGGATCCACATTAATGATTTCATTAGTGATGTATGGATCCAGATTAATGATTTCGTTAGTGATGTATGGATCCAGATGAATGATTTGATTAGTGATGTATTAATGATTTGATTAGTGATGTCTGGATCCACATTAATGATTTCATTAGTGATGTATGGATCCAGATTAATGATTTCATTAGTGATGTATATATCCAGATTAATGATTTGATTAGTGATGTATGGATCCACATTAATGATTTGATTATTAATGTATGGACCCAGATTAATGATTTGATTAGTGATGTGTGGATCCACATGGATGATTTGATTTGTGATGTATGGATGCAGATTAATGATTTGATTTGTGATGTATGGATCCACATTAATTATTTTATTCGTGATTTATGGATCCACATTAATGATTTGATTGGTGATGTATGGATCCACATTAGTGATTTGATTAGTGATGTATGGATCCAGATTAATGATTTGATTAGTGATGTGTGGATCCACATTAATGATTTGATTAGTGATGTATGGATCCAGATTAATGATTTGATTACTGATGTATGTATTCATATTAATGATTTGTTTGGTGATGTATGGATCCACATTAATGATTTGATTACTGATGTATTGATCCAGATTAATGATTTGATTACTGATGTATGCATGCAGATTATTGATTTGATTAGTGATGTATGCATCCAGGTTAATGATTTGATTAGTGATGTATGGATCCAGATTAATGATTTAATTACTGATGTATGCATCCAGATTATTGATTTGATTCGTGATGTATGGATCCAGATTAATTATTTGATTAGTGATGTGGGGATCCACATTAATGATTTGATTAGTGATGTGTGGATCCAGATCAATGATTTGATTACTGATGCATGCATCCAGGTTAATGATTTGATTAGTGATGTATGCATCCAGATTAATGATTTGATTAGTGATGTGTGGATCCACATTAATGATTTGATTAGTGATGTATGCATCCACATTAATGATTTAATTACTGATGTATGTATCCACATTAATGATTTGATTAGTGATGTATGCATCCAGATTAATGATTTAATTACTGATGTATGTATCCACATTCATGATTTGATTAATGATGCATGGATTCAGATTAATGATTTAATTACTGATGTATGGATCCAGATTAATGATTTGATTAGTGATGTATGCATCCAGACTAATGATTTGATTAGTGATGTGTGGATCCACATTAATGATTTGATTAGTGATGTATGGATCCAGATTAATGATTTGATTAATGATGTTTGT
Source organism: Myxine glutinosa (assembly GCF_964187855.1). NCBI lineage: Eukaryota > Metazoa > Chordata > Myxini > Myxiniformes > Myxinidae > Myxine > Myxine glutinosa. Next base: position 107,980,834 of record NC_136270.1, read on the forward strand.
ATTCATATTAATGATTTAATTACTGATGTATGGATCCAGATTAATGATTTGATTAGTGATGTATGGATCCAGATTAATGATTTGATTAATGATGCGTGGATTCAGATTAATGATTTAATTACTGATGTATGGATCCAGATTAATGATTTGATTAGTGATGTATGGATCCAGATTAATGATTTGATTAATGATGCGTGGATTCAGATTAATGATTTAATTACTGATGTATGGATCCAGATTAATGATTTGATTAGTGATGTATGGATCCAGATTAATGATTTGATTAATGATGCGTGGATTCAGATTAATGATTTAATTACTGATGTATGGATCCAGATTAATGATTTGATTAATGATGTATGCATCCAGATTAATGATTTGATTAGTGATGTGTGGATCCACATTAATGATTTGATTAGTGATGTATGGATCCAGATTAATGATTTGATTACTGATGTTTGTATTCATATTAATGATTTGGTCAGTGATGTATGGATCCACATTAATGATTTCATTACTGATGTATTGATCCAGATTAATGATTTGATTACTGATGTGTGCATCCAGATTATTGATTTGATTAGTGATGTATGGATCCATATTAAAATTTTTATTAGTGATGTATGGATCCACATTAATGATTAGATTCATGATGTATGGATCCACATTAATGATTTGAGTCATGTTGTACTCATCCAGATTAATGATTTGATTCGTGTTGTATGCATCCACATTCATCATTTGATTAGTTAGATATGTAATAATACACTTGTTCCTCTGTCTGTCTGTGTGTAACATTCGGTTCCACCCATTGGTTGGACAGTTTGCCTGAAGCAGCCACAATTTAAACCTGAAAATTCATACGGCCTCCATGTTGGTGCTTACTGCTTTGCAAAGCCAAATACATCTCCGGAGCTGTTGTATTCACAATCGCCATGCCTTCACTAGTTATATGTTTCCTTCTCTTCAGTGTAAAATAGGGAAGCCGGGGAAGCAGAGAAGGTGTGGGCCGCCAGGGAAGCAGAGAGGAGTGGGAGGATGCCGGGGAAGCAGAGAGGAGTGGGAGGATGCCGGGGAAGCAGAGAGAGGGAGAGAGGATTCCGGGGAAGCAGAGAGAGGGAGGGACGATGCCGGGGAAGCGTAGAGGGGATGGGCCGCCGGGGAGGCAGAGAGGGGCAGGAGGATATCGGAGAAGCAGAGAGGGGGAATGCCGCCGGGGAAACAGAGAGGGGGCATGCCGCTGGGGAAGCAGAGAGAAGGCGAGACACCGGGGAAGCCGAGATGGGGTGCGTCACAGTGGGGATGCAGAGAGCAGGCAAACACCGGGGAAGCAGAGATGAGATGGGACGCCTGGGAAGCAGAGAGGGCGGGAGGATACCGGGGAAGCAGAGAGGGGTGGGAGGATGCTGGGGAAGCAGAGAGGGGCGGGAGGATGTCGGGGAAGCAGAGAGGGGTGGACCGCAGGGGAAGCAGAAAGGGGCGGGCTGCTGGGGAAGCAGAGAGAAGGCGAGACACCGGGGAAGCAGAGATGAGTTGGGACCGCAGGGAAGAAAAGATGGCGTGAGGATGCCAGGGAAGCCGAGAGGGGGCAGGACACCGGAGAAGCAGAGAATGACAGGATGAGTGGGTATGGGAAACATTGGGGGGGGGGGGGGGGGGGGGAAATTGGGTGGGCCCCAAATTATGTGAGCATGAGATGCAGGATCAAAACTAGTGCATACCTCTACCAGGCTGAACAGTTTACGTTTTGTAGCCCAATGATTGTCCAGATTTGCATCCGGACTTTAACCAAAGTCTAGTCAGCATGTTATTGGCACTTACCCAACTCATCCAACAAGTTTTGTCCAATTCACCATATTGCTTTTTGAGATATCCTGATCACAGACAGACAGACAGGTGTGAAAACATAACCTCCATCCACCTTCAGTGGCAGAGTTAAGAAATAATATGAGCACAACAAAATACACTGAAGTGAGCACTCAATAAGAAGTTGAATTGACACAAACAGAGCATATAACATCAATGGTAGCACAGACAAATCCAAAACTTGTGACAGCAAGGGGCCATTTTAGAAATGCTTGCGTCCTGTGCCAGTGCTCTATCTCTCTCTCTCTCTCTCTCTCTATCTTGGACTCCATCGCCCAATTAAGGTTGACCTCTAGTTGTGTACTAGCAGTTGTACCTGCTCACCCTCTTCATGCCTGCTCTCCTCCCACCCTCACCTGCATCTTGCGAGCTTCAGTTTTTGACTTCATACATGTGTTACGTGGTCCCCTCGGTGACTACCTGGTCTCGGTGACCCCCGGACCGTGAGAGGACCTTCGCCAGAAAGTAGTATTATATATGCGCTTTCGCAACGCAATCCCTATGAATTCCACCCAAGAGAAACTGATGTTCAATGATATATTTCCAGGGTAAGGATATCATACGATTTCAATGATACAATCACGGATATTCCCCGAGCAATCAACAACAAACAACCCTCAACAATTCCCAATCCACAATCAATTCCCTATATGATTAAGATGGCCATCTTATATATGTGTGTCCACTTCTGTACTCACGACCCCCTTTTGGTCTCTGCCCCGCACAATGTCTCTGGGCCCCTCCTGACCAAGATGCTGGTCGGCGTCGCCGCACTCGGGCGGTTGAACGAACCCCGGGTGGACGTGTTTCCACCGGGCAGGTATCGTACCAGGCACCGCGGCTGCAGCCCCTCGTGGCCACACGAAGCGGGTACGGTAAAGCAAGCCAAAAGCCCCACGCCGCTTGCAAGGCGTGTTAGGCCCCAACGTGCGACCCGTACGCGTCTGTTTAGCTTTAGACGGTGCCGCGAACGGTGCCAGACGCGGGGTCGATGCACGGCCCCACGTCAACTTGACGTCTCCACCGGGTAGGTACACGTCCCGGTAACTCCTCTCGCCAGACGGGCTTCGGAACGCCGCTTTTCCACGCAGCGCAAGGTCGATCCCACCTTTCGTCGGAGCGGGGCGAGGAAGAAGAATCCTCGTCGCTTTTCTTCCTCGTGTCTTTTCCTCTTCCGTTTCCGGTCACTTCCGTTTCCGGACACTTTTCAGAAGGGCTCCTGACCCTCCAACCACAACAACCCTTAATCTACTACACAGGGATAAGCAAAGACCTGAATGGTAATTCACATACATTCACATAAATATGTAACACTCCCCCCCTTCAAGAAAGAAAGTTTGAACCCAGCGAAAACTTTCTTTGCCGGCCAATTTGGAGAAACAAACCAGATAACTCAACCCCCCCACATTATCAGTTCCCCCCGGGCACAGTTATCACTTTAAAATAAAGCAACCAAAATTTCACCACCACCCCTCCAGATTACTCACTCTGGACTAAGCACCAGCAACGACATTGTCCCTGCCAAATCAAACTCCATCTCATGACCCTCTGACTTTGACCGTCAGTTTCTTGTGAATGAAGGTTAAGGGGTTGATCAAAGATCCAAAGTTAAGCCACTCGATAGCACTTTTTCCGGGAGGCCAAGCCGAGTATTCACTACATGGATGCCTTTAGGAACGTGGAGTTCACGGTTAGTCCGTGCAGGAAAGTTCTCTACATGGGCGCCTTGAGGAACGTGGAGTTCACGGTTAGTCCGTGCATGAAAGTTCACTACATGGACGCCTTTAGGAACGGCGTTCACGGTTAATCCGTGTAGGAATCTTGGCTCGGCGGCTCCGCCGCATTCAGTGCTTCAACTTCTCAGAACTTCCCTAATAATTATGGTGGGACCACTTGTCCCTGTAGTCCCATGAATAGCGGTCTCCTTCTCGGCCACTACTTTGACAATCCTTCCTTCGGGAGCTGCTGTAACTCAGGGAGCCTCCATAATAATATTGATTGCGGCCACCACCAAAACTACCGCCCAGTTGTCCTCTCCTGTAGACCTCTCGACGCCTACGAAATGCCTTCCCTACTGTTATGGTCCGACCCTCCAAATCCTTGCCATTCCAATTCTTCTCTGCCTCTCTGGCGTCTTTTGTGCTGGCAAACGTGACAAAGCCGAACCCTCTTGACTGTTGCGTTTCCCTGTCTCTTACCAACCGCACCTTCACCAGCGGCCCATATCTGTTGAAGACAGAGGTCAGAACTTCTTCCTCTGTTTTGAAGTTCAGTCCCCCTACAAATAACTTGGCACTTTTGTCGCCATCCCGAGCTGGTGTGGTGTTATTTTCCCTGCTGGGCTCTTTACCAACCCTCAGGTTACCATAAACTTGACCCCCGGCCAAATCATTCCCGATAACCACAGAGACACCCTCTACAGGAAGCGTGGCTTGTAAACCGACGGTGACCGGTCCTGACACCAAATCGGACTCCAAATGGATGACATGAAGTGGAGCACTAACACCGCCCCCGATCCCCTGTAAACGAACACTATTCCCCGTTGCCGTCTCCTTGGACCATGGCAAAATGCCTTCAAGCATTAAAGATTGATGTGCCCCTGTGTCCCTCAATATCCTAACCGGTCTCCGGTTAGTCGAGGCTCCATCCCGTGACACAAACCCCTCTGAAATAAATGGTTGGTAATCCTTTTGATGGCGATTTCTCACAATGGCCATTGCATTTGGAGTCGTAATAGTCGGACTCCGCTCTGGGTCTTCCCTGTTCATGCGGTAACAACTGGACATCAAGTGTCCCGGTTTCTTGCAAAAAGCGCAAGTAGGCCCGGAGGAAAAACTCGTGGTCTGCCTCGGGCCCCCCGAACTATAAGTTTGTCTTGGGCCCGCATCCCTCTGATTTCGAACAGGTGGGGTATCATAGTTGTCCCCATAGTCATCTCGAGGCCGCCGCCATGTAAGGTCGTTCTCCGCACCGGGTGTTCCATAACTCCCCTGCTGAAGTCTAGGCGAGGAGTTAGGTTTGTGGACCCCTATTCGGTGGGTTAAGGCATAATCATCTGCCATGGTGGCTGCGTCCCACAACTTTGGTACTTTCTTTTCCTGCAGGTACACTTTGATGTCCTCGTGGACACACTGCTGGAATTCCTCCACCAGGATCAAGTCCCGCAAGGTTTCGAAGTCTTTCCCGACTCCTTTTGACTCACACCACCGATCAAACATGTTTTCTTTCACTCTGTCAAACTCCACATGGGTCTCACTCTCCCTCTTCTTGGCATTCCTGAATTTTTGCCTGTAAGCTTCCGGAACCAACTCATAGGCTTTGAGGATGTGCTTCTTCAGTACCTCATAATCTGCACATTGGTCCATTGGTAGCGCCGAATAAATTTCCTGAGCTTTCCCCACCAGCACACTTTGCACGAGTATGGTCCAGGCCTCCTCCGGCCAGTTTAATTGTCGAGCCACTTTCTCAAAGTGTGGAAAAAATTTCGCGACTTCCTTTTCACTGAACGGTGGAACCAGCCTCACATGTCTGCCCACATCCCAGGTTTTCTGGTTAGGTGTCGACCCCGTCAGCAAGGGTGGTGCCTCTCCCCGTTCTCTCATTAACTCCAGCTCCTTGAATTTGATTTCTTGCTGAAGCTCCATGTCACGTTCCTTTAATTCCCTTTCCGCTTTTCTCTCCTCTGCTTCGAGGTCCCTTGCAGCTCTCCTCTCCTCTGCTTTTCTCCCTTCTAACCTTTCCTGGAGTTCTCGTTCCACTCTCCTTTCCTCTGCTTGCTTCCCTTCTCTCCTCTCTTCTGCTTTCCTTTCCTCTTCTGATCTTTCCTTTTCTGCTTTCCTTTCTTCTTCTGCTAACCTTTCCTGGAGTTCTCGTTCCACTCTCCTTTCCTCTGCTTGTTTCTCTTCTCTCCTCTCTTCTGCTTTCCTTTCTTCTTCTTTTAACCTTTCCTGGAGTTCTCGTTCCACTCTCCTTTCCTCTGCTTGTTTCTCTTCTCTCCTCTCTTCTGCTTTCCTTTCTTCTTCTGCTCTTTCCTTTTCTGCTTTCCTTTCTTCTTCTTTGATCCGTTCCTGGCTCCGTAATTGCAACTCCAGTTTCCGGAGCTCCACGTCTTCTGGTTCTTCCGGTAGCCACTCCCAGGCTAACTCGTCCCATGTTCCTAATCCCACCATAGATTGTATCACCGTGGCCTGCAACTCTGCCTTCCTCAAATTAGTTCGGACCTCCAAGTTAAAATGTTTGGCCAATTTCAAGAGGTCCGACTTTAGTAACGCTCGGAACTGTGCCTCACTCGGTGTTACCGCAAAGTTCTGTGCCACAAACGCCATGGTGACTATCGTTAACACCTGTTAACCTTCACCCAAGACTTTACCCCAATTTCCCCAAAAATTTACCAATTAATACTTAATTAATAAATTTTAATTAATAAAAATATTATTTTATTATTTTATACAAATACACTTTTAGATCCCGGACGTAGACCCAATTGCAAACCGCAAATCGTAATTTGGACGAGCCCCCAATTCTGTTACGTGGTCCCCTCGGTGACTACCTGGTCTCGGTGACCCCCGGACCGTGAGAGGACCTTCGCCAGAAAGTAGTATTATATATGCGCTTTCGCAACGCAATCCCTATGAATTCCACCCAAGAGAAACTGATGTTCAATGATATATTTCCAGGGTAAGGATATCATACGATTTCAATGATACAATCACGGATATTCCCCGAGCAATCAACAACAAACAACCCTCAACAATTCCCAATCCACAATCAATTCCCTATATGATTAAGATGGCCATCTTATATATGTGTGTCCACTTCTGTACTCACGACCCCCTTTTGGTCTCTGCCCCGCACAATGTCTCTGGGCCCCTCCTGACCAAGATGCTGGTCGGCGTCGCCGCACTCGGGCGGTTGAACGAACCCCGGGTGGACGTGTTTCCACCGGGCAGGTATCGTACCAGGCACCGCGGCTGCAGCCCCTCGTGGCCACGCGAAGCGGGTACGGTAAAGCAAGCCAAAAGCCCCACGCCGCTTGCAAGGCGTGTTAGGCCCCAACGTGCGACCTGTACGCGTCTGTTTAGACGGTGCCGCGAACGGTGCCAGACGCGGGGTCGATGCACGGCCCCACGTCAACTTGACGTCTCCACCGGGTAGGTACACGTCCCGGTAACTCCTCTCGCCAGACGGGCTTCGGAACGCCGCTTTTCCACGCAGTGCAAGGTCGATCCCACCTTTCGTCGGAGCGGGGCGAGGAAGAAGAATCCTCGTCGCTTTTCTTCCTCGTGTCTTTTCCTCTTCCGTTTCCGGTCACTTCCGTTTCCGGACACTTTTCAGAAGGGCTCCTGACCCTCCAACCACAACAACCCTTAATCTACTACACAGGGATAAGCAAAGACCTGAATGGTAATTCACATACATTCACATAAATATGTAACACATGTTATGACTGATGCATACTGTCCTTTGGCCCAGTACCATGTGAATGTATGTTTTGTTTTTGCCACCAAGGGGATTGGTTTTCTTGTTATTAAGTGAGTATTTCATGTTTGTCCTTTGTCTGGGATTTCATGCTATCTGTTCTGTACCAATCTCATTAAATTATTAATTATTTCTCAAAATCTGCTTGTGTCGCGTTTCTAACATCTTTACCGCACCAACAATTCGGTTTATCGATTGATAACCCTTGGAGGCACACGTTTTGGTAACTGTTTAATTTTAACTGACACATTTTTGGACTGTATATGCAGGAGGAGGCTATGTCCAAATTTCACTCAAATTCAACCTTAAGTCGGCTATCCGTGGGATTATAATTCCCGGCATGTACCGTTCCCATCTCTAATCACTTGCTGTTCGGGGTTGGGGCCGTACATGTGACAATATTTTGAAATGTGAGAGATGAGACTTCTATGTTGCTTGGGATCTTACTCCCTGTGAATATTACAAGGTGGATGATCTTAGTTTTGTTTTTATTCTGACCAATGGTCATCTTCCTCCCAACCCCAAATTTGATCCATGGGAGCTGATCTGGCAGCTTCCATCCACAGTATGTATCTGCGATCCTCACCAATTTCTGGCTGCAAGGAAATTTGCAATCCACTCTTGAGTGAAATTCCAAATGCAATTACTAATTGCAAGTTCATCATAACAAATTACTTTACAGTGGAAGAAGAAATGCAGAGAAGTGGCGCTGAGTCATGCATTTCTTAATGCCATGGATTATTTCCTCGCAGCCACCCAAAGAAAGCCCGTAACAGGCAATTTATTATGGAAGGAGGAAAAATTCCAGGAGTGTCGATGATCAGACGTTTGTCTCGGTACAGACAACGTTTTCATTTCCTTCGTGCATTGGACAGAAACAAACTATTGCTTTAGGGCTACACACAAGAATTCTGCTGCATTTTGTAGTAACCTTCAAAGGTGACATTGCTCCGGAGGCTTTGTGAACCCAGCAACCTCGACTCTGGAACTTTTCTTTTGGCTTTTTCCTGGCATTCAATTTTTACATTTGAAGACCTGGGTGCTTAAGAAGAGGTACTTACGTCACATTTTTGAAAAAAAAATGAGCTGGCACCAGTACTATAATCTACAATGGCCAGAGCATCATTTGATACCAAGAAATTCCGAAAATAGGTACTCAAGTCCTGTATATTGGTATATGGTCATTGTTGAATTCACTAAAATGTAGCGCAAGAAATACCCAAGTCCATAATGTTTGAGCAAGAAGTTCCTTAGTCCATGACTGTCCAATCAAAATGCTAGTATGTGTCACGTGACAACCTATGAAAATGGCGACCATGGAGGCTGGACAGCATGGTGGGAATGAAGATAACCCTGATAACAGGCATGACAGGGGCAAAAACCGAAAAAGAAACCCTGGAGACTGGGCTAGAAAGAGAACGAAGGATGTCAAAGCATCAGGTATGTAGTTTCTATGCATTATACTTTGCTGGTACTGAAACAGGCACTACATTCGTCATAAGCTTTTGAGCCCTCATAAAACTGTGCAACTGGCAAGGAGACATAGCAAAAATGACTGTTTGGCAATCAAAAATGAGAAATAAAGGGCTTTGTGTGTTAAGAGTACCCAAGTCCAGCCATTTTGTCGTAAAAAGTACCTAAGTCAAGGTATTTAGCCACAAAAAGTACTTAAGTCCAAAACTAATTTTCTCGTTTTCTTCGTATTAAAGGATTATTTTTCCACAAAAAAGGGGTTGTCTGCTCTGTATAGCCCCTGGAACCAGCAACAGGCTCCATAGTATGCCACCTTCAAAAAAAAGTATCTGCAGCATGTTTTGAAAACTTTGATCCTCAATATCTCAAAAGTGTTATTTTGTGACTAAAGTACTTCTTGCACTCAGGACATTTTGAACTATCAATGTAGTTCCTGAGCAAAATCTGTTGGAAAACCTCATGTCCACATGTAACATCATCATTCAGGATTTTCATTGATCTCATCCCATTTTTCTTCTGACCCTTGCTTCGTTAACCTTCTTCATTAGGATTGATAATAATTGGAAAAAAAACATACTCTGGTGAGTACACACTTCATAGTGTGTTCCGTTGCCAAAATTAATTGCAGCACTCAAACGATTGATGCAATGACTGCACTAACGAGAGATGTTTTCCAGGAAATGAAGTCAAAGGTGAACCAAATTCTGGGCAAACAGAAACTTCCGGTATAATGATAAATTTTGACCAAGGCTGAGGTTATTGACTTATTTTAGTCATATTTTTGTGTTTCCTGGTACATTGCAGGCCTACCAAACAGTGAATGTCAAATGTCTGCAAGGCAGGAAATGAACTAAAACTGAAAAATTTCATTTCATGCAGCGTCAACCACAAAACCTAATCAAATATGAAAGCAGTGACAAAGTAGCTTTGAGAAATGGCAATTAGTTACTCCTACTACAACTAGTACACTGGTATGCAACCATCAGGGACACCTCTTCACGATGGATGTACCCTGCGACGCAAGTCGGGGGGCCAAGTCTTACCCATTCTTCCCTGCTGCCCGGATTTTTCAGGGCAGCAGGATCAAGGTCAGAATGCCGATCAGTCTCCATTGACCGGTCCTTTCCATCTTCTCTCTCTCCCTCTCTAACTTTGTCATGGCCCTGACTTTGTGAAGGTAGGGGTGCACCATCCTGGATGTGGAGGTTCTCTGGGTCGCTCCTGGGAGATCGATTGGTTGTCTCTGTGCCGTGGGCTTGTTTGGGAGAACTGTCTGGGTTTATACAACAACAACAACAACTACACTGGTACAAGAACAGCTGTCTAGCTTTGGTTTGAATCTCGATCCAGCTCCAAACTGTCATGCTGCTGTTTCGCAAACAAGCAGCAATGTGCGTGCCATCCATCCGAGGGACGTTAAGCTGGAGAATCTGTTTGTCAGCACTGGTCATTCATTGGTGGACACGAAAAAATCCCACGGTGTCTTTTGTGATGAGTAAGCGAGTAATGGCCGACATACTGAATATATTACAAATTCCTCATGAAACTGAAGGTAGCATGGGGTGTTGTTCTCTGGGATACCACTTGTGACAACCAGGTTACACTGCTCAATGTCTGGGAGCAGCTCTTACATTCTTAACACATTCACTTTCAGAGGTCGTTTGCATGTCACGTGTGAACAGCTGTCTTTGGTCAAGTAGGGTTACCACACTACTACTACAACCAATACTACTACTACTACTACTACTACTACTACTACTACATGGCAGCCATAGCTACCACGTTGTAACTGTACCCGTAACCCTAACAAAACTGTAACCCTAACCCTAACATAACTGTAACCCAAACCCTAACATAACTGTAACCCAAACCCTAACATAACTGTAACCCTAACATAACTGTAACCCTAACATAACTGTAACCCTAACATAACTGTAACCCTAACATAACTGTAACCCTAACATAACTGTAACCCTAACATAACTGTAACCCAAACCCTAGCATAACTGTAACCCTAACATTAGTGTAACCGTAACCCTAACATAACTGTAACCCTAACATAACTGTAACCCTAACATAACTGTAACCCTAACATAACCGTAACCCTAACATAACTGTAACCCTAACATAACCGTAACCCTAACATAACTGTAACCCTAACATAACTGTAACCCTAACATAACTGTAACCCTAACATAACTGTAACCCTAACATAACTGTAACCCTAACATAACTGTAACCCTAACATAACTGTAACCCTAACATAACTGTAACCCTAACATAACTGTAACCCTAACATAACCGTAACCCTAACATAACCGTAACCCTAACATAACTGTAACCCTAACATAACCGTAACCCTAACATAACCGTAACCCTAACATAACTGTAACCCTAACATAACTGTAACCCTAACATAACTGTAACCCTAACATAACTGTAACCCTAACATAACTGTAACCCTAACATAACTGTAACCCTAACATAACTGTAACCCTAACATAACTGTAACCCTAACATAACTGTAACCCTAACATAACTGTAACCCTAACATAACTGTAACCCTAACATAACTGTAACCCTAACATAACTGTAACCCTAACATAACTGTAACCCTAACATAACCGTAACCCTAACATAACTGTAACCCTAACATAACCGTAACCCTAACATAACTGTAACCCTAACATAACCGTAACCCTAACATAACCGTAACCCTAACATAACTGTAACCCTAACATAACTGTAACCCTAACATAACTGTAACCCTAACATAACTGTAACCCTAACATAACTGTAACCCTAACATAACTGTAACCCTAACATAACCGTAACCCTAACATAACTGTAACCCTAACATAACCGTAACCCTAACATAACCGTAACCCTAACATAACTGTAACCCTAACATAACTGTAACCCTAACATAACTGTAACCCTAACATAACTGTAACCCTAACATAACTGTAACCCTAACATAACTGTAACCCTAACATAACTGTAACCCTAACATAACTGTAACCCTAACATAACTGTAACCCTAACATAACTGTAACCCTAACATAACTGTAACCCTAACATAACTGTAACCCTAACATAACTGTAACCCTAACATAACTGTAACCCTAACATAACTGTAACCCTAACATAACTGTAACCCTAACATAACTGTAACCCTAACATAACTGTAACCCTAACATAACCGTAACCCTAACATAACCGTAACCCTAACCCTAAGTACCCACGTTGTATTTTTTTCAATAAATCTGTTTTTTTCCTAGAAATGAGGAAAAGGTTTGAAAGACTCATTGATTCACTGTTATCGTTTATATGACGATGCAAAGGCACATCGACCTGCAATTTGTCATGAAAATAAAGGCTCGGGTGTAACATTTGAACAGGATTTGCCTTTGTAATGACTGCCATATATCCTGGAGGGTATAAACAAAACGGATGATGACATAAGGTATAAATTGTAATATAATTTTACGCCTTACATATTTTGCGTTTTCCCATTCAAACTGCGGCAATCGATCTCTGTTCCATAATATCACAACTGTTATTTGAGATAAGATGAGCTCAGCACCAGGCACCGTGATGTCTGCCTTCTCTATGCTATTTGCTTTTGATTGATGAGATGTGATGAGAGCTTGAGCAAATCTATTTTTTTTCCTCTTCTCATTTTCATCTCTTCCTCTCCGCCTGTGAAAATATGTCTTTTTTTCTCCATGTGTGATCATCCATTGTGGTTGAGATTCCTTTTGAATTCGTCCTTCATAATTACCTCGTGTGCACAGAAAAGGCATTTCCCTTCTAGGTGTTATTACCTCCACCACCAAAGGTGGATGGAGGTTATGTTTTCACCCCGGTCTCTGTTCACATGTCCGTTTGTGAACAAAATATCTCAAAAAGTTGTGGACGGATTCGGACGAAATTTGGCAGAGATGTAGCGCATGTGACCAGGACAAAATGAGTATATTTTGGTGAAGATCCGGATCCGGCTACTAGAATGTTTTCAGTGATTCTTCACCATTGGGAGACGGGGCCAAAAACGATACATAGCAGGATATCTCAAAAAGTTGTGGATGGATTTGGACAAAACGTGGTGGACCGGTTGGGTGTCTGACAAGGACGATTCGATTCGATTTTGGTGAAGATCTGAATATGGATTCGGATATGAGAATTATTTTAATTTTTGAGTGATTCTTCACCATTGAGTGACATGGCCAACCAGGTGGAGGTACGCTCTCCACTGAGCGCCGTTATAGTTGGCACTGTTATCCCTTGGGATGTTCATGAAAACCATAATTACCCAAACTTGGCGAACAAAAAAATGACAAATATGAGGAAAGGAAAAAACAGAATTTTATTTTGTCCTCATCATTTTTGTCAAGATAATTGGCCATCCGTTGATTGGTGAAAATAAACCGTAACTTTTTTTCTAAGTCTTCTAAAAAAGACGAAGATGAATTATCCTGATGCCATGACGTCACGAGCCCCATCCTCAGTAAGTTCAATCAATGGTTGAAACTGCTTCTTCTTTATCAGCTTTGAGATGCGAGGCTTTGTCATAGCTCGAGCACATTGCAGGTCATTTGCAAGATCCAATCCATTTGTTGCGTTGGTTTTAATATTTATCAATGTAGAAAGGCAACCTCGCAGCAAATGGAGTCAGCACTTTGAGACTTCTGTCGGAGAGATTCTGCTATTCACCACCAGATTTTCGCAAAAAGTTGCCAGGCCAGAAACTTGAAAGTCTACCTTCTGCATGTTATATCTTCTTGCAGACCAAGGAACTTGACTTTCGCCATGACATCATCGTCTTTGATGCTGAGTGTTACCTCCCCATCCTCCCAAGGAGGTAATTACCCCTAGATTAAGTACCCCTGGCATAAGGTCAATCCCATATTCCTATAAAATGCAAGGCTGCTGCCAATGCTGCTCATGTGCAAAGGTTATTGCTTGCACTCCACCTGGTTTATTGCCGAATAGTTTCCCTATCGACTGCGTAATGTTAAATCGCTCCCTGAAGTCGCCATTTGCATGTGGATTGAGGTTTCTTACTCCAACGAAAAATCAATAAATTACATCCTCACCAACTTTCCACTTGCATTGCCTTGCACGTTATTTAGCTCCTCTGCATGCCGGTGTTCATTTAAAAATGGCTCCTTTGCCTTCATCTTTCACTCTGAGTGCACACGTCATCGTTTTTGGCATTCGTTGCATCATGCGCGATGTTGACGCACTTCATCTGTCAATTTTCTTATTGATGACATTTTATTTATATTCTAAACTAGACACACATCCTTAAATGCTTTGCCTTTCATTCAACTGCAGCAGATAAAACTGATGTATATTTTCTATATGTGGAAGGACGCGCTTGCAATTTTTTGATTCTGCTGCCGCTTGCGCACGGACTTCCTTGCACATCTCGATAAACACTGAAATTCATCAATTGAATGTACTCCCCTTTCGAGATATTTTAGTCGAGAAGTCCTGGGATGGATTCTTGACAACGTGGGATGTTGTTGTTTTCGTATGCAGCCTGTGGCTGTGGGTTTTGCATCATTTTTCCAGAAGCGTGTTTGTGCCGCTGATGCAATGCCCCAACTAGAACGCCACTCAGTAGAGCGCATACTCCCGCCGTGGGTCAAGTTGGAATAGTACGATTTCACAAAAGTTTGAGGGAGTAGTTCAGTGACAACACAACACAAGACAAGACAACACAAGACAGACACTGCACAGACATATATATATATATATATATATATATATATATATATATATAGAAAATATAGAAGATAATGTTTTAAAAAAACAAGGCAATTTCACTTACATTTTCGGATTCAGCGTTCAATTCTATATAAGTGAGTGTATTTGAGGCATGTGTGACTTCAAATAAAATTGTAAGCCAGGAAAAACGTTCGTTTCATTCCTTAGGGATACGACATGTAAAACTGGTCCAAACGTCAAAACAAAACGCGCTCATTTTAAGTCGTACAAGCTAATGCGACCACTCATTCTTCTGGGAAGAATCCCGTGCACATGCTGGTCACACTTATAATTCGCCCAAGTCTTTATAAGTTCATCAAATACTGACACCGCCATTGACATTCCATGAGGTAAATGTTGATATCTCTTCTGAGGTAAAAAAAACAACAAAAAAAACACAGTTTTAAAGCATTATACGTATCAAACGATACATTTTATGAAACGGGGAAACCGAATACACACTTTGGTGGTTTTAAAATGACAGAATATGTCTTTATTAGAGAAAAAAAAATGAACATTGAAGACGACGCTGCGAAACAATACACCGCTCTAACGCATAACCACGAATTTAAACTACATTTACAACAAATATGAAAACTATTTTCATATCACAATGTTAAACATAGAATATATAGAAGATAATGTTAAAAGAAATGAGCCCTATCTTCCAATGGTAAAAAAATCCCCCAAAAAATTCCTGGATCCAGAATAATATCCTGAGCTTCACCAAAAACTAATCAATTCTTCCTTATCCCAAGGGCAATCATCCCACCAACCTTCATCCAAATCCGTTCAGAGCTTTTCCAGATATCTTGTTCACAAACACACAAACACACACACACACAGACACGATCGAATGCAGTGGTCCCTAGTGAGAGTAAAGACTGGTGAGCCAGTACTCAATTTTCCAACCTTGGAAGGATGACAGGCTGAGTCAACCCCCCTGCCATTAATTCAACAATTGACCAGGATTACAAACTCAGGATTCTAGGATCCCAAGCCAGCACCCTAACCGCTAAGCCAACACCAGGCTACACGACCTGGGATGAAATCCTGGGATGGATACCGCAAACCTATCTTCACCAGGCACTTATCGAACAACAATATATATGTATTTAACCAAAGAAGCGCACTGCCCCAATGATATAACGCTGACGTCATGTGCATAAATTATGCCAACACAATTATGCAAACACATCACCTCCAAACCAGGAAACATCCTTATAGCACTCAAGTGTTTGCAGACTGAGATTAAAGCTCATTACACAGTCGATATAGGGAATACATGGTGGGATTCTTTCAGCAATCTGCTCATGATGTTGCCTTGCTGCTGAAATTGAGTACGCACATCAAATAAGGAAAACAATTCTACGTGGCAATAGTTACCCTGAGCGACTTATCGTGCAAAACCGCCAATTGGTCAAAAAAACACCATCTTTGGACCTGATAAGTGTTCAGCTTAAATAAAGCTGCCATGGAGAGGTAAAATGTATCAAAACTGTATCAAAATATATACTACAAAATATATACAATATATATACAATATATATACAATATATATACAACACTGTATCATAGATACAGTATCAAAATATATACAATATATATACAATATATATACAATATATATACAATATATATACAACACTGTATCATAGATACAGTATCAAAATATATATACAAAATATATATACAAAATATATACAAAATATATACAATATATATACAATATATATATACAATATATATACAATATATATACAACACTGTATCATAGATACAGTATCAAAATATATACAATATATATACAATATATATACAAAATATATACAATATATATACAATATATATACAATATATATACAACACTATCATAGATACAGTATCAAAATATATACAATATATATACAATATATATACAAAATATATACAATATATATACAATATATAAACAATATATATACAACACTGTATCATAGATACAGTATCAAAATATATACAATATATATACAATATATATACAAAATATATACAATATATATACAATATATATACAATATATATACAACACTGTATCTTAGATACAGTATCAATATATATACAATATATATACAAAATATATACAATATATATACAATATATATACAACACTGTATCATAGATACAGTATCAAAATATATACAATATATATACAATATATATACAAAATATATACAATATTGTTACAGACGTGGTTGTGGATGTTAGTTTACCGAGCGGTTTGGTATGACCACGTCTGCACAAGTTACCCGATTATACTCGAACGTTGCCGAGTCGCGCTACGCTAGGTCAATGAAGGAAAAGGACACACGGCTGGGATTAAAATGACACGACACCAGGGATACGGTTCTCAAGACCCCCGGAGGAGGTTATATTATGGCGGAAGGTTAGACTACAGGGACGAGAGGTACAGCATAGAAAGACAAGCACTTAGACACACTCTTATATTAACCCCAACAGACGACAGATAAACGGGACAAAAGGCTGACTCACACGGGGATTGATGGCAAGGAAAGCGGGTATCGATGGCTCAAGGTGCACTCTTGGCTCAAGGACAGGGTACTGTATGGTCCAGTAGATGCAGGGAGGTCACAGCGCTCGGAGGTCACGACTGGTACTTCCTCTTCAAGCTCGGGGCGCATCTGACGTCACATCCGGTAAGTGGCTGCGTATATCCGGCGGGGAGTGACACGCCCTCGGCTCGTTAGCTCCGCCCCAGATGGAATCGGCACGTTGCTTCTCATTGGGTGCGTGCGGGGGGGTTACCGGCTCCACCCTTGACGAGGGGCTGACAAGGAGCCCCTTCGTGGTAACCCCGTCGGAGCGCATGGTCATGGCGGCTAACCGAGCCGGTGTGAGGACGCACACTCCCCCCGCGCGCCGTTGTTGTAGTTGTTGTTGTAGCTGTAGTTGTTGTTGTTGCTGTAGTTGTTGTTGTTGTTGTTGTTTGGGGAAGAAGATGGGAGGAGGTAAGGGAAGGTCCTAAACTCACTACTGGTGCCATATAATCACATTCTGGTGCAACGAAGAGTCAGAATTAATGGAAACGAGTCCTTAACTGACATAGACTAAGAATAACTAGCAAGATGTCCGAAAGTTGTCTACGTGAGATGCGGTGGACCTGGGCACGACATTTAATGGGGGAAAAAGGGGAAGGTCGGTTCTACAGAGTGTTGTTTACAGACAATGGGACTAGGGAATGGGGGATTGGGGATAGTTGGGGAGTATTGGGGAAATAGGGGAATATTTACAAGCGGATATGGAGGCCAAATTCCATATTCGCAACATTGCACCCTTCTCTACCCTCGGGGCGTCCCGACCCGATAAATTTTTACCTATTTTAGTGTGGCACTCAGATGTAGTTCCCTCTACTATTAACTCTACCCTGAGTGTGACAGTTTTACAGATATTCACAAATGAGTAAATATGTCCCCCTGCGACGTTGCACCCTTCTCCTCTCAGAAACACACCCACAGGATAACCGAATCCGGAAAGAATTCGCAAACTAAACATACAGCCGGTAGGGAGCATTATTTACAAGACTACGCTGATATTTACACTACGATCCAGGACCTGTTTTTGGAGGAACACATGCAGATGTTATGCATAGAGAGAGAGCACGCATGCCAGCATCGATACACCAACCCACGAGTGCTCTGTGGCCTTACGGCCTTTAATAATGTGCAGAGCACCCCTTCCCAGCACCAAAAGCACCACCCCATCACACAGTCAGCACCATCCGGTGCACCAATAAAGTGTCTATAAATCATTGTGTGGTGTCGCAGCCGGCCGATGTTCTGCCGCTGGTCTTGCCTTCGTGTGGTGCACTTGGCCTTCTTACTTCTTTCAAAAATAAAGAAAGGCGCCAACCGCGTCCATTTCTTTATTGTGGCCGTCAGGGGCCAACTAAGAGTGGTTCACCTGTTTGGCATAGGTGCCACGTTGACCCATAGGTCCATCCACGGGTGGTGCTTGGCCGCAAAAGAGCTGCGGTCCATGGTGGGTGGCCACAAACATTGCGGTCCATATGGTGTATCGATCCAGGCAGCAAACAGCGAAAGTGCAGGCCCACAACTGCGAAGCCAGCACCTCTCTCTCCTCTCTCTCTACCCCAAAGCCAGATCCTCGGAGGTGGGAGACAAAAGAAGCAGACAAGTGAGTAAGGTGGTAAGGGCGCAAAAGTGCACGCAATGCAAGGTAATGCACACTGGGGGCACATGGGAACCAGGTGAGACAGGTACGTTCCTACCGTACGCCCCCCCCCCCCACCAGGTAACCTACATGGCCCCTCCCTTACCCCTTACTGTATCCACAAAACACAACACTACCCATAAACATCTACTTTACAAATCAACAAACATCCCTACTGTCTTCCCCGTTCCTCCCATAAACCAAATTCGTCTTCTCTCCCTCCTAACCAATCAAATTTGCCATTTTCAACTCTCATCAAAATTTGCCATCTCCAATTCATCATCAGTCCCTCCTAAGGAGGGAGAGATGGAATCACCCCAATGTCTCATCCACGTCGTGATGCGTCTCACAAATCCACAGCAATTCTCATTTCCTGCACCAAAACAAAGAAAACACAGGTGTGGAGTCATCATCATCACCACAGGTAAGTGGCTGCGTATGGTGCGACAGGTTCATCAATCCTAACTATTTCCTAAATGACTTTAACAACTTTACACTACCCGGGGTCTTTCTCCGGCCAAACCATTGGCCCTCTTACACTATGGGTTCTAAAAACCAATTCCCATTGGCCAAACTGTGGTGCTCTTCAATTTGGGGTCTCACTCCCCCGATTCATCTCCCGGTGCCCTCGCACAATTTCTGGGCTGTGGCGTGTACCTCTCCCAGTGGGCCTACCCACCTGCACACCTCCACCACTGCAGTTGCCTCCGAGCTTACCTGCTCCTTACCCTAACCTAACTACCTGGGGAAGGCCCTCTGGCGCTCTCCCCACTCGGTGCCCTCTCTGGCACTGGGCTACCCGATCCACACCCGGGATCCTCAGGCACCCACTCACAACTACCGGCTCCCAGAGCCCACCTGCGGCCTCACCTGGCCGACATCCTCACAGTGGTGGAGTGCCCAACCAACTACACACACTAACAGGCTACACGCCCAGCCATTTCCACGACACTAATGCACCCATCCACAACACCATTCTGCAACCGCACCACAAATGCCAATATCCAACCACAATTTACCTGTACCCTCTACCTAACACTTACACCACCCGCCCCGGGTACTCGTGAAAGGGGTCCACTCTTCCCCCATCCACACCTTCGCACCATGCACACCACTCCGTACCACTTACTCCACTCTCTCCACACACCTGTACCTGCACACCTGTGCTCTCACACCTGGTGCCACCTGCACCCTTCTCTCCCCAAGCGCATTGGCGCTGATCCACAACACTCACTACTCACACACTGCTCCACACACCTGTCCAGTTGCACACCTGTGCAATCACACCTGTTCAATTCTCACACACACGGCATCATCTCAGCTAACTACTCCCTTCTGAAACATGCGCTTCCCAGTCGTCCCTTTAAACTATTGCGCTCCCTCGTCATTATCATCCACACTAATCTACCTGCGTCCCCACTACAGGTATCAGTCACTACCTAACCTTATCGTCACCTAATGTCATCTTCGCTAGATCCCTATCAATATAACCTAACCCACCCGGGCTAGTTTTCACTGCCATACACCCCATAAGCTATTGCTCCTTTGCCCCCACATGGGAAGGGTGGGCCCATCGCCCATCGGGCCCATCGCTCACTACCAATTTTGCACATCAAATTTCGACAAATCAAAAATTTGGCCAATCACTACCCATCATCTGCCAATCACTACTGCCAATCCCTTGCCAATCATCAAGTTTTGTTTTTCTCTAATTTTGGGGCCAAAACACTGACCTCATCACCCAGTCTACTCACTAATGCCTCTCGGTGCGCCAATTCCTGTCCACAGCCCGGCTTCGTAAAGCCAAGCCATGAATGCGGGTTGTTTTGTGCCAGCGGCTGGATGCGTCCGGCACTCGGTGCAGGGAAGGAGGTTTACCCGGGCCGAGATCCCACGCACCATCTCGGCGTGGAGCCATCCCATGGCTCGATCTCGACCTGCCGGAATGCCTCAACAAAAGGTGGTCGCCATGACGACCCTTCCTATCCGGCCGCCCGCTCCGCCTAGTGGAGCACGGACGCGGCCGTTCAAAGCGAGGCCCCGCACGCACCGAGGGCCCGATTCGGCTATAAGTCGTTCTAAACTCTACCCCGTCTAACGTCGATGCTTCACCTGGACGCTTACACCCCGCAGCCCGTTCCTTGCTCACACATCCAGCTGTGCCCATGCTCCTCGTACCTTTCCTTACACACCCAGGTACCCTCATTCCACTCACAGCCTTGGTCACACACCTGACCACCGAACACTTTGGCACACATTCGTTGGTAGCACACCTCACCAAAACACCTCTTCGCGCCCCCTCCTCGGTCACCTCCTCTGTGACAATCACAGGTGTGCTCTCATTCGCACACCCAACCAAGTGCCTCACCACCAACTCCAGCGTGCATTCCCACTCACGCTCTACCATTCCAGGTGTGCATCCTCGCTCACCTGTCACAACCAACTCACGCTCCTTGTCACTCTCACTACTCTCACCTCCATTCTTGACAGCGCACTCACCCTTACTCTTGACAGCGCACTCTTTTCTCATGCACCTGTCCGTCACACACCTTTCTCGCGCATACTCTCCCGTTACACCCTCTGTAACACTCACCACAGGTGGACACTCTTCCTTACTTCTGACAGCGCACTCTTTCCTCCTGCACCTGTCCGTCACACACCTTTCTCGCGCACACTCTCCCGTCACACCCTCTGTAACACTCACCACACCGCGCTTCCATGTGCCCCCTCGCACCCGTGCTACGACCGACTAACTCTCGCCAGCACCCTCACTCCTTGGCACGCACTTTTTCCTCACACACCCCAGAGTCGGACTTTCTCGCACACCTCCTCTTTCGCACACCAGACCTGTCGCACACTCCACCAACGGCCTCTCGCGAACACCCGGGTCCATCTCGACCCCCAAGCTTCTTAAATCCCCTGGCGCATCATACGCACGACCATATTGGTCACCACTTACACCGGGTCCTCTTCCTCTTCGCTTCTCCTCCATCACCTGCGAATCCCTCATCCGGTTAATGAGCACATCATCACGATCCAAACACAGACTTTGGACCAATTCTTTTATCTCCTCTTTTATCTCTTTCTTATCCCCTCTCCGTCGCTTCTTAATTTCGCTCATCCCTTCTTCCACTTCTTCTAATTTCTGCTTCACCTCTTTTATTCCCCGGTACGTCTCCTCAAGCTCGTCCTCCAAGGCTACCTTGACCGTTTCCATGTGCGTCCTCACCTGCCGGTTCTTCGTCTCCATTACCTCTATCACCTCGTCCAACCTCGTTGTCAGTCCCTCACGTACCATCTGACATTCCCTCTTCGTCGCTATCAAGTCATTTTTTAGGTCATTTTGTGTCGCTTTTAAACCTCCTATTACCGCTGTGTTCTTCTTTACCTGGTCCGTTAGTTCTTTTTGTCCCTCCGTCAGCTGTTCCACCTCCTGCGTCAGGTCCTCTATGCCCCCTTGTAACTTTACAGTCCCCTCTCTCACCTCCTTCTCCATGTGCTCCTTACAGTGCCTCACCTCCTCGCGCACTCCTCCGACCTCCTCACTCACTCCTCTTCTGATCTCCTCTCCCATCACTTGCATCTCCTGCCCAGATGCCACCCTCATCTGCTCCATTTCCTCCCTGTGAGCATCCAGTTTGGTTTCTACCCCCATTCTGACCCCCTCTATCTGCTGCCCCATTTGTTTAACTTCCCTTTCCGCTTGGTCCCTCATGTCCCTCAATTTGCCTTCCATACTGTTTTCTAACCCCTCTAACCCATTTTTCACTCCCTCTATCTGATTCTCCTGGGCAGCCATTCTATTTTCTACCCCCTCTAACCCCTTTTGCATCCCTTCCATTTGATTCTCTTGAGCGGCCATTCTGTTTTCTACCCCCATTAACCCATTTCTCACCTCTTTTATCCCGTTGTCTAACCCCTCAAAATTATTGTCTAACTTCTCACTGGTACCCCTCGCTTCGTCCCTCATTACCCCCATTTGGTTTCCCATTACCCCCAATTGCTCACTCCGAGCCCTCGCTTCGTCCCTCATTACCCCCATTTGGTTTCCCAACCGCTCACTATCAGCCCTCATTCCCACCATTTGTTCCATAAGGGCCCTCATTTGCAGGAGGAAAAGGTTCGAATCCACCAGGGGCGCTGCCACGGTCGCGGGCGCGGTGACCAGCGAGGCGCCATTTTGTGCGTTTGCTACCCTCGCTGCTTCGCTCTCCTCACGTCCCTCAATTTGGTCCTGGACCGACCCTGCCTCACTCTCCACTACCGGACCCCAGCCGACTTGGTCTGCCATAGCGCGACTTTCAAAATTCGGGTTTTTATTTCCGTATAACAAAATCAAATTTCGCCGTTATAATTTCGTCGAGCGCGACAAACGCGCTCCGGATCGATTCTACCTCCCCAACACCAATTGTTACCCTAGTGGTACAATTGGTGTTCCAAAATTTGGGCCTAATAAATTTAGTCCCGGGTCCGAATTCCACTCCTCGACACCAATTGTTACAGACGCGGTTGTGGATGTTAGTTTACCGAGCGGTTTGGTATGACCACGTCTGCACAAGTTACCCGATTATACTCGAACGTTGCCGAGTCGCGCTACGCTAGGTCAATGAAGGAAAAGGACACACGGCTGGGATTAAAATGACACGACACCAGGGATACGGTTCTCAAGACCCCCGGAGGAGGTTATATTATGGCGGAAGGTTAGACTACAGGGACGAGAGGTACAGCATAGAAAGACAAGCACTTAGACACACTCTTATATTAACCCCAACAGACGACAGATAAACGGGACAAAAGGCTGACTCACACGGGGATTGATGGCAAGGAAAGCGGGTATCGATGGCTCAAGGTGCACTCTTGGCTCAAGGACAGGGTACTGTACGGTCCAGTAGATGCAGGGAGGTCACAGCGCTCGGAGGTCACGACTGGTACTTCCTCTTCAAGCTCGGGGCGCATCTGACGTCACATCCGGTAAGTGGCTGCGTATATCCGGCGGGGAGTGACACGCCCTCGGCTCGTTAGCTCCGCCCCAGATGGAATCGGCACGTTGCTTCTCATTGGGTGCGTGCGGGGGGGTTACCGGCTCCACCCTTGACGAGGGGCTGACAAGGAGCCCCTTCGTGGTAACCCCGTCGGAGCGCATGGTCATGGCGGCTAACCGAGCCGGTGTGAGGACGCACACTCCCCCCGCGCGCCGTTGTTGTAGTTGTTGTTGTAGCTGTAGTTGTTGTTGTTGCTGTAGTTGTTGTTGTTGTTGTTGTTTGGGGAAGAAGATGGGAGGAGGTAAGGGAAGGTCCTAAACTCACTACTGGTGCCATATAATCACATTCTGGTGCAACGAAGAGTCAGAATTAATGGAAACGAGTCCTTAACTGACATAGACTAAGAATAACTAGCAAGATGTCCGAAAGTTGTCTACGTGAGATGCGGTGGACCTGGGCACGACATTTAATGGGGGAAAGAGGGGAAGGTCGGTTCTACAGAGTGTTGTTTACAGACAATGGGACTAGGGAATGGGGGATTGGGGATAGTTGGGGAGTATTGGGGAAATAGGGGAATATTTACAAGCGGATATGGAGGCCAAATTCCATATTCGCAACAATATATATACAATATATATACAAAATATATACAACACTGTATCATAGATACAGTATCAAAATATATACAATATATATACAATATATTGTTGCGGATATGGGATTTGGCCTCCATCCATATCCGCTTGTAAATATTCCCCTATTTCCCCAATACTCCCCAACTATCCCCAATCCCCCATTCCCTAGTCCCGTTGTCTGTAAACAACACTCTGTAGCCCCGACCTTCCCCTTTTTCCCCCATTAAATGTCGTGCCCAGGTTCACCGCATCTCACGTAGACAACTATAGGACATCTTGCTAGTTATTCTTAGTCTATGTCAGTTAAGGACTCGTTTCCATTAATTCTGACTCTTCGTTGCACCAGAATGTGATTGTATGGCACCGTTAGTAAGTTTAGGACCTCCCAATACCTCCCCGCATCTCTTCCTCATGGAACAACAACACCAACAACAACAACAGCGGGGGCGGCGCGGCGGCGGCGCGGGGAGTGTGCGTCCTCACTCCGGCTTGGTTAGCCGCCATTGACCATGTGCTCCGACGGGGTTACCACGCAGGGGCTCACTGTCAGCTCCTCGTCAAGGGCGGACCACGGTAACCCCCCGCACCCAATAAGAAGCGGCGGACCGATTCCATCTGGGGCGGAGCTAACGAGCCGAGGGCGTGTCACTCCCCGCGGGAGATGCGCAGGAAGACGGAGGTGACGTCAGATGCGCCTCAGCTTGGAGAGAAAAGGACGCCACCTCCAGCGCGACGATACCTCCCCGCATCTCTAGACCGGACCGGGTCGATTCTGCCCCTGAGCTCAAGGTGCACCTTGAGCTATCGACTGCCTGCCCTTCCTTGCCATCAATCCCTGTGTGAGTCAGTCTTGTCCCGTTTGTCTGTGGTCTGTCGGGGCTAAGATAAGACCGTGTATAAGTGCCCATCTTTCTGTGCTGTACCTCTGTGCCGTGTAATCTAAACGTTCTACATAACAATATTATATCCTCCTCCGGAGGTCTTGAGAACTGTACCCCTGGTGTCGTGTCATTTAACCCAGCCGTTGTGTCCTTTCCTTCATTGATCTAGCGTAGCGCGATTCGGCCAACGTTCGAGTGTAATCGGGTAACTTGTGCGAACACGGCGGCCATTCCGCTCGGCCCATCATAACATCTAAGTCGTGTCCATAACAATTGGTTGTCAGGAGTTGGATTCGGACCTGGGACTAAATTTGTTAGGCCCAAATTTTGGAACACCAATTGTACTATTAGAGTAACAATTGGTGTCGGGAAGTGGGATTCGATCCGGAGCGCGTTTCACGCGCTCGAAATTATAACGGCGAAATTTGATTGTGTTTTACAAAAAAAAAATAAAAACCCGAATTTTGAAAGTCGCGCTATGGCAGATCAAGACGGCTGGGTTCCGGTAGAGGAGAGTGAGGCAGGGTCGATCCAGGACCAAATTGAGGGACATGAGGAGAGCGAAGCAGTGAGGGTAGCAGGGTCGCAAAATGGCGTCGTCGCGCACGAGGTTGCGGGCGCGCAAAATGGCGCCTCACACATAGCTACGGCGGCCGCACCCGCTGCACAAGTGGGAGGGATGGCCCAAATGCAGGCCCTCATGGAGCAATTTATGGCGCAAATGCAGGCGTCCCTCAAACTGCAGAGTGAGCAATTGGGGGTAATGGGAAACCAAATGGGGGTCATGGGGAGCGAAATGGGGTCCAATAGCGAGAAATTGAGGAAGGACATGGGGGCCCAGATCGGAGGGTTAGGGAGTAGAATAGAGGGATTAGACAATAGATTAGGGGAAATGCAAAAGGGGTTAGAGGGGTTAGAAAACAGTATGGAAGGCAAATTGAGGGACATGAGGGACCAAGCGGAAAGGGAAGTTAAACAAATGGGGCAGCAGATAGAGGGGGTCAGAATGGGGGTAGAAACCAAACTGGATGCTCACAGGGAGGAAATGGAGCAGATGAGGGTGGCATCTGGGCAGGAGATGCAAGTGATAGGAGAAGAGATCAGAAGAGGTGTGAGTGAGGAGGTCGGAGGAGTGCGCGAGGAGGTGAGGCACTGTAAGGAGCACATGGAGAAGGAGGTGAGAAAGGGGACTGTAAAGTTACAAGGGGGCATAGAGGACCTGACGCAGGAAGTAGAACAACTGACAGAGGGACAAAAAGGACTAATGGACCAGGTAAAGAAGAACACAGCGGTAATAGGAGGGTTAAAAGCGACACAAAATGACCTAAAAAATGACTTGGTAGCGACGAAGAGGGAATGTCAGATGGTACGTGAGGGACTGACAACGAGGTTGGACGAGGTGATAGAGGTAATGGAGACGAAGGACCGGCAGGTGAGGACGCACATGGAAACGGTCAAGGTAGCCTTAGAGGACGAGCTTGAGGAGACGTACCGGGACATAAAAGAGGTGAAGCAGAAATTAGAAGAAGTGGAAGAAGGGGTGAGCGAAATTAAGAAGCGACGGAGAGAGGATAAGAAAGAGATAAAAGAGGAGGTAAAAGAATTGGTCCAAAGTCTGTGTTCGGATCGTAATGATGTGCTCATTAACCGGATGAGGGATTCGCAGGTGATGGAGAAGAAGCGAAGAGGAAGAGGACCCGGTGTAAGTGGTGACCAATATGGTCGTGCGTATGATGCGCCAGGTGATTTAAGAAGCTTGGGGGTCGAGATGGACCCGGGTGTTCGTGAGAGGCCGTTGGTGAAGTGTGCGACAGGTCTGGTGTGCGAAAAAGGAGGTTTGCGAGAAAGTCAGACTCTGGGGTGTGTGAGGAAAAAGTGCGTGCCAAGGAGTGAGGGTGCTGGCGAGAGTGAGTCGGTCGTAGCGCGTGTGCGAGGGAGCACATGGAAGTGCGGTGTGGTAAGTGTTACAGAGGGTGTGATGGGAGAGTGTGCGCAAGAGTGTGCGCGAGAAAGGTGTGTGACGGACAGGTGCATGGGGAAAGAGTGCGCTGTCAAAAGTAAGGAAGAATGCACGCCTGTGGTGAGTGTTACAGAGGGTGTGACGGGAGAGTGTGCGCAAGAGTGTGCGCGAGAGAGGTGTGTAACGGACGGGTGCATGAGGAAAGAGTGCGCTGTCAAGAGTGGAGGTGAGAGTAGTAAGAGTGACACGGAGCGTGAGTTGGTTGTGACAGGTGAGAAAGGAAGCACACCTGGAATGGTAGAGCGTGTGTGGGAATGCACGCTGGAATTGGTAGTGAGGCACGTGGTTGGGTGTGCGAGTGAAAGCACACCTGTGATTGTCACAGAGGAGGTGACCGAGGAAGGGGCGCGAAGAGGTGTGTTGGTGAGGTGTGCGACCAACGAATGTGTGCCAAAGTGTTCGGTGGTCAGGTGTGTGACCAAGGCTGTGAGTGGAATGAGTGTACCTGGGTGTGTTCGAGAAGGTACGACGAGGAGCATGGAAACGGCTGGATGTATGAGCAAGAAAGGGGTAGCGTATGCTTGCAAGCATCCAGGTGCGGCATCGACGGTAACCGGGTTAGAGTTTAGAACGACTTATAGCCGAATCGGGCCCTCGGTGCGCGTCGGGCAGCTTCGCGTGCCGCGAGGACCAGCGGGGATCCGAACCACGGCGGTTTCGAAAGAACCGCCGTACGCGATCCACGCTGTGCCTCGCTTGGAACGGCCGCGTCCGGGCTCCACTAGGCGGAGCGGGCAGCCCGATAGGAAGGGTCGTCATGGCGACCACTTTTTGGTGAGACGTGCCGGCAGGTCGAGATCGGGACATTGGATGGCTCCACGCCAAGGTGGTGCGTGGGATCTCGGCCCGGGTAAGCCCCCGTCCCTGCCACGAATGCGGGACGTATCCAGCCGCTGGCACAAAACAACCCGTATTCATTGCTCGGCTGTACGAAGCCGAGCTTTAGAAGGGAATTGGCGCACCGAGAGGATGTAATAAGTAGACGGGTGATGAGGTTAGTGTTTTGGACCCAAAATTAGAAAAAAACAAAATTTGATGATTGGCAAAGGATTGGCAGTAATGATTGGCAGATGATGGGTAGTGATTGGCAAATTTTTGATTTGTTGAAATTTGATGTGCAAAATTGGTAGTGAGCGATGGGCCCGGTGGGTAAGGGTGGCATCCCTGCCACCCTTCCCATGAGTGGGGCAAATGCGCTATAGTTTAGGGGGTGTATGGCAGTGAAAACTAGCCCGGGTGGGTTAGGTTATATTGTAGGGATCTAGCGAAGATGACATTAGGTAACGTTAAGTTTAGATAGTGACTGATACCTGTAGTGGGGACGCAGGTAGATTAGTATGGATGATAATGACGTGGGAGCGCAATAGTTTAAAGGGACGACTGGGAAGCGCAAGTTTCAGAGGGGAGTAGTTGGATGAGATGATGCTGTGTGAGAACTGGACAGGTGTGTGGAGCAGTGGATGAGTAGTGAGTGTTGTGGATCAGCGCGAATGCGCTTGGGGAGAGAAGGGTGCAGGTGGCACCAGGTGTGAGAGCACAGGTGTGCAAGTACAGGTGTGTGGAATATATGGAGCAGAGAATGAGTGGAGTGGAGAGAGTTGGAGTAAGTGGTATGGAGTGGTGTGCATGGTGCGAAGGTGTGGATGGGGGAAGAGTGGACCCCTTTCACGAGTACCCGGGGCGGGTAGTGTAAGTGTTAGCTAGAGGGTATAGGTAAATTGTGATTGGATATTGGCATCTGTGGTGCGAGGTGAAAGAATGGTATTTGGATGGGTGCATTAGTGTCGTGGAAATGGCTGGGCGTGTAGCCTGTTAGTGTGTGTAGTTGGTTTGGGCACTCCACCACTGTGAGGATGTCGGCCAGGTGAGGCCGCAGGTGGGCTCTGGGAGCCGTTAGTGTCAGTGGGTGCCTGAGGATCCCGGGTGTGGATCGGGTAGCCCAGTGCCAGAGAGGGCACCGAGTGGGGAGAGCGCCAGAGGGCCTTCCCCAGGTAGATAGGTTAGGGTAAGGAGCAGGTAAGCTCGGAGGCAACTACAGTGGTGGAGGTGTGCAGGTGGGTAGACCGGCTAGGAGAGCTACACGTCGCAGCCCAGAAATTGTGCGAGGGCACCGAGAGATGAATCGGGGGAGTGAGACCCCAAATTGAGAGGCACCACAGTTTGTTCAATGGGAATTGGTTTGTAGAACCCATAGTGTAAGTTGGCCAATGGATTGGCAGGGAAAGACCCCGGGTAATGTAAAGTTGTTAAAGTCATTTAGGAAATAGTTAGGATTGATGAACCTGTCGCACCATACGCAGCCACTTACCTGAGGTGAAGATGATGACTCCACACCTGTGTTTTCTTTGTTCTGTGTGCAGGAAATGAGAATTGCTGTGTGGATTGGTGAGACGCATCACGACGTGGATGAGACATTGGGGTGATTCCATCTCTCCCTCCTTAGGAGGGACTGATGATGAATTGGTGATGGCAAATTTTGATGTTGAGTTGGAGATGGCAAATTGTGATGAGAGTTGGAAATGGCAAATTTGATTGGTTAGGAGGGAGAGAAGACGAATTTGGTTTATGGGAGGAACGGGGAAGACAGTAGGGACGTTTGTTGATTTGTAAAGTAGATGTTTATGGGTAGTGTTGTGTTTTGTGGATACAGTAAGGGGTAAGGGAGGGGCAATGTAGGTTACCTGGTGGGGGGGGGGGGCGTACGGTAGGAACGTACCTGTCTCACCTGGTTCCCATGTGCCCCCAGTGTGCATCACCTTGTATTGCGTGCACTTTTGCGCCCTTACCACCTTACTCACTTGTCTCCTTCTTTTGTCTCCCACCTCCGAGGATCTGGCTTTGGGGCAGAGAGAGAGGAAAGAGAGGTACTGGCTCCGCAGTTGTGGGCCTGCACTTTCGCTGCTTGCTGCCGGGATCGATACACCATATGGACCGCAATTTTTGTGGCCGCCCACCATGGACCGCAGTTCTCTTGCGGGCAAGCACCACCCGTGGATGGACCTCTGGGTCAACGTGGCACCTATGCCATACAGGTGAACCACTAATAGTTGGCCCCTGACGGCCACAATTTAGAAATGGACGCGGTTGGCGCCTTTCTTTATTTTTAAAGAAGCCAGAAGGCCAAGTACACCACATGAAGGCAAGACCAGCGGCAGAACATCGGCCGGCTGCGACACCACCGGTGACTATAAACACTTTATTGGTGCGCCGGATGGTGCTGACTGTGTGATGGGGTGGTGCTTTTGGTGCTTGAACGGGGTGCTCTGCACATTATTAAAGGCCGTAGGGCCACAGAGCACTCGTGGGTTGGTGTATCGATGCTGGCATGCGTGCTCTCTCCATGCATAACATCTGCATGTGTTCCTCCAAAAACAGGTCCTGGATCGTAGTGTAAATATCAGTGTAGTCTTGTGTAAATAATGCTCCCTACCGGCTGTATGTTTAGTTTGAGGATTCTTTCCGCGATTCGGTTATCCTGTGGGTGTGTTTCTGTGAGGAGAAGGGTGCAACGTCGCAGGGGGACATATTTACTCATTTGTGAACATCTGTAAAACTGTCGCACTCAGGGTAGAGTTAATAGTAGAGGGAACTACATCTGAGTGCCACACTAAAGTAGGTAAAAATTTATCGGGTCGGGACGCCCCGAGGTAGAGAAGGGTGCAATGTTGCGGATATGGGATTTGGCCTCCATCCATATCCGCTTGTAAATATTCCCCTATTTCCGCAATACTCCCCAACTATCCCCAATCCCCCATTCCCTAGTCCCGTTGTCTGTAAACAACACTCTGTAGCCCCGACCTTCCCCTTTTTCCCCCATTAAATGTCGTGCCCAGGTTCACCGCATCTCACGTAGACAACTATAGGACATCTTGCTAGTTATTCTTAGTCTATGTCAGTTAAGGACTCGTTTCCATTAATTCTGACTCTTCGTTGCACCAGAATGTGATTGTATGGCACCGTTAGTAAGTTTAGGACCTCCCAATACCTCCCCGCATCTCTTCCTCATGGAACAACAACACCAACAACAACAACAGCGGGGGCGGCGCGGCGGCGGCGCGGGGAGTGTGCGTCCTC
Source organism: Myxine glutinosa (assembly GCF_964187855.1). Taxonomy (NCBI): domain Eukaryota; kingdom Metazoa; phylum Chordata; class Myxini; order Myxiniformes; family Myxinidae; genus Myxine; species Myxine glutinosa. The sequence continues at coordinate 108,012,245 of NC_136270.1, forward strand.
ACTCCGGCTTGGTTAGCCGCCATTGACCATGTGCTCCGACGGGGTTACCACGCAGGGGCTCACTGTCAGCTCCTCGTCAAGGGCGGAGCCCGGTAACCCCCCGCACCCAATAAGAAGCGGCGGACCGATTCCATCTGGGGCAGAGCTAACGAGCCGAGGGCGTGTCACTCCCCGCGGGAGATGCGCAGGAAGACGGAGGTGACGTCAGATGCGCCTCAGCTTGGAGAGAAAAGGACGCCACCTCCAGCGCGACGATACCTCCCCGCATCTCTAGACCGGACCGGGTCGATTCTGCCCCTGAGCTCAAGGTGCACCTTGAGCTATCGACTGCCTGCCCTTCCTTGCCATCAATCGCTGTGTGAGTCAGTCTTGTCCCGTTTGTCTGTGGTCTGTCGGGGCTAAGATAAGACCGTGTATAAGTGCCCATCTTTCTGTGCTGTACCTCTGTGCCGTGTAATCTAAACGTTCTGCATAACAATATTATATCCTCCTCCGGAGGTCTTGAGAACTGTACCCCTGGTGTCGTGTCATTTAACCCAGCCGTTGTGTCCTTTCCTTCATTGATCTAGCGTAGCGCGATTCGGCCAACGTTCGAGTGTAATCGGGTAACTTGTGCGAACACGGCGGCCATTCCGCTCGGCCCATCATAACATCTAAGTCGTGTCCGTAACAATATATACAACACTGTATCGTAGATACAGTATCAAAATATATACAATATATATACAATATATATACAAAATATATACAATATATATACAATATATATATACAATATATATACAACACTGTATCATAGATACAGTATCAAAACAAAACTTTGAATTTCACGGTGTTATTACTTGGTTGTAGACCAGTGTTATTTACCACCCATAAAATGGTTCCACCAATCCAGAAAGATGTAATCCTTACCATAAGAATTAAATAATATTATTTAATAAGTTCAGTCCCGGTGTGAAGCCAGGTACATAGTCATAGGTGGTCCATCTCAAAGACTGGAAGACCAGAACACACATCACATTGCATTGGCGATTCACGGCAATCATACACAGGCCACACATAACCAGCTCGCACATAAAATAACCCAACGAAAGTGCTGGTTCAAAAAAGTGATTCTGCAATCAGCCATCATTCGCTGAACAATCCTGTATGTGCAGGTGACGTCATGTGCATGAGCATGATCGGTGCCGTCATGTCACACATGTAGTGTGACATATATGCACATTGCACATTATTTAAGCCACATGTATACACATGCAAGCTCCTGCTCTTTGTAAACAAAAAGAGTTTGTGAAAACATTTAACTTGTTTTGACACTGCCATGGCATTGTGGGAAGTCTTAGATTCCCTCACAGCCATAACGTATAGTGACGTCAGAAAAAGTCCAAGGAGCCAATCAGAAACTAGATCTGAGCTCGATTTATACATACTAGGGCATGCCCGTACTATATATTGTTGCGAATATGGAATTTGGCCTCCATATCCGCTTGTAAATATTCCCCTATTTTCTCCAATACTCCCCAACTTTCCCCAATCCCCCATTCCCTAGTCCCATTGCATGTAAATAACAATCAGTAGAGCCGACCTTCCCCTTATTCCCCCATTAAATGTCGTGCCCAGGTCCACCGCACCACACGTAGACAACTTTCGGACATCTTCCTAGTTATTCTTATTCTATGTCAGTTAAGGCCTCGTCTCCATTAATTATGACTCTTCGTTGCACCAGAATGTGATTATATGGCATCAGTAGTGAGTTTAGGACCTTTCCCATACCTCCTTCCATCTTCTTCCCCAACAATTACAACTACAACTACGACTACAACAACAGAGGGGCGGGGAGTGTGCGTCCTCACACCGGCTCGGTTACCCGCCATGACCATGCGCTCCACGGCGTTACCCCGAAGGGGCTGGCTGTCAGCTCCTCGTCAGGGGCGGAGCCAGTAACCCCCCGCACGCACCCAATGAGAAGCAACGTGCCGATTCCACGAGGCGGAGCTAACGAGCCGAGGGCGTGTCACTCCCCGCCGGATATACGCGGCCACGTAGCGGACGTGACGTCAGATGCGCCTCAGCTTGGAGAGAGAAGCCACCGCCACCCCCAGCGCGACGATACCTCCCCGCATCTTTGGACCGGACCGTACTGTACCCTGCCCCGAGCCCAGGAGGACCTGGAGCCATCGATACCTGCCTTTCCTAGCCATCAAACCCCCGTGTGAGTCAGCCGTTGTCCCGTTTGTCTGTCGTCTGTCCGGGGTTAATATAAGAGTGTGTCTAAGTGCCTGTCTTTCTGTGATTATACTTCTAGCCCCTGTAATCTGACCTTTCCGTACGAATATAATCTCCTCCGGAGGTCTTGAGAATTGAAACCTTGGTGTCGTATTGTGTTATTGTAATCCAGCCGGGTGTCTTCTTTTTCTTATTGAGCCAGCATCGCGCGACTAGTCAACGTTCGGGCACAATCGGGTAACTTGTGCAGACGTGGTCATACCATAAAACCGCTCGGTAAATAACATCCAAGCCACGTCTGTAACAATTGGTGTCGAGGAGTGGAATTCGAACCCGGGACTAAATTTATTAGGCCCAAATTTTGGGAGGGAAAATCGATTCGGAGCGCGTACTGCGCTCGACGAAATTATAACGGAAAAAAAAAAAAATTTGGATTTGTTTTACGAAACTCGAATTTTGCAAGTCGCGCTATGGCGGATCAAGACGGCTGGGGTCCGGTAGGGGAGAGTGAAGCAGGGTCGGTCCAGGACCAAATTGAGGGACATGAGGAGAGCGAAGCAGTGAGGGCGGCAGGTTCGCAAAATAGCGCCGTCACGCACGAAGTAGCGGGCGCGCAAAATGGCGCGCTCGCTCACGTGGTTGAAGGGTCCCAAAATAGCGGCGCCGCGGAGGGCGAGCCTGCGGTGGCGGCTGGGGACGCTGGGCAAACCGGGTTTGACCTCAGATTATTCTTGACCCAACTGAATGCAAAAATGGATAGGATGGAGGGCCAAATGAGGGTTGATAGTGGGCGATTAGAGGGCCAAATGAGTGGTACCAGTGAGGGATTAGACAATAATTTTAAGGGATTAGACAATAATTTTAAGGGATTAGACATGAAATTTGGGAAATTAGACGATAGATTAGGGGAAATACAGGAGGGGTTAACGGGGGTAGAAACAGAATGGCCGCTCAAGAGAATCAAATGGAAGGGATGCAAAAGGGGTTAGAGGGGGTAGAAAATAGAATGGCTGCCCAGGAGAATCAGATAGAGGGAGTGAAAAATGGGTTAGAGGGGTTAGAAAACAGTATGGAAGGCAAATTGAGGGACATGAGGGACCAAGCGGAAAGGGAAGTTAAACAAATGGAGCAGCAGATAGAGGGGGTCAGAATGGGGGTAGAAACCAAACTGGATGCTCACAGGGAGGAAATGGAGCAGATGAGGGTGGCATCTGGGCAGGAGATGCAAGTGATGGGAGAGGAGATCAGAAGAGGAGTGAGTGAGGAGGTCGGAGGAGTGCGCGAGGAGGTGAGGCACTGTGAGGAGCACATGGAAAAGGAGGTGAGAAAGGGGACTGTAAAGTTACAAGGGGGCATAGAGGACCTGACGCAGGAGGTGGAGCAGCTGACGGTGGGACAGACGGAGTTAGTGGAGCAGGTTCAAAGGAACACTGCGGTATTAGGAGGTTTAAAAGCGACACAAAACGACATAAAAAACGACTTGATAGCGACAAAGAGGGAATGTCAGATGGTACGTGAGGGACTGACAACGAGGTTGGACGAGGTGATAGAGGTAATGGAGACGAAGGACCGGCAGGTGAGGACGCACCTGGAAACGGTCAAGGTAGCCTTAGAGGATGAGCTTGAGGAGACGTACCGGGGAATAAAAGAGGTGAAGCACAAATTAGAAGAAGTGGAAGAAGGGATGAGCGAAATTAAGAAGCGACGGAGAGGGGATAAGAAAGAGATAAAAGAGGAGATAAAAGAATTGGTCCAAAGTCTGTGTTTGGATCGTGATGATGTGCTCATTAACCGGATGAGGGATTCGCAGGTGATGGAGGAGAAGCGAAGAGGAAGAGGACCCGGTGTAAGTGGTGACCAATATGGTCGTGCGTATGATGCGCCAGGGGATTTAAGAAGCTTGGGGGTCGAGATAGACCCGGGTGTTCGTGAGAGGCCGTGGGTGAAGTGTGCGACAGGTCTGGTGTGCGAAAGAGGAGGTGTGCGAGACAGTCCGACTCTGGGGTGTGTGAGGAAAAAGTGCGTGCCAAGGAGTGAGTGTGCTGGCGAGAGTGAGTCGGTCGTAGCGTGTGTGCGAGGGAGCACATGGGAGCGCGGTGTGGTGGGTGTTACAGAGGGTGTGACGGGAGAGTGTGCACAGGAGTGTGCGCGAGAAAGGTGTGTGACGGACAGGTGCATGAGGAAAGAGTGCGCTGTCAGAAGTAAGGAAGAGTGTCCACCTGTGGTGAGTGTTACAGAGGGTGTAACGGGAGAGTGTGCGCGAGAAAGGGGTGTAACGGACAGGTGCATGGGGAGAGAGTGCGCTGTCAAAGGCAAGGAAGAATGCATGCCTGTGGTGAGTGTTACAGAGGGTGTGACGGGAGAGTGTGCGCGAGGAAGGTGTGTAACGGACAGGTGCATGAGGAAAGAGTGTGCTGTCAAGAGTAAGGGTGAGTGCGCTGTCAGGAATGGAGGTGAAAGTAGTGAGAGTGACATGGAGCGTGAGTTAGTTGTGACAGGTGAGCGAGGATGTACACCTGGGATGGAAGGATGCACACCTGGAATGGTAGAGCGTGAGTGGGAATGCACGCTGGAGTTGGTGGTGAGGCACGTGGTTGGGTGTGCGAATGAGAGCACACCTGTGATTGTCACAGAGGAGGTGACCGAGGAGGGGGCGCGAAGAGGTGTATTGGTGAGGTGTGCTACCAACGAGTGTGTGCCAAAGTGTTCGGTGGTCAGGTGTGTGACCAAGGCGGTGAGTGGAATGGGTGTACCTGGGTGTGTAAGGAAAGGTACGAGGGGCATGGAAACGGCTGGATGTGTGAGCAAGGAACGGGCTGCGGGGTGTAAGCATGCAGGTGAAGCATCGACATTAAACGGGTTAGAGGTTAGGTCGACTTTTAGCCGAATCGGGCCCTCGGTGCGTGCTGGGCCTCGCTTTGAACGGCCGCGTCCGTGCTCCACTAGGCGGAGCGGGCAGCCCAATAGGAAGGGTCGTTATGGCGACCACGTTTTGTTGAGACGTGCCGGCAGGTCGAGATCGGGACATTGGATGGCTCCACGCCGAGGTGATGCGTAGGATCTCGGCCCGGGTAAGCCCCCGTCCCTGCACCGAGTGCCGGACGCATCCAGCCGCTGGCACAAAACAACCAGCATCCATTGCTTGGCTTTACGAAGCCGGGCTTTGGACGGGGATTGGCGCACCGAGAGGTATTAGTGAGTAGACGGGTGATGAGGTTAGTGTTTTGGACCCAAAATTAGAGAAAAACAAAATTTGATGATTGGCAAGGGATTGGCAGTAGTGATTGGCAGATGATGGGTAGTGATTGGCAAATTTTTAATTTGTTGAAATTTGACGTGCCAAATTGGTAGCGAGAGACCCCCAATGTGGTGGGATGGCAAATCCATCATCCCTCGCGGGGGGGGGGGGGGGCAAAGGAGCAATAGCTTATGGGGTGTATGGCAGTGAAAACTAGCCCGGGTGGGTTAGGATATTGTGTGTAGGGATCTAGAGAAGATGACCTTAGGTAACGTTAAGGTTAGTTAGTGACTGATACCTGTAGTGGGGACGCAGGTAGATTAGTGTGGATGATAATGACGAGGGAGCGCAATAGTTTAAAGGGACGACTGGGAAGCGCAAGTTTCAGAAGGGAGTAGTTAGCTGAGATGATGCCGTGTGTGTGTGAGAATTGAACAGGTGTGATTGCACAGGTGTGCAACTGGACAGGTGTGTGGAGCAGTGTATGAGTAGTGAGTGTGTGGATCTGCGCGAATGAGCTTGGGGAGAGAAGGGTGCAGGTGGCACCAAGTGTGAGAGCACAGGTGTGCAAGTACAGGTGTGTGGAGAGAGTTGGAGTAAGTGGTACGGAGTGGTGTGCATGGTGCGAAGGTGTGGATGGGGGAAGAGTGGACCCCTCTCACGAGTACCCGGGGCGGGTAGTGTAAGTGTTAGGTAGAGGGTACAGGTAAATTGTGGTTGGATATTGGCACTTGTGGTGCGGTTGCAGAATGGTGTTGTGGATGGGTGCATTAGTGTTGTGGAAATGGCTGGGCGTGTAGCCTGTTAGTGTGTGTAGTTGGTTGGGCACTCCACCACTGTGAGGATGTCGGCCAGGTGAGGCCGCAGGTGGGCTCTGGGAGCCGGTAGAGTTGTGGATGGGGCCCGAGGATCCGGAGGACGGACCCGGGTAGCCCAGTGCCAGAGAGGGCACCGAGTGGGGAGAGAGCCAGAGGGCCTTCCCCAGGTAGTTAGGTTAGGGTGAGGAGCAGGTAAGCTCGGAGGCAACTGCAGTGGTGGAGGTGTGCAGGTGGGTAGACCCACTGGGAGAGGTACACGCCACAGCCCAGAAATTGTGCGAGGGCACCGGGAGATGAATCGGGGGAGTGAGACCCCAAATTGAAAAGCACCACAGTTGGCCAATGGGAATTGGTTTTTAGAACCCATAGTGTAAGAGGGCCAATGGTTTGGCCGGAGAAAGACCCCGGGTAGTGTAAAGTTGTTAAAGTCATTTAGGAAATAGTTAGGATTGATGAACCTGTCGCACCATACGCAGCCACTTACCTGTGGTGATGATGATGACTCCACACCTGTGTTTTCTTTCTTTGTAGCAGGAAATGAGATTGCTGTGGATTTGTGAGACGCATCACGACGTGGATGAGACATTGGGGTGATTCCATCTCTCCCTCCCTAGGAGGGACTGATGATGAATTGGTAATGGCAAATTTTGATGTTGAGTTGAAAATGGCAAATTTTGATGAGAGTTGAAAATGGCAAATTTGATTGGTTAGGAGGGAGAGAAGACGAATTTGGTATATGGGAGGAACGGGGAAGACAGTAGGGATGTTTGTCGATTTGTAAAGTAGATGTTTATGGGTAGTGTTGTGTTTTGTGGATGCAGTAAGGGGTAAGGGAGGGGCCATGTAGGTTACCTGGTGGGGGGGGGGGCGTACGATAGGAACGTACCTGTCTCACCTGGTTCCCATGTGCCCCCAGTGTGCATCACCTTACATTGCGTGCACTTTTGCGCCCTTACCACCTTACTCACTTGTTTCTTCTTTTGTCTCCCACCTCCGAGGATCTGGCTTTGGGGTAGAGAGAGAGGAGAGAGAGGTGCTGGCTGCGCAGTTGTGGGCCTGCACTTTCGCTGTTTGCTGCCGGGATCGATACACCATATGGACCGCAATGTTTGTGGCCACCCACAATGGACCGCAGTTCGTTTGCGGCCAAGCACCACCCGGGGATGGACCTATGGGTCGACGTGGCACCTATGCCATAAAGGTGAACCACTGTTAATTAACACCAAGTGCACCACAAGAAGAGCAAGAGACACCTGCAGGGTTAGGGGTTGTCGAATTTATTTTTATTCCAATGAACAATGGTGACTGCACCGATTGGTGGTGGGGTGGTGCTTTTGATGCTTGGGAAGGGTGCTCTGCACGTTATTAAAGGCCGTCGGCCACAGAGCACTCGTGGGTTGGTGTATCGATGCTGGCAAGCGCGCTCTCTCTATGCATAACATCTGCATGTGTTCCTCCAAAGACAGGTCCTGGATCGTAGTGTAGATATCAGCGTAATCTTGTAAATAATGCTCCCTACCGGCTGTATGTTTAGTTTGAGGATTCTTTCCGGATTCGGTTATCCTGTGGGTGTGTTTCTGTGAGGAGAAGGGTGCAACGTCGCAGGGGGACATATTTACTCATTTGTGAATATCTGTAAAACTGTCGCACTCAGGGTAGAGTTAATAGTAGAGGGAACTACATTGCGTGCCACACTAAAGTAGGTAAAAATTTATCGGGTCGGGACGCCCCGAGGGTAGAGAAGGGTGCAATGTTGCGAATATGGAATTTGGCCTCCATATCCGCTTGTAAATATTCCCCTATTTTCTCCAATACTCCCCAACTTTCCCCAATCCCCCATTCCCTAGTCCCATTGCATGTAAATAACAATCAGTAGAGCCGACCTTCCCCTTATTCCCCCATTAAATGTCGTGCCCAGGTCCACCGCACCACACGTAGACAACTTTCGGACATCTTCCTAGTTATTCTTATTCTATGTCAGTTAAGGCCTCGTCTCCATTAATTATGACTCTTCGTTGCACCAGAATGTGATTATATGGCATCAGTAGTGAGTTTAGGACCTTTCCCATACCTCCTTCCATCTTCTTCCCCAACAATTACAACTACAACTACGACTACAACAACAGAGGGGCGGGGAGTGTGCGTCCTCACACCGGCTCGGTTACCCGCCATGACCATGCGCTCCACGGCGTTACCCCGAAGGGGCTGGCTGTCAGCTCCTCGTCAGGGGCGGAGCCAGTAACCCCCCGCACGCACCCAATGAGAAGCAACGTGCCGATTCCACGAGGCGGAGCTAACGAGCCGAGGGCGTGTCACTCCCCGCCGGATATACGCGGCCACGTAGCGGACGTGACGTCAGATGCGCCTCAGCTTGGAGAGAGAAGCCACCGCCACCCCCAGCGCGACGATACCTCCCCGCATCTTTGGACCGGACCGTACTGTACCCTGCCCCGAGCCCAGGAGGACCTGGAGCCATCGATACCTGCCTTTCCTAGCCATCAAACCCCCGTGTGAGTCAGCCGTTGTCCCGTTTGTCTGTCGTCTGTCCGGGGTTAATATAAGAGTGTGTCTAAGTGCCTGTCTTTCTGTGATTATACTTCTAGCCCCTGTAATCTGACCTTTCCGTACGAATATAATCTCCTCCGGAGGTCTTGAGAATTGAAACCTTGGTGTCGTATTGTGTTATTGTAATCCAGCCGGGTGTCTTCTTTTTCTTATTGAGCCAGCATCGCGCGACTAGTCAACGTTCGGGCACAATCGGGTAACTTGTGCAGACGTGGTCATACCATAAAACCGCTCGGTAAATAACATCCAAGCCACGTCTGTAACAATATATATCTAAAATTATATCCCCCCCCTCTATTTACATGAAATGGTTTGGTCCATTCGCAAAGCCAAAGCGAACGGCTTGCGAGTACGGTGACAATCCCCCCCCTCTATTTACATGAAATGGTTTGGTCCAAAGCGAACGGCTTGCGGAGTTTGGTAAATAAATCGCCATAGCTCGGTAACTACTTGTCCGATTAATATGAAACCTTGAAAAGGCACATCCTCAGGTCCCCAGCAATATACCTGGCAAGTTTCAAGTATATCGGACCCGTGGTTGTCGAGAAACAGCGGTCACAGACACACAGACACACAGACACACAGACACACAGACACACAGACACACAGAGATTACTGGAATTATAGATAGATGAGATCTGCTGTGTTTATGAGAACCAAATACATCCTCCCATAGTTAAGCAGTTAATTCATCGTATATATATATATATTGTTTAGTTAACTGTCTAAAGTCTGTGTTGATAGATCTGCATTGTGGTTGTGTCGTGAGGAACCCCAAATATCATTGGACTCCGACCCTCGCCATTCCATCCCCAGGCGCTGCAATGACGTCATTGCCGTGTGCCGACGGCCTTCACCACATAAACCAGGACGTGGGAGCCATAACCAACAAGTGTACGGTGTGCAGGGGGTCCGTTCTTTACCCCATCTATTTTGTTGTCGACTCATCTTCATCGCCAATCATTCATCCCATCATTCTTGGCCAATCACCAATCTCTCCCTTCCAGATTGGATGTATGATGCCAGAATATGTACTGGAAAGCGTTAAGTCATTGCAGATAAGGAACAGAGGGTGGCAATGTGTGGGTAGGGAATAAGGGGAATTTATGAGTGCCGTAATTATTGTGCATATATGCAATTTCCTTGTCTCGACCGCCTATAAATATCTCCTTGGCCTTACATTGTAAATATTTGCCGTTTCCTTGGAAACGGATTCGGCCAAAATTTAGTGGAGACATAGTGTATGTGACAAGGACGAAATTATTAGATTTTGGTGAAGATCCGGATTCTGATCCGGCTAGTAGAACTTTTAAAGTGATTCTTCACCATTGGGAGATTGGGGCAAAAACGATACATTGCAGGATATCTCAAAAAGTTGTTGATGGATTTGGATGAAACTTGGTGGACAGGTTATGGGTTTGACAAGGAATAACCTATTCAATTTTGGTGAAGATCTGAATATTGATTCGGATATGAGAATAATTTAATTTATCAAGTGATTCTTCACCATTGAGAGATTGGGCGAAAAGCGATATATTACATGATATTGGTTAGGTGGCAAGACGAGTTATGACTAAACTTGGGGGATGAGTTTGTTAGGTGGCAAGAACAAGTCGATTAGATTTTGGTTCAGGTCCGAATCCAGATCCAGCCTATCAGTGGGATACAAAACATAAACTGTTCAGCCTGGCGGAGGTTTGCTCTCTGCCGAGTGCTGTTCTAGTTTTGTCCGTTTTGATGGCGGCACAAGCATGCTGAGGCGTTTGGCCAGCTCGGATTTATCTAAGTTCGATCTCAGGTGCAGTTACGTGATGTTAGTTTTGCTCGGCAGATTGACTAGGCTCTGTCACATCGCCGCCGGGACGGTCCCCTTGTGCTTCGCTTAGCTCACTGGTACAGTAAACCGACTTTTGGCATGAGGATCTGGCCAGAGTTAATAGTTGCAAACGGCGTCCGGGTTTCTAGTGGGCATGCTGTCCTCTCGGAGTTATCCAGAGGCGACTTCCAAAAACGGAAGATAGGAGATGTGTAACATTCTTTTGGCAGCAGTGGGACCTTTCATAGACGGACATTTATTCCCAATTCATTTCAAAAGAACATCATACAAGCTCGCAATGCACATTTTCCAAAATTCAACAACTACACTGCCTCAACAACAGTGCAAACCACCACGGCGCCTCAAACCACAGTACAAACCAACACACCGCCTCGACAACCACCAACCACAAGACCACACACCTCAGCACCGTGGCACCATCACTGCATTAGGCAGTGGGTGATTCTGTGTTTTTTTCACAGACATCAACTTAACTTTATATTATTGACACTTTTGTTTGGATGTGTGCGACAACAGCACATGATGCTGCAATACCACGAGAATATAGGCCATCGATTTGTTTCCACGGTAACGAAGTGGTAACTGAAATGGCACTTGGTAGAGCGCATACCTCTGCCAGGCTTAACAGTTTATGTATTGTATCCCAATGATCGGCCGGATATGTATCCAGATCTTCACCAAAATCTAATCAATTTGGCCTTGCCACACACCCAGCTTGCCCACCAAATTTCAGCCAAATCAATCCATAACTTTTTGAGATATCATGCTAAACCGATGTGAAACCTCCAAACATACAAATTCCGGCTGATTAGATATAGATATAAGCAACAGGTAAGAGCTTCCTTCCAGCAGGCATCTCGCAATAAAGACGAGTCTCTGTCTTATAATATAGGTTTGCAGGAGTTGCAGGTAACAGGGAGGCGAGACGCACGTAACAGGTTCAAGGCTCGTTTATTCCGACGGACTGAAAACCCGACCGGAACTCACGCATCATATACCTCCAACCAACCCTCTTAAGGGGGCGTGGCTTCAACCACCGAGCACACGCCACGCCTATACCAACCATAGCCCCACTGGTCCCGTGACCGTGGATTGTGTCTCAATGGGGTAACCCCCACATGCGCCCCCCAGAATTCACGCGCACTGGCAATGTCAGTTTTTGGGGGGCCTTAACCACCCGGCCGCAATGACTGAGGACCCGAGCAGTGACTGTTGGCGGCTTGGCGTTAGGCAGGCCAACCGGGGGCTTACCCGATGGAGGACGGCCCTTCCGTGGGGGTTGAGCCAACCGAGGGGGCTGGTCAAGGTCCAAGTGAGCACAAGGTCCAAGTGTCCACCGAAAGGTTGTCCGGTTTGCTGCCAATGTCGACCACGAAGGACTTGTCCCCGGCCTCCAGAACGCGGAAAGGCCCGTCGAAAGGCGGCCGAAGCGGCCCCCGGTGTGCGTCCTGGCGAACAAAGATGTACCCCGCTGCACGTAGATCCGGCGGGACGTGGGCCCGAGGCAAACCATGTTGGGATGTGGGCACTGGTGCAAACATCTTGGCATTCTCCCGGAGAGCCGACCGCTGACGTGCAGTGGACCAGGGGCTTGTGGCGTCAGGCATGAACTCCCTGAGCACTCGTAGCAGCTGGCCATAAACGAGCTCAGCGGATGAGGACTGGAGGTCTTCCTTAGGGGCTGTCCTGAGGCCCAACATGACCCACGGGAGTCTGTCGGCTCAACAGTCATCCCAGAGGCTGGCCCTGAGAGCAGCTTTCATAACACGATGAAACCTCTCACACAAACCATTAGCCTGGGGATGATATGCGGTGGTGTGATGGAGCTTTACCCCAAGCCCCTGGGCCACAGCACCCCAGAGCTCTGACGTGAACTGGGGGCCCCTGTCTGAAGAGATGTCCGAGGGAGCACCAAAACGGGCAACCCAAGTGCCGATGAACACCCGGGCCACATCGGCGGACGTTGTAGATGTGAGCGGGACGGCCTCTGGCCACCTGGTGGCCCTATCGACCATTGGGAGGAGGTGGGTGAATCCCAGTGAGGGGGGGGGAGGGGTCCTACCAGGTCCACGTGAACATGGTCAAAGCGTTGCTCTGGCACTGGGAAGGGCACCAATGGGGCCTGGGTATGGCGATGCACCTTCGAGCGTTGGCACTCGACGCAGGTGTTGGCCCAGTCGCGCACATCCTTCTTGAGCCCGTGCCAAATGGACTTCACCGCCACCAACTTTTGCGACGCCTTCTTGTCCGGGTGAGAAAGACCGTAGACGGCCTTGAACACCGGCCGTCTCCAGCTGGTGGGTACGACAGGGCGAGGCCATCCCAAAGAGACATCGCACAGTAGCGTGGTGCCCGTGTCCTCGAATGGCACATCAGAAAGTAGAAGCCCCATGACTGCCGTCCTGCAGGCCTGGACATCCGGTTCGGAGATCTGATCAGCCACCATGCGGGCGTAGTCGATGCCAAGGTGAACCGCGCCAGCTATGGATCGGGAGAGACAATCGGCGACCGTGTTGTCCTTCCCAGCAACATGTTGGATATCCGCCGTGAACTCGGAAACGAAGGAGAGCTGGCATTGTTGACGGGCCGACCACGGCTCCGAGACCTTGGCCATGGCAAAAACCAGGGGCTTGTGGCCAACAAATGCCGTGAACGGGCGGGATTCCAACAGGTAACGGAAGTGTCGGACGGCAAGGTAGAGGCCTAGGAGCTCACGATCGAAGGTACTGTACTTTCGTTCGTTAGGGCGGAGCTGCCGGCTAAAAAAAGGCAAGCGGCTGCCACGCCCCGTTGACCCACTGCTCGTGCACGGCGCCAACCGCATAGTCCGAAGCGTCCGTGGTGAGAGCAATCGGTGCATCGGGCGACGGATGCGCCAGCATGTTTGCGCTGGCGAGGGCCAGTTTAGCATCCGTGAAGGCGTTGGCCATCTCCTCAGTCCAGTCAATGGCACGTTTGGTAGGCTTGCCTTTGAGGGCCTCATAAAGGGGCCGCATCAGCTGGGCTGCACAGGGCACGAAACGATGGTAAAAGTTCACCATGCCCAAAAACTCCTGCAAGGCCTTGACTGTGAGGGGGCGCGGAAAACCTTTCACAGCCTCCACTTTAGACGGCAGTTGGACGGCCCCCTCCTTCGTGATGCGGTGGCCAAGAAAGTCAATTGAGGCCACCCCGAACAAGCACTTGGCCGGGTTAATGATCAGGCCGTGCTGACTGAGGCATTCAAAGAGCACTCGGAGGTGAAGCATGTGCTCCGACCTGGAAGCGCTGGCGATGAGGATATCATCCAGGTAGACGAACAGGAAGGCAAATCCCGCAACATGCTGTCCATCAGGCGCTGGAAAGCCTGGGCCGCATTCTTGAGCCCAAAAGGCATACGTAGGAATTCGAAAAGCCCGAACGGTGTAATCACAGCGGTCTTAGGAACGTCCTGCGGCCGGATGGGGACCTGGTGGTAACCACGAACGAGGTCCACTTTAGAAAAAAAAAACTTTACCGGCCAAGCGGGCAGAAAAATCCTGGATGTGCGGGATTGGGTAGCGGTTGGGGGTGGTGGCGTCGTTAAGGCGGCGATAATCCCCGCATGGGTGCCAACCGCCACCCGGCTTCGGCGCGATGTGGAGAGGCGAGGCCCACAGGCTGTCGGACCGTCGCAAGATGCCGAGACGCTCCAACATGTCGAACTCTGCCTTTGCGATAGCGAGTTTCGCCGGGTTGAGGCGTCGAGCCCGGCATAGACAGGCCGGCCGGTGGTCGGGATGTGATGCTCCACTCTGTGCTTGATGGCAACGGCCGAAAAGGTGGGCCGTGTAAGGGCCGGGAACTCGGTGAGGAGGCGGGCGAACTCGTCAGAGGTCGGGAGCGTGCACGCGAGCCGCATCTAGGCGGACCCGCTCAGCGAGCATGGAAGAGAATTGAAAGTCTCCGCATTAATGAGCCTCCGATTTTTCACATCCACCAATAGGCCGTTGGCACAGAGGAAATCAGCACCGAGCAAGGGGGTGGATACCTTCGCCGTAACAAAATCCCATTTAAACCGCTGCCCGCCAAAGCACAGTGCCACGGTCCGTTTGCCAAAGGTCTGAATAGCACTTCCGTTGGCGGCTTCCAGGGCGGGGCCGTGCCTCCCGGCCTCCCGATCCAATGCCGATGCGGGTAGAACGCTCACCTGGACACCTGTGTCGCAGAGGAAACGACGTCCGGAGTCGGTGTCCGAAATGAACAGCAAACTGCCCGAATGGCCGACGCTCATGGCAGTTAACGAGCGCCGGCCACCACGTTTCCCGACTCACTGAAGCTGCAGGGAGGTCGGCATGACTTGGCCTTGGGCCCAAACCTTGCGTGGAAATGGCAACAGCCTGGGGTCTTCCGCCGCTTGGCCGCAATGGCTACCGCCACGGTGTCCGCCTGCTTGACGGGGCCGGGGTCCCATGCCGCTGTGCTACATTGCTGCCTGGCGGAGAAAAACTTGTCTGCCTCCCTGGCCAGGGCACGGAAATCCGTAATGGGCGAGTTGGCCAAGGCTGACCGTATCTGTCCTGGCATCTGCTGCAGGAACAGCTCCCTGAAGAGGAAACATGGCCGGTGGCTGCCCAGAAGAGCTAACATGTGGTGCATCAGCTCCGATGGTTTTGAGTCGCCCAGCCTGGGTAGAGAAAGGAGCTGGCGGGTGCGCTCGACCTCAGTGAGCTCGAAGGTGTCGAGAAGAAACGTTTTTAGCGCCTCGTACTTGCCGCCCTCCGGAGGATTTTGGAGAAGGCTCACCACCCTGGTCGCCGTTGAGCCGCTGAGCGCAGACACGACATGATAATATTTCGTGTCGTCGGCCAAAATGTTCCTAATGGCGAACTGGGCCTCGGCTTGCGCGAACCAAACGGCGGCTTGTTGTTCCCAAAACTCCGGCAGCTTAATTGCAACTGTGCTTGTCGCCATGTTCAACCAATGTAGGAGTTGCAGGTAACAGAGAGGCGAGACGCATGTAACAGGTTCAAGGCTCGTTTATTCCGACGGACTGAAAACCCGACCGGAACTCATGCATCATATATCTCCAACCCAACCCTCTTAAGGGGGCGTGGCTTCAACCACCGAGCACACGCCACGCATATACCAACCATAGCCCCACTGGTCCCGTGACCGTGGATTGTGTCTCAATGGGGTAACCCCCACAGGTTTATATTTTTATTTTTGGTTCCTTATGTGCTACTAATTTGAAGCTTTGATACCTCATTCCTTCGCCAAAACATCCATTATCTGGCACTGAATCCCATGGTAAAGTGCATTTATTTTATTGTTCACTTGCCATGATGTTTAAGGCCTCTTACTCCTTGAAAATGTTGCAAAAATCTCTTTGTGGCTGCCTTATTTGATCATACGAGCCACACTCAGACTGGTTGAGTTCATATAAACATGCACTTGGTTGCCTGACAGTTCCCACCAGCCCTTTATGGAACTATTACGAATTTTTTAGTTCTGTGCAGAACAAAGTTTTGATTCTCAACAGCAGCTGTTTATTCCTCAAGGACTTTTTTTTTTGTATACAAGATCGAGGCTCGTGTAAGAGCTAACATTAATCACAAAAAAACATAAACGGACACATAAAACAGATAATAAAGGGAGCGGAAGATTGAGACAAGATGGAGAGAGAGAGGGAAATAGACAACAATCGACTGCTGAGGAGACAGGAAAGCCACAAGGTACAAGGCTGACGACTCTACTCTCTGTCGCTCCATTCTTCATCCCTCAGATCGGCAGTCTGCAGCCTCCTCACTGCAGACCTTGACAAAATCACAGACTGGGCAAACAAGTGGAACATGTCTTTCAATCCTGACAAATCTCACACTCTTACGATGTCTCTCCGAAAAGACCGACTGGACAACCCTCCCATCCACTTTCTGAATAATCCTCTCCAAGAAGTTCTGTCACTCAAGCTTTTGGGTCTCACTATCTGCCATGATCTTTCCTGGAAAAACCACATTTCAAATCTGGCCTCCAAAGCCAGTCGCCGACGGGCATCCTCCGTCGTGCGAAGTCCTTCCTTGGCACACCTGAGCTCCTCACCACATACAAGGCTTTCATCCACAGCTCAATGGAATACTGCTCTCTCCTCTGGGCTGGTGCTCCTGCCTCACACCTAGCTCGCCTTCGCGCTGTTGAAACCAAAGCATTCAGAATCATTGGAATCTTCCGCGATGAAGCTAACTCCAAGGGCCTCTCACTCACTCACCGCAGGCAGGTTGGTGGTCTTTCCGTCTTCTACCGACTCCTCTCTGGCCTTGCCCCCCCAGCTCTCTCTGGGCTCTGTCCCGCAAATATTCCTACAGGTCGCACAAGATCTGCCTGCAACCCTCTTTTGGTTAAACAGCCAAAATCAAGCCTCTCTGCTCACCTTCACTCCTTCATTCCTCTTTTCTCCCGCCTCTGGAACAAACTCCCTCACTCTCTTCAATCCCACTCCACCCTCCAAGTCTTTAAAACAGCTGTTCACCACCATCTCTTATCTTCCCCCATCCAAAACCTTGATCTTTTCTACCCCCGCTAATTTCACCCCAATTCCACTTTTTGAAATACCAACTTCTGTCCTGGAAGTCCTTGGTGTCCTTGTGCTTTATACTTCTCCCTCCCCCCCCCCTTCCCATGCCTCCTCCCCCCGGGCCCTCTCCCTTCCACACATCTCCCTGCTCTCGGATGTTGTGTTTGTGTGCTTCCCCTTTTCTCCCCATCTTGTCTTCCGCTCCCTCTTTTTGTGTATTTTGTTTGTCTGGTCGATTTGTTTGTGAAGTAAATGTTAGCTCTTTCACGAGCCTCGATTCAGTATACAAAAAAAAAAAAAAAAAAAAAAAGGCCTGAAAACGCGGCACGAACAACCAACGATTACACACAGGTATGCACGATTTACAACCAATATCTTACTGGAAACATACAGTAGACACACACACACAGTAAAATAAACAGTACAGTTTTGACAAAAACACAAACAGGAAAAATACTTTACTTTGATAGCGTGGAGAGCTTGGAAAAACACAACCTCTCCGGCAGAACCGGAGGCGGAAGTCCATGCATATACAGGACTACATTACCTTCAGAAAATATTCACACCCCTTGACCTTTTCACATTTTGTGTTACAGCCTGAATTTAAAATGGATTCAATTGAGATTTTTTTGTCACTGATCTACACATAATGTCATAATGTAAAATTGTCACATAATGTCAAAGTGGAATTAAATATATATATATATATTTTTTTTTTTTACAAAAAAAAAAAAAATGCAATACAAAAATATCTAATTGACATAAGTATTTAACCCCCTGATTCAATAACTTGTAGAAGTGCCTTTGGCAGTGATTACAGCTTCGTGTCTTCTTGGGTATGTCTGTATCAGCTTTAAACATCTGGATTTGGGGTGTTTCTTCCATTCAACTCTGCAGATTTACTCAAGCTCTGTCAAGTTGGGTGGGGAGCGTCGGTGAACAGCAATCTTGAAGTATTTCTAGATTCTCAATGGGATTCAAGTCTGGGCTTTGGCTAGGCCACTCAAGGAGTTTCACGTTCTTGGTCGAAAGCCATTCCAGTGTTGCTTTGGCTGTATGCTTGGGGCCATTGGTCTGTTGGAATGTGAATCTTTGCCACAGTCTAAGGTCTTTTGCACTCTGAAGCAGGTTCTTCTCTAGGATTTGCCTGTATTTGGCTCCATTTCTTGTTCCTCTATCCTTTTAAGTCTCCTAGTTCATGCCGCTGAAAAGCAACCCCATAGCATGATGGTGCCACCACCATGCTTCATGGTAGGGATGGTGTTAGCTGGGTGATCAGCTGTGCTCGGTTCTGCCACATGTAGTGCTATGCATTCAGGTCAAAGAGTTAAATTTTCGTCTCATCAGACCACATAATCTTTTGCCTCATGCTTCAGTCTTGCATGTGCCTTTTTGCAAACTCCTGACGTGCTGTCATGTGGCTTTTTCTCAGGATTGGCTTCCGTCCTGCCACTTTCAAAATAAAGCCCAGATTTGTGAAGTCTTGCAGAGACTGTCCTTCTGGCAGGTTCTCTTCCAAATCTCTGCCAAGGAACTCTGTAGTTCTGTCAGAGTTGTCATTGGTTTCTTGGTCACTTTCTTGACCAAGGTCCTTCTTGCCCGGTTGCTCAGCTTGGTTGGACTGGCAGCTCTCGGAAGAGTCTGGGTACATAGTTTTTCCATTTCCTAATGATGGAGCTCACTATGCTCTTGGGACCTTTCAACACTCTAGAAATATTGTTCTACGGATAGTTCCTGGGACTTCATGGTAGAGTTTCTGCTCTGACACGCACTGTCAACTGTGGGATCTTATATAGAAAGGTGTGTTTCTTTCTATATAATGTCCAATCAACTGATTTGGCCACAAGTGGACTCGATTCAAGTTGTAGAGACATTTCAAGGATGATCATAGGAAATTGGATGCACCTGAGCTCAATTTGGAGTGGCATAGCAAAGGGGATTAATTCTTATTGACTCAAGACATTTTGGCTTTTCATCTTTAATGATGTGGTGAAAATTTCTAAAAACAAATTCCACTTTTACGTTATGGGGTATTATGTGCAGATCAGTGATAAAAAAAATAATCAAGATTTAATCCATTTGAAATTTAGGCTGCAACACAACAAAATGTGAAAAAAGTCAAGGGGTGTGAATACTTTCTGAAGGCACTGTGCTGCTCAAAGATTGAAGCCCATAACACACAAACACAACATGTAAGCGCTTGACTGAATATAATGTTGGGTGGACTGGTGCACTCTAGATGCAGGACGCTTGGCTTCCTTGAAACCCTCAGGCCAGTTTTGTTCCAAGCACAGTTTTGCTTGGCATTTCCTCCAATAAAATCTCCATTAAAAACAAACAAACTTCAGAAACTTTTCTATCTATTCGAAGGTTCATGGATTCCAATGGTAAAGTGCATTTATTATATTGTTCACTTGCCATGATGTTTAAGGCCTCTTACTCCTTGAAAATGTTGCAAAAATCTCTTTGTGGCTGCCTTATTTGATCATACGAGCCACACTCAGACTGGTTGAGGTCATATAAACATGCACTTGGTTGCCTGACAGTTCCCACCAGCCCTTTATGGAACTATTACGATTTTTTTAGTTCTGTGCAGAACAAAGTTTTGATTCTCAACAGCAGCTGTTTATTCCTCAAGGACTTTTTTTTTTGTATACAAGATCGAGGCTCGTGTAAGAGCTAACATTAATCACAAAAAAACATAAACGCACACATAAAACAGATAATAAAGGGAGCGGGAGACCGAGACAAGATGGAGAGAGAGAGGGAAATAGACAACAATCGACTGCTGAGGAGACAGGAAAGCCACAAGGTACCAGGCCTAAAAACGCGGCACGAAGAACCAACGATTACACACAGGTATGCACGATTTACAACCAATATCTTACTGGAAACACACAGTAGACACACACACACAGTAAAATAAACAGTACAGTTTTGACAAAAACACAAACGGGAAAAATACTTTACTTTGATAGCGTGGAGAGCTTGGAAAAACACAACCTCTCCGGCAGAACCGGCGGCGGAAGTCCATGCATATACAGGACTACATTACCTTCAGAAAATATTCACACCCCTTGACTTTTTCACATTTTGTGTTACAGCCTGAATTTAAAATGGATTCAATTGAGATTTTTTTGTCACTGATCTACACATAATACCACATAATGTCAAAGTGGAATTAAATATATATTTATATATACTTTTTTTTTTTTTACAAAATAATAAAAAATGCAATACAAAAATATCTAATTGACATAAGTATTTAACCCCCTGATTCAATAACTGGTAGAAGTGCCTTTGGCAGTGATTACAGCTTCGTGTCTTCTTGGGTATGTCTGTATCAGCTTTAAACATCTGGATTTGGGGTGTTTCTTCCATTCAACTCTGCAGATTTGCTCAAGCTCTGTCAAGTTGGGTGGGGAGCGTCGGTGAACAGCAATCTTAAAGTATTTCTAGATTCTCAATGGGATTCAAGTCTGGGCTTTGGCTAGGCCACTCAAGGAGTTTCACGTTCTTGGTCGAAAGCCATTCCAGTGTTGCTTTGGCTGTATGCTTGGGGCCATTGGTCTGTTGGAATGTGAATCTTTGCCACAGTCTAAGGTCTTTTGCACTCTGAAGCAGGTTCTTCTCTAGGATTTGCCTGTATTTGGCTCCATTTCTTGTTCCTCTATCCTTATAAGTTTCCGAGTTCCTGCCGCTGAAAAGCATCCCCATAGCATGATGGTGCCACCACCATGCTTCATGGTAGGGATGGTGTTAGATGGGTGATCAGCTGTGCTCGGTTTCTGCCACATGTAGTGCTATGCATTCAGGTCAAAGAGTTCAATTTTCGTCTCATCAGACCACATAATCTTTTGCCTCATGCTTCAGTCTTGCATGTGCCTTTTTGCAAACTCCTGACATGCTGTCATTTGGCTTTTTCTCAGGATTGGCTTCCGTCCGGCCACTTTCAAAATATAGCCCAGATTTGTGAAGTCTTGCAGAGACTGTTGTCCTTCTGACAGGTTCTCTTCCAAATCTCTGTCAAGGAACTCTGTAGTTCTGTCAGAGTTGTCATTGGTTTCTTGGTCACTTTCTTGACCAAGGTTCTTCTTGCCCGGTTGCTCAGTTTGGTTGGACTGGCAGCTCTCGGAAGAGTCTGCATACATAGTTTTTCCGTTTCCTAATGATGGAGCTCACTATGCTCTTGGGACCTTTCACCACTCTAGAAATTGTTCTACGGATAGTTCCTGGGACTTCATGGTAGAGTTTCTGCTCTGACTTTTTTCTCACACGCACTCCCACTCATCGTCCCAACACACCTGGTCACAACAACGCACAAAATCGCACCTCCTGTCTGCGAACCCTGGCCAAATCACCTGGATTCATACCCGCCGTACAAAACAACATCAAGCTCACCCTGTTCAATACCCGGTCCCTCAACAACAAATGCCTCATCCTGAACGACTACATCCTGGAAAATAAACTGGACTTTCTCTGTCTCACTGAGACCTGGCAACAACCACTGGACTACTACACGCTCAACCTCACCACACCCAATGGATATTCTTACATCAATAAACCACGCTCGGAGGGCCGAGGTGGTGGAATTGCCGTTATTCACCGACAAGACATCAAGACCAACCTCATCTCCATCTCATCTGCTCCATCATTTGAACACCTGGCTTTTAAACTCTCTGGTCACACACAGTCAGTCATGGCTGTTGTCTACCGCCCTCCCAAACCACACCCATCATTCCTGTCTGACTTCTCCTACTTTCTGACCCAGCTATGTTCCCTCTCCCCCTCAATCCTCCTCCTTGGTGATTTCAATATCCACATGGACTCCACTGACTCCACGCTAACCACTGACTTCACTGATTTACTCACCTGCTTTAACCTCACTCAACATGTCAACTTTCCTACCCATAACCGTGGTCACATTTTGGACCTTGTCTGCTCTACTGGACTAATTTTGCACCATCTCTCTGGCTCCGACCTCACTCTCTCTGACCACTTAGCCATCACTCTGACCATCAACATCCCCACCCCAGCACCAAGGCATTATCGCACTATCAACTTCCGTAAGCTAAACGCTCTTTCACCTACCTCATTCTCATCCACCCTCTCTGAAAAAATGTCCACTTCTCCCTTCGTTGACCTCCACACCCCTTCTGACCTCACTGACGACTACAACCACACTCTCTCCTCCTGCCTTGACCAACTTGCGCCTATAAAAACCAAAACAGTTTCTTTCACCCATTCTGCTCCCTGGTTTACCCCTGAACTCCGCCTGATGAAAACTCGTGCTCGCCAACTTGAAAGACTCCGCAATAAAACGGGTCTCACAGTTCATTCCCAGGCCTACAAGGACCACATACAACACTATAAAGATGCCCTCTCCCGTGCCTGCTCCGCCTACTACTCTCAAATTATCCACTCTGGCTCCGGAAACCCAAAAGCACTCTTCTCTACAATAAACAAACTCCTCAGCCCCCTGAACACCACCACCCAGTCATTCACAATAGACAACTGTATCTCCTTCCTTTCATTCTTCCAACGCAAAATTGAAAACATCTACAACAGCTTGACCACCGCCGCACCCGCTCCCCCTCAAACCACCTGCCCCCCCTTATCCTGCCATCCCCTGTCTCAATTCTCCCCAGTCTCCCCTACTGACCTCTCTGAACTACTCATCGGAATGAAAACTGCCACCTGCACTCTTGACCCCATCCCCTCCAGCTTTGTCAAGGCCTCCCTTCCTGCTCTCTCTCCACTTATCATTGCAACAATAAACTCCTCCCTGTCTACAGGCATCGTCCCACCATCCCTCAAAATTGCTGCTGTTACCCCCATTCTGAAAAAACCTGGACTAAACCCTGACACCCTAAATAACTTCAGACCGATCTCCAACCTACCCTTTCTGTCAAAGGTTTTGGAACGCGCTGTAGCCACTCAACTCAAACATCACCTCTCTGCCAATAACCTGTATGAAACATTCCAATCCGGATTCCGCTCCAACCACAGTACTGAAACTGCTCTCCTCAAAATAACCAACGACCTTCTCCTCTCCTCTGACGCTGGCAACCTCAACATTCTCATCCTCCTCGACCTCAGCGCCGCCTTTGACACAATCGATCACACCATCCTCCTCGCCCGACTTGAAACCACCTTTAACATTACCGGCACTGCCCTCTCTTGGATTAAATCATACCTCTCTGACAGACGTCAGTTCATCTCCATCAATAACTGCAAATCCCCCACTGCTCCCCTCCCCCAAGGTGTCCCCCAAGGTTCAGTTCTTGGCCCCCTCCTCTTCATCCTTTACCTGTCCCCCCTCGGTCACTTAATCCGCCGTCATGGTCTCCAATTCCACTGCTTCGCCGATGACATCCAGCTTTTCATCTCCACCAAGTCCATCTCCACCGCCACCCACTCTATCCTGACAAACTGCATCACTGAAATAAAATCCTGGCTTCAAATCAACTTCCTCAAACTTAACTGTGATAAATCTGAAATAATCATCATTGGCCCAAAAACGCTCACCAAATCCACCCATAACTTTGCCCTCAACATCGACGGTTTCCCAGTATCCACCTCCCCTCACATCCGGAATCTTGGCATCATCTTTGACCAAACCCTCTCCTTCGACAAATACACTAAACAGATCACAAAGACAGCCTTCTTTCACCTGAAAAACATCGCCCGTCTCCGTCCATCCCTCTCCTCCGTGGCTGCAGAAACCCTCATCCACGCCTTCATCACTTCCCGTCTGGAGTACTGCAATAGCCTCCTTTATGGTTCACCCTCAACAATCACCAATAAACTCCAATACATTCAGAACTCCGCTGCCCGTCTACTCACCCATTCCCGGACCCGTGAACACATCACCCCCGTCATTTACAAGCTTCACTGGCTCCCCATCTCCCAGAGAATCCAGTACAAAATCCTCCTCTTGACCTACAAAGCCCTCCATAACCTGGCCCCATCCTACCTGGCTGACCTCCTCTCCAGACACACTCCCACCCGCAACCTCCGCTCTGCTGGTACCAACCTCCTGACCCCCCCGATCCGGACCAAATTTAGATCCTGGGGGGACAGGGCGTTCTCCATCGCTGCTCCCACCCTCTGGAACTCGCTACCTCACACCATCAGAGACTCCTCCTCACTCACCACATTCAAAACCTCACTCAAGACCCACCTGTTCAACACTGCATTCAACATTTAACCCACAGCATCTAACCCCTGACTATCTCCTCTCCTTCTCCCTCCTTTGTGCTTTGAATATTTCCCTATTGATTCTTCTTTTTTTGCAATTGTTTTTATGTTTTGCTATGCATTATGTTTTGCACTCTGTCAAAGCGTCTTTGGGCTTCCTGAAAAGCGCTATATAAAATAAATGCATTATTATTATTATTATTACATGCACTGTCAACTGTGGGATCTTATATAGAAAGGTGTGTTTCTTTCTAAATAATGTCCAATCAACTGATTTGGCCACAAGTGGACTCGATTCAAGTTGTAGAGACATTTCAAGGATGATCATAGGAAATTGGAAGCACCTGAGCTCAATTTGGAGTGGCATAGCAAAGGGGCTTAATACTTATTGACTCAAGACATTTCGGCTTTTCATCTTTCATGATGTGGTGAAAAATTCTAAAAACAAATTCCACTTTTACGTTATGGGGTATTATGTGTGGATCAGTGATAAAAAAAAGAATCAAGATTTAATCCATTTGAAATTTAGGCTGCAACACAACAAAATGTGAAAGAAGTCAAGGGGTGTGAATACTTTCTGAAGGCACTGTGCTGCTCAAAGATTGAAGCCCATAACACACAAACACAACATGTAAGCGCTTGACTGAATATAATGTTGGGTGGACTGGTGCACTCTAGATGCAGGACGCTTGGCTTCCTTGAAACCCTCAGGCCAGTTTTGTTCCAAGCACAGTTTTGCTTGGCATTTCCTCCAATAAAATCTCAATTAAAAACAAACAAACTTCAGAAACTTTAAAAAAATCTATTCGAAGGTTCAAGGATGATGAGAAATGTTTTTCTTTCCCTCTTTTTTCTTGTCACCATGGTAGGCAATATAATTTTGGAAAGAATACTGTATTGAGGATATCAGGTTGTTGCACATTTGTTTCAAAAATGTTTTTTTGCAGAAATATATAGACTCATGAATGCAGCAGCATCAGGTTTACCTTTTACAGACTGACAGAGGATCAAAGGGGACCATGGAGGCAAAGACATCACACCGGAGAGCGACTTCCTCATAGCTAATGGAGTGTTTAACTACATGGTACATCCAAATGATAATAGACCTGAATAGCCTGAGTTTAAAGGATCGGATGAGCTATGACTATGATTGTCTGACTCCCAAGTGTGTTTAGATAGTACGGTAGCTTAACAAGCTAGTCCGCTTCCTCCTTATGGAGGATTGGTTGACGTCGTAGCCTGGTGGGCCTTTAAGTTAAAATAAAAGTGTATATTAGACCCTCAACTTTAAAATGTATCGTGTAAAATGTAAAAATGTAAAATGTATCGTTCATTTTACCATACATTGATATATTTACATGTGCAAGTCAAAGCAAGAGCATCTTTGTGTGAGCTTGGATGTTTTTGAAGGATGTGTGACCTACTATCTTGCAAATTTCAGTGCTATCACAATAGGTGAGGGTCAGTGCATGTCTATCTTGTGGTAAACACACCTGTGTTTCTTAGGGTGCTTTTACAAATGAAATGGCAAATAGATCTTATAACTGCAAAGGTTATTATCACTTTTGGTTCGGGGCTGCTCCATGTGTAAGTCGAATCTGCTGCTGTTTTCCTCAATCAAAGCTGTTTTCCAAACCGGAGCTGTCGTGTTTTTCTGTTATATTGTAACCTCTGCCGCCAAAGATCTCTCTGACTCTCTTGAAAATCCTCTCTATCTCTTTGCTGATGACTCTACTCTCTGTCGCTCCATTCCTCATCCCTCAGATCGGCAGTCTGCAGCCTCCTCACTCTCTGCAGACCTGGACAAAATCACAGACTGGGCAAACAAGTGGAACATGTCTTTCAATCCTGACAAATCTCACACTCTTACTATGTCTCTCCGAAAAGACCGACTGGACAACCCTCCCATCCACTTTCTGAATAATCCTCTCCAAGAAGTTCTGTCGCTCAAGCTTTTGGGTCTCACTATCTGCCATGATCTTTCTTGGGAAAACCACATTTCCAAGCTGGCCTCCAAAGCCAGTCGCCGACTGGGCATCCTCTGTCGTGCGAAGTCCTTCCTCAGCACACTTAAGCTCCTCACCACATACAAGGCTTTCATCCGCAGCTCAATGGAATACTGCTCTCCCCTCTGGGCTGGTGCTCCTGCCTCACACCTAGCTCGGCTTCACGCTGTTGAAACCAAAGCTTTCAGAATTATTGGAATCTCCCGCGATGAAGCTATCTCTGAGGGCCTTTCACTCACTCACCGCAGGCAGGTTGGTGGTCTTTCTGTCTTCTACCGACTCCTCTCTGGCCTTGCACCCCCAGCTCTCTCTGTGCTCTGTCCCCCAAATATTCCTACAGGTCGCACAAGATCTGCCAGCAACCCTCTGATGGTTAAACTGCCGAAATCTCGGCTCTCTGCTCACCTTCACTCTTTCATTCCTCTTTTCTCCCGCCTCTGGAACAAACTCCCTCACTCCCTTCAATCCCACTCCTCCCTCCAGGTCTTTAAAACAGCTGTTCACCACCATCTCTTATCTTCCCCCATCCAAAACCTTGATCTTTTCTACCCCCGCTAATTCACCCCAGATCCACCTTGTTTGAAATTCCAACTTCTTTCCTGGAAGTCCTGGCAGTGTCCATATGTGTTATACCTCTCCCACCCCCCCACCCCTTCCCATGCCCCCCCCCAAAGCCCTCGCCCTCTCTCAGATCTCTCGATGTCTCCATGTCTCTCGGTCCCTGCTCTCAAATGTTGAGTTTGTGTCCTTCCCCCTCTCTCCCCATCTTGTCTACCGCTCCCGATGTTATATGTTTAATGTGTCGGTTTGTCTTTCTGTGTGATTAATGTTCGCTCTTTCACGAGCCTCGATGTTGTATGCAAAAAAAATAAAAAAAATAAAAAAAATAGGAAGAATATATATATATATATATATATATATATATATATATATTTATATATATATATATATATATATATATATATATATATATATATATATATATATATATATTGTTGCGGATATGAGATTGGCATCCATCCATATCCGCTTGTAAATATTCCCCTATTTCCTCCATCCTTCCCAACTATCCCCAATCCCCCATTCCCTAGTCCCATTTTCTGTAAACAACACTCTGTAGACCCGAACTCCCCCTATTTCCCCCATTAAATGTCGCATCCAGGTCCACCGCATCTCACGTAGACAACTATAGGACATCTTGCTAGTTATTCCTAGTCTATGTCAGTTAAGGACTCGTTTCCATTAATTCTGACTCTTCGTTGCACCAGAATGTGATTGTATGGCACCGTTAGGAAGTTTAGGACCTCCCAATACCTCCCCGCAGCTCTTCCTCACGGTTCAGCAACAACAACAACAACAACAGCGGCGGCGGCGCGGGGAGTGTGCGTCCTCACTCCGGCTTGGTTGGTAGGGGGTGTTGGGAGTGCACCATGCCTTTCCAACGAGCCGCCATCGAGCATGTGCTCGACGGGGTTACCAAGTAGGGGCTCGCTGTCAGCTCCTCGTCAAGGGCGGAGCCCGGTAACCCCCGCACCCAATAGAAGCGGCGGACCGATCCCATCTGGGGCGGAGCCAACGAGCCGAGGTCGTGTGACTCCCCGCTGAGCATGCGCAGGAAGAAGGAGGTGACGTCAGATGCGCCCTGAGCTTGGAGAGAGAAGGACGCCACCTCCGAGCGCTGTGACACCTCCCTGCATCTTTTGGACCGTGCTTTATCCTGTCCCTGAGCCAAGGTGCACCTTGTGCTATCGACTGCCTGTCCTTCCCTGCCATCAATCCCTGTGTAAGTCAGTCTTGTTCCGTTTGTCTGTGGTCTGTCTGGGATAGATAAGATTGTGTTTAAGTGCCTATCTCTTCTGTGCTTTACCTCATTACCTTGTAATCTACCCCTTTTCTCCCCCACTAATTATATCCTCCTCCGGAGGTCTTGAGAACTGTACCCCTTGTGTCATTTCATTTATCCCAGTCGTTGTGTCCTTTCCTTCATTGATTTAGCGTAGCGCGATTTGGCCAACGTTCGAGTGGAATCGGGTGAGTTGGGGGTAATCGGGTAAACTGTGCGAACACGGCGGCCATTCCGCTCGGCCCATCATAACATCTTAAGCCGTGTCCGTAACAATTGGTGTCGAGGAGTGAGATCGGACCCGAAGCGCGCTTAACGTGCTCAAAATTACAAGTAACCGAAATTTGTTTTGTTTTAAAATAAAAACCCGAATTTTGAAAGTCGCGCTATGGCGGATCAAGACGGCTGGGTTCCGGTAGAGGAGAGTGAGGCAGGGTCGATCCAGGACCAAATTGAGGGACAAGAGGAGAGCGAAGCAGTGAGGGCGGCAGGTTCGCAAAATGGCGTCCTCGCGCACGAGGTTGCGGGCGCGCAAAATGGCGCCTCGCACATGGCTACGGCGGCCGCACCCGCTGCACAAGTGGGAGGGATGGCCCAAATGCAGGCCCTCATGGAGCAATTTATGGTACAAATGCAGGCGTCCCTCAACCTGCAGAAGGACGATATGAGGGCTAATAGTGAGCAAATGAGGGCTGATAGTGAGCGATTGGGTGAGCGATTGGAGGGCCAAATGGGGGTAATGAGGGACGAAGCGAGGGCTCAGAGTGAGCAATTGGGGGTAATGAGGGACGAAGCGAGGGGTACCGGTGAGGGGTTAGAACAAAGGATGGGGGCCCAGATCGGAGGGTTAGGGAGTAGAATAGAGGGATTAGACAATAGATTAGGGGAAATACAGGAGGGGTTAATGGGGGTAGAAAACAGAATGGCCGCTCAAGAGAATCAAATGGAAGGGATGCAAAAGGGGTTAGAGGGGTTAGAAAACAGTATGGAAGGCAAATTGAGGGACATGAGGGACCAAGCGGAAAGGGAAGTTAAAAAAATGGGGCAGCAGATAGAGGGGGTCAGAATGGGGGTAGAAACTAAATTGGATGCTCACAGGGAGGAAATGGAGCAGATGAGGGTGGCATCTGGGCAGGAGATGCAAGTGATGGGAGAAGAGATCAGAAGAGGTGTGAGTGAGGAGGTCGGAGGAGTGCGCGAGGAGGTGAGGCACTGTAAGGAGCGCATGGAGAAGGAGGTGAGAAAGGGGACTGTAAAATTGCAAGGGGGTATAGAGGAGTTGACGCTGGGAGTAGAACAACTGACAGTGGGACAAAAGGAGTTGGGGGACCAGGTAAAGAAGAACACAGCGGTAATAGAGGGTTTAAAATCGACACAGAAGGAGATGAAAAAGGACGTAGGGGTAATTAAAAAAGAGTGTCAGACGGTACATGAGGACCTGACGAGGAAAATGAACAAGGTGGTAGAGGTGATGGAGGTTAAAGAGCGGGAGGTGCGGGAGCACATAGAAAAAAATAAGGTGGAGTTAGAGGAAGAACTTAAGGGGGCGCACGAGGAGATGAAGGAGGTGAAGCAGAAATTAGAAGAAGTGGAAGAAGGGGTGAGCGAAATTAAGAAGCGACGGAGAGAGGATAAGAAAGAGATAAAGGAGGAAGTAAAAGAATTGGTCCAAAGTCTGTGTTCGGATCGTGATGATGTGCTCATTAACCGGATGAGGGATTCGCAGGTGATGGAGGAGAAGCGAAGAGAAAGAGGACCCTGTGTAAGTGGTGACCAATATGGTCGTGCGTATGATGCGCCAGGTGATTTAAGAAGCTTGGGGGTCGAGATGGACCCGGGTGTTCGTGAGAGGCCGTTGGTGAAGTGTGCGACAGGTCTGGTGTGCGAAAAAGGAGGTGTGCGAGAAAGTCCGACTCTGGGGTGTGTGAGGAAAAAGTGCGTGCCAAGGAGTGAGGGTGCTGTCGAGAGTGAGTCGGTCGTAGCGCGTGTGCGAGGGAGCACATGGAAGCGCGTAGTGAGGAGTGTTACGGAGGACGTAAAGGGAGAATGC
Organism: Myxine glutinosa; assembly: GCF_964187855.1. NCBI lineage: Eukaryota > Metazoa > Chordata > Myxini > Myxiniformes > Myxinidae > Myxine > Myxine glutinosa. The sequence continues at coordinate 108,042,557 of NC_136270.1, forward strand.
ACGCCTGTGGTGAGAGTTACAGAGGATGTAACGGGAGAGTGTGCGCGAGAAAGATGTGTGACGGACAGGTGCATGGGGAAAGAGTGCGCTGTCAAAAGTAAGGAAGAGTGTACACCTGTGCTGAGTGTTACAGAGGGTGTAACGGGAGAGTGTGCGCGAGAAGGGTGTGTAACGGACGGGTGCATGAGGAAAGAGTGCGCTGTCAAGAGTGGAGGTGAAAGTAGTGAGAGTGACACGGAGCGTGAGTTGGTTGTGACAGGTGAGCAAGAATGTACACCTGGAATGGAAGGATGCACACCTGGAATGGTAGAGCGTGTGTGGGAATGCACACTTGAGTTGGTCGTGAGGCACGTGGTTGGGTGTGCGAGTGAAAGCACACCTGTGATTGTCACAGAGGAGGTGACCGAGGAAGGGGCGCGAAGAGGTGTGTTGGTGAGGTGTGCGAACAACGAATGTGTGCCAAAGTGTTCGGTGGTCAGGTGTGTGACCAAGGCTGTGAGTGGAATGAGTGTACCGAGGTGTGTAAGGAAAGGTACGAGGAGCATGGGAACAGCTGGAGGTATGGGCAAGAAAGGGGTAGCGTATGCGTGTGAGCATGCAGGTGAGGCATCGATGGTAACCGTGTTAGAGGTTAGAACGACTTATAGCTGAATCGGGCCCTCGGTGCGTGCCGGGCTTCGCGTGCCGCGAGAACCAGCGGGGATCCGAGCCACGGCGGGTTCGAAAGGACCGCCGTACGCGATCCACGCTGGGCCTCGCTTGGAACGGCCGCGTCCGTGCTCCACTAGGCGGAGCGGGCAGCTCGATAGGAAGGGTCGTCATGGCGACCACTTTTTGTTGAGACGTGCCGGCAGGTCGAGATCGGGACATTGGATGGCTCCACGCCGAGGTGGTGCGTGGGATCTCGGCCCGGGTAAGCCCCCGTCCCTGCCACGAATGCGGGACGTATCCAGCCGCTGGCACAAAACAACCCGCGTTCATTGCTCGGCTGTACGAAGCCGGGCTGTAGACGTGAATTGGCGCACCGAGAGGATCTAATAAGTAGACGGGTGATGAGGTTAGTGTTTTGGACCCAAAATTAGAAAAAGGCAAAATTTGATGATTGGTACGGTGATTAGCAGTAAATGGCAAATTTTTGATTTGTTGGATTTGGACGAGCGAAATTGATAGTAGGACCTCCCCGATGTGGTGGGATGGCAAATCCACCATCCCTCACAGGGGGGGGGGGGGGCAAAGGAGCACTAGTTTGTGGGGTTGATGGCAGTGAAAACTAGCCCGGGTGGGTTAGGATATTGTGTGTAGGGATCTAGCGAAGATGACATTAGGTAACGTTAAGATTAGTTAGTGACAATGACACCTGTAGTGGGGACGCAGGTAGAGTAGAGTGGATGATAATGACGTGGGAGCGCAATAGTTTAAAGGGGCGACTGGGAAGCGCAAGTTTCAGAGGGGAGTAGTTAGATGAGATGATGCCGTGTGTGAGAACTGGACAGGTGTGTGGAGCAGTGAGGGAGTAGTGAGTGTTGTGGATCAGCGCGAATGTGCTTGGGGGAGAGAAGGGTGCAGGTGGCACCAGGTGTGAGTGCACAGGTGTGCACCAACAGGTGAATGGAATAAATGGTTGTGTGGAAGACATGGAGTGTGGAATAAGTGGAGTAAGTGGTACGGAGTGGTGTGCATGGTGCGAAGGTGTGGATGGGGGAAGAGTGGACCCCTTTTCACGAGTACCCGGGGAGGGTAGTTTAAAGAATAGGTAGAGGGTATAGGTAAATTGTGGTTGGATATTGGCATTTGTGGTGCGGTTGCAGAATGGTATTGTGGATGGGTGCATTAGTGTTGTGGAAATGGCTGGGCGTGTAGCCTGTTAGTGTGTGTAGTTGGTTTGGGCACTCTACCACTGTGAGGATGTCGGCCAGGTGAGGCCGCAGGTGGGCTCTGGGAGCCGTTAGTGTCAGTGGGTGCCTGAGGATCCCGGGTGTGGATCGGGCAGCCCGTGCCAGAGAGGGCACTGAGGGGGTGAGAGTGCGAGAGGGCCTTCCCCAGTTAGTTAGGTTAGGGTGAGGAGCAGGTAAGCTCGGGTCGCAACTACAGTGGTGGAGGTGTGCAGGTGGGTAGACCTGCTGGGAGAGCTACACGTCACAGCCCAGAAATTGTGTGAGGGCACCGGGAGATGAATCGGGGGAGTGAGACCCCAAATTGAGAAGCACCACAGTTTGGTCAATGGGAATTGGTTTTTAGAACCCATAGTGTAAGTTGGCCAATGGATTGGCAGGGAAAGACCCCGGGTAATGTAAAGTTGTTAAAGTCATTTAGGAAATAGTTAGGATTGATGAACCTGTCGCACCATACGCAGCCACTTACCTGAGGTGATGATGATGACTCCACACCTGTGTTCCTTTGTTCTGTGTTGCAGGAAAGGAGAATTGCTGTGTGGATTTGTGAGACGCATCACGACGTGGATGAGACATTGGGGTGATTCCATCTCTCCCTCCTTAGGAGGGACTGATGATGAATTGGTGATGGCAAATTTTGATGTTGAGTTGGAGATGGCAAATTTTGATGAGAGTTGGAAATGGCAAATTTGATTGGTTAGGAGGGAGAGAAGACGAATTTGGTTTATGGGAGGAACGGGGAAGACAGTAGGGACGTTTGTTGATGTGTAAAGTAGATGTTTATGGGTAGTGTTGTGTTTTGTGGATACAGTAAGGGGTAAGGGAGGGGCAATGTAGGTTACCTGGTGGGGGGGGGGGGGCGTACGGTAGGAACGTACCTGTCTCACCTGGTTCCCATGTGCCCCTAGTGTGCATTACCTTATATTGCATGCACTTTTGCGCCCTTACCACCTTACTCACTTGTCTTCTTTTTGTCTCCCACCTCCGAGGATCTGGCTTTGGGGCAGAGAGAGAGGAGAGAGAGGTGCTGGCTCCGCAGTTGTGGGCCTGTACTTTCGCTGCTTGCTGCCTGGATCGATACACCATATGGACCACAATTTTTGTGGCCGCCCACCATGGACCGCAGTTCTTTTGCAGGCAAGCACCACCCGTGGATGGACCTCTGGGTCAACGTGGCACCTATGCCATACAGGTGAACCACTTTTAGTTGGCCCCCCTGACGGCCACAATTTAGAAATGGACGCGGTTGGCGCCTTTCTTTATTCCTAAAGAAGCCAGAAGGCCAAGTGCACTCCAGGAAGGCAAGACCAGCGGCAGAACATCGGCCGGCTGCGACACCACCGGTGACCATGGACGCTTAATTGTGCATTTTTATGAACACTTTATTGGTGCACCGGATGGTGCTGACTGTGTGAATGGGGTGGTGCTTTTGGTGCTTGGATGGGGTGCTCTGCACATTATTAAAGGCCGTAGGGCCACAGAGCACTCGTGGGTTGGTGTATCGATGCTGGCATGCGTGCTCTCTCTATGCATAACATCTGCATGTGTTCCTCAAAGAACAGGTCCTGGATCGTAGTGTAAATATCAGTGTAGTCTTGTGCAAATGATGCTCCCTACCGGCTGTATGTTTAGTTTGAGGATTCTTTCCGCGATTCGGTTATCCTGTGGGTGTGTTTCTGTTAGGAGAAGGGTGCAACGTCGCAGGGGGACATATTTACTCATTTGTGAACATCTGTAAAACTGTCGCACTCAGGGTTGAGTTAATAGTAGAGGGAACTACATCTGAGTGCCACACTAACGTAGGTAAAAATTTATCGGGTCGGGATGCCCCGAGGTAGAGAAGGGTGCAATGTTGCGGATATGAGATTAGCATCCATCCATATCCGCTTGTAAATATTCCCCTATTTCCTCCATCCTTCCCAACTATCCCCAATCCCCCATTCCCTAGTCCCATTTTCTGTAAACAACACTCTGTAGACCCGACCTCCCCCTATTTCCCCAATTAAATGTCGCATCCAGGTCCACCGCATCTCACGTAGACAACTATAGGACATCTTGCTAGTTATTCTTAGTCTATGTCAGTTAAGGACTCGTTTCCATTAATTCTGACTCTTCGTTGCACCAGAATGTGATTGTATGGCACCGTTAGGAAGTTTAGGACCTCCCAATACCTCCCCGCAGCTCTTCCTCACGGTTCAGCAACAACAACAACAACAACAGCGGCGGCGGCGCGGGGAGTGTGCGTCCTCACTCCGGCTTGGTTGGTAGGGGTTGTTGGGAGTGCACCATGCCTTTCCAACGAGCCGCCATCGAGCATGTGCTCGACGGGGTTACCAAGTAGGGGCTCGCTGTCAGCTCCTCGTCAAGGGCGGAGCCCGGTAACCCCCGCACCCAATAGAAGCGGCGGACCGATCCCATCTGGGGCGGAGCCAACGAGCCGAGGGTGTGTGACTCCCCACTGAGCATGCGCAGGAAGAGGGAGGTGACGTCAGATGCGCCCTGAGCTTGGAGAGAGAAGGACGCCACCTCCGAGCGCTGTGACACCTCCCTGCATCTTTTGGACCGTGCTTTATCCTGTCCCTGAGCCAAAGTGCACCTTGTGCTATCGACTGCCTGTCCTTCCCTGCCATCAATCCCTGTGTAAGTCAGTCTTGTTCCGTTTGTCTGTGGTCTGTCTGGGATAGATAAGATTGTGTTTAAGTGCCTATCTCTTCTGTGCTTTACCTCATTACCTTGTAATCTACCCCTTTTCTCCCCCACTAATTATATCCTCCTCCGGAGGTCTTGAGAACTGTACCCCTTGTGTCGTTTCATTTATCCCAGTCGTTGTGTCCTTTCCTTCATTGATTTAGCGTAGCGCGATTTGGCCAACGTTCGAGTGGAATCGGGTGAGTTGGGGGTAATCGGGTAAACTGTGCGAACACGGCGGCCATTCCGCTCGGCCCATCATAACATCTTAAGCCATGTCCGTAACAATATATATAAATATATATATATATATATATATATATTGTTGCGGATATGAGGACTGTATATTTTTTTGATTGAGTGAATTATTATTATTGTTTATTCTGCGCCCCCTGCCTCCGGAGCTGTGTAAAGGTAAAAGGGCATCCCATAATTAGTCCACAAGCATACACGTCAGCCAATAATAGAATACCCCTGTTCGATAGTTATATCTTATTCTGTGTTTTAGGGTAAGGCTGTGTCTCCCATTAATTGAAGTACTCCATTGCACCAGTGAAAGAGATAGATTCCCTTCATTCCCATTCCCAAAACCTCCATTCCCCCTTGTCGTCGTTTGGCAATTACCTCCCCTCCAATAACCGCCATTGACCACGAGGCAGGGTCGGAGAAGAAAGGCATGTCTCCACCTCGTCATAGAGGGGAGGAGTGAGCCAGCCCCACTCGACCAACCATGAGCCAGGGGTTTGGCTAGAGAGGGCGGAGGAAGAGCGATCGGGGAGGTTCGCAAAAGGTTGAGGGGCGGGGCCTATATAACCCACAGCGCGACGCTCCCCGAGGAGTCGAGTTTTGAAGAAGAAAGAGAGGCGCTGAGAGGAGGGAATGAGCAGGCGTGACCGCAGCTAAAATCCGCAGCGCGACGCTCCCAAAAGAGAAGCTGAGACAAGCTTTGAGAGATGAGCTTTTACCGGCAGACAAAAGGGAGCCCAAGCCGTTGAGAAGAGAGAGGGTCCAAGAAGCAGAGCTGAGTTGTTTTTGTTTTGGTCGTCAGTGGTTGCGTTGTGGTGGTCAGTGGTTGCGTTGGTTGCGTTGAGTTGTCGGTGGTGAGGAGTGATTGGACCAAGAGAACATAGAGAACATCCAAGGAGAGGACATCCCAGAAAGCACAAAGCCTGTTGTAATCCTGGAAGAGCAGTGGCGGCCACAGCAGCAACAACACCCAACCACCGCTTGGGGCCTGGACGGCGGTTTTGAGCAGGGCCGCAAAGGAACGGCGGCTGCTAAACGCGCCGATGGTGCTGCACAATACAACTCCAAGCCATCCTCTCCTTCCAGCCAACTCCTGTCATCATTCCCCGTGTGAGTCTGTCTTTTGTTTGTTCTGTCCCTGGGTTAATTAAGACTGTAGGTAAGCTAGCGTTGCACTGTGTATCTAATCTCGTCTGTAAATAAACGTGACTGCTTTCTTTTTGCTTGTGTGTATAATAAATCCAATTACTCTTCTGTCCGTCTTCTCGTCTTATTCCTTTTCCTCTTTGCATTCGGTCGTTTTAGAGTTTTCCAGATTGGGCAGCTGCGGTGCGATACGGCCAAAGTTGGGGTGAATCGGGTGAGTTGGGGAAGAATCGGGGGAACTGTTAGTGTTAGGTCGCGGTAATACACCACCGCTCGGTCAATATAGCATCTTAACCGCGATCAGTAACAATTGGTGTCGGGAAGTGGGATTGGACCCGAAGCGCGCTTCACGCGCTCGAAATTATTAACGGTGAAATTTGCTTTTGTTTTACAAAACCCGAATTTTGAAATCGCGCCATGGCTGGTCAAGGCGACGGGATGCCGGTGGGAGAGATAGACGGGGTAGAATCGACCCAGGACCTCGGGGAAATGTATGTGGATGAAAGGGAGGAGGAGAACATTGGCAATGTGGTTGAGGGGGTATCAGGCGCACAAAATGGCGTCCTCGCGCACGTGGGTGTAGCGGCATCAAATTTTGCCGCGCCCGCGACCGTAGCAGCGCCACTGGTGGATTGGAATCTTTTTATGATCCAAATGAAGGCCCTTATGGATGCTCAGATTGAGCGATTGGAGGGCCAAATGGGGGTAATGGGGAACCGGATGGATGCTCAGGGTGAGCGATTGGAGGGCCAAATGGGGGTAATGAGGGACGAAGCGAGGGGTACCGGTGAGGAGTTAGACAAGAAATTTGGGAAGTTAGACAATAATTTTGAGGGGTTAGACAACGGGATAAAAGAGGTGAAAAATGGGTTAATGGGGTTAGAAAATAGGATGGAGGACAAATTGCGGGAAATAGGGGAACAATCTGCCAGGGAAATCAAACGAATGGGGAACCAGATAGAGGAGGTGCAAATCGGGTTAGAAAGTAAACTGGATGCTCAGAGGGATGAATTGGGACAGATGAGGGTGGCATCTACAAAAGAGATGGAGGAGATGGAAGAGGGGATATGACGAGGTGTAAGTGAGGAGGTTTCGGGGCTACGCGAGGAGGTAAAGCGAGGTGAGAAGCGTATGGAGAAAGAGGTGAGGAATAATACGGCTAGGTTACAGGGGGGCATAGAGGGTCTGACGAAGGGAGTAGAACAGCTGACAGTCGGACAAAGGGAACTAGCGGACCAAGTGGAAAAGAACACTGCAATCATCGGGGGTTTAAAAGCGACACAAAAGGACATTAAAAACGAATTAATAGCAACACAAAAGGAATGTCAGATGGTACATGAGGGGTTGACGAAGAAGTTGGAGGAGGTGACAGAAGTAATGGAGACGAAGGACCGAGAGGTGAGGACGCACATAGAAACGATTAAGGTGGCGTTAAAGGAAGAGATAGAGGGGGCGCACCGGGAGATGAAGGAGGTAAAGGAAAAATTAGAGGAGGTGGAAGAGGGGGTGAGTGAAATTAAGAAGGGACGGACAGAAACTAAGAGGGAGATAAAGGAGGAGGTGATGGAATATGTCCAAGGTCGGTGCTCAAATCGTGATGTCGTGCTCACTAACCAAATAAAAAGTTTGCAGGTGGCAAAAGAGGTGCGGAGACGAGGTGCCAAGGTGAGTGGCGATATAATCGGAAATGTACATGATGTGAGGAAAGCTTCAGTCGGCTTGGGGGTTGATTTAGACCCGGGTGTTCGTGAGAGGCCGTTGGTGAAGTGTGCGACAGGTCTGGTGTGCGAAAAAAGAGGTGTGCGAGAATGTCCGACCATGGGGTGTGTGAGGAAAAAGTGCACGCCGACCAGTGAGTGTGCTGTCGAGAGTGAGTCGGTCGTAGCGCGTGTGTGAGGGAGCACATGGAAGCGCGGTGTGGTAAGTGTTACGGAGGAAGTAACGAAAGGGTGTGCGCGAGAAAGGTGTGTAACGGACAGGTGCATGGGGAAAGAGTGCGCTGTCAAAAGTGAAGGAGAATGCACGCCTGTGGTGAGTGTTACAGAGGATGTAATGGGACAGTGTGCACAAGAGTGTGTGCGAGAAAGGTGTGTAACGGACGGGTGCATGAGGAAAGAGTGTGCTGTCGAGAGTAAGGGGGAGTGCGCTGTCAAGAATGGAGGTGAAAGTAGTGAGAGTGACACGGAGCGTGAGTTGGTTGTGACAGGTGAGTGAGGATGTACACCTGGCATGGAAGGATGCACACCTGGAATGGTAGAGCGTGTGTGGGAATGCACACTTGAGTTGGTCGTGAGGCACGTGGTTGGGTGTGCGAGTGAGAGCACACCTGTAATTGTCACAGAGGAGGTGACCGAGGAAGGGGCGCGAGGAGGTGTGTTGGTGAGGTGTGCGAGCGACGAATGTGTGCCAAGGTGTTCGGTGGTCAGGTGTGTGACCAGGTCTGTGAGCGGAATGAGTGTACCGAGGTGTGTAAGGAAAGGTACGAGGAGCATGGGAACAGCTGGAGGTATGAGCAAGAAAGGGGTAGCGTATGCGTGTAAGCATGCAGGTAAGGCATCGATGGTAACCGTGTTAGAGGTTAGAGCGACTTTTAGCCGAATCGGGCCCTCGGTGCGTGCCGGGCTTCGCGTGCCGCGAGAACCAGCGGGGATCCGAGTCACGGCGGGTTCGAAAGGACCGCCGTACGCGATCCACGCTGGGCCTCGCTTGGAACGGCCGCGTCCGTGCTCCACTAGGCGGAGCGGGCAGCCCGATAGGAAGGGTCGTCATGGCGACCACTTTCTATTGAGACGTTCCGGCAGGTTGAGATCGGGCAATTGGATGGCTCCGCGCCGAGGTGGTGCGTGGGATCTCGGCACGGGTAAGCCCCCGTCCCTGCACCGAGTGCTGGACGCATCCAGCCGCCGGCACCAAAGAACCCGCGTTCATTGCTCGGCTGTACGAAGCCGAGCTTTAGAAGGGAATTGGCGCACCGAGAGGACCTAATAAGTAGACGGGTGATGAGGATAGTGTTTTGGCCCCGAAATTAGAAAAAAAGCAAAATTTGATGATGGTACAGTGATTGGCAGATGATTGACAAATTTTTGATTTGTTGGATTTGGACGAGCGAAATTGATAGTAGGACCTCCCCGATGTGGTGGGATGGCAAATCCACCATCCCTCACAGGGGGGGGGGCAAAGGAGCACTAGCTTATGGGGTTGATGGCAGTGAAAACTAGCCCGGGTGGGTTAGGATATTGTGTGTAGGGATCTAACGAAGATGACATTAGGTAACGTTAAGGTTAGTTAGTGACAATGATACCTGTAGTGGGGACGCAGGTAGATTAGTATGGATGATAATGACGTGGGAGCGCAATAGTTAAAGGGACGACTGGGAAGCGCATGTTTCAGAGGGGAGTAGTTAGCTGAGATGATGCCGTGTGTTTGAAGATTGAACAGGTGTGATTGAACAGGTGTGATTGCACAGGTGTGCAACTGAACAGGTGTGTGGAGCAATGTATGAGTGAGTGATGGTGATGTGTGTTGTGTTGACCAACTGGTCCAGGAAGAGGAGGAGGGTGCAGGTGGCACCAGGTATGATTGCACAGGTGTGCAACGACAGGTGAATGGAGGACAGGTGTATGGAATAAATGGTATGGAGTATTGGAATGGATGGTCGTGGAGTGAGTATGGTGGAAATTGTGGAGTGGAGTGGATGGTGCGAAGGTGTGAATGGGGGAAGAGTGGACCCCCATCACAGATACCCGGGGCGGGTAGTGTAAGTGTTAGGTAGAGGGTACAGGTAAATTGTGGTTGGATATTGGCATCTGTGGTGCGGGTGAAAGAATGGTCTTTGGATGGGTGCATTAGTGTTGTGGAAATGGCTGGGCGTGTAGCCTGTTAGTGTGTGTAGTTGGTTTGGGCACTCCACCACTGTGAGGATGTCGGCCAGGTGAGGCCGCAGGTGGGCTCTGGGAGCCGGTAGTAGTTGTTGTGGATGGGGCCCGAGGATCCAGAGGACGGACCCGGGTAGCCCAGTGCCAGAGGGCACCAAGTGGGGTGACAGAGCCAGGAGGGGCCTTCCCCAGCTAGATAGGTTAGGGTGAGGAGCTAGGTAAGCTCGGGTGGCAACTGCAGTGGTGGAGGTGTGCAGGTGGGTAGACCTGCTGGGAGAGCTACACGTCACAGCCCAGAAATGGTGCAAGGGCACCGGGAGATGAATCGGGGGAGTGAGACCCCAAATTGAGAAGCACCACAGTTTGGTCAATGGGAATTGGTTTTTAGAACCCATAGTGTAAGTTGGCCAATGGATTGGCAGGGAGAGACCCCGGGTAGTGTAAAGTGTGTTAAGGTCATTTAGAGGATAGTTAGGATTGGAGTCTCCTCGCACCATCTGCATCCACTCACCTGAGGTGACAGGTACTCCACACCATGCCATGTTTTGATTATTTTTTACTGTGCAAATGTTTGGATTGTGAGACGCATCATGACGTGGGTGTGACATTGTGCTTGATGTTCCATCTCTTCCTCCTTATGAGGATTGATGACGAATTGGGTCATGGCAAATTTTGGCTAGAGGGATTGTGGTGACGAATTTGGTGTAAGGGAAATGTGGGGAAGACGTGACAGTAGCGATGAATTTGTAAATGTATAGATTTTGTAAATATGGGGTAAGGGCAAGGGTAGTGTAGGTGACAGGGGGGGTGACGTACGGTAGGGACGAGCTTTCTCATTTCGCTCTCCGTACGCATTTCGCCTTGCATTGCCTTATTGATGTGTACCCTTGTGACCTTACCCCTCGCTCATTTGTCTCTTTTGTCTCCCACATGACCTGTGCGCCATTGGGCGCTGAGGGGAGCGTGCGTGAGTCGGCCATTGTGCGCCCGGAACTCTCAGAACCAGCTGTCTGCATCGATGCACCACATTATGGACCACATGTCTGTGGCCGAGCACCACTTATGGACCCCATGGGTTGGGGCATGGCCCCTGTGCTGGAACCGGCCATGAGGGCCCGAAATCTTGCTGGCGGACCTTGGCCACAGGGCACCGATGCCCCACAGGTGAACCACACGTAGTCGGCCCTGTGGGCCATAAATAAAATAAATAAAATGGACACGTTTGGGCAAGCTTTATTGCAAATAGGCCGCCAGTAAGAAAATGAGAGAGAATGACAACAACTGGAAGAACAAATAATAATAACCAGCAGAGGGAGCCGAAGAGCAAGAGATCACCTGCAGGGTTAGGGGTTGTTGATTTATTTTTTATTCTTGAACAGTGATGACTGCACCGATTGGTGCTTGGGTGTGTATTGGTGCGTTTTTGGGTGCTTTAATGGTGCATTGATGCAGAGCAGACTGTCTCCCCCCCAGAAAGAACAATCACAGGTCCTGGGTTAGTTTTGTAAATAAAAATAGCGTCATTGTAAATAATGCTTCCCACCGTCAGTGTATAGTTTGAAGACAAATCCGCAATTCGGTTAACTGTGGGCGTAAGTCTGTTAGGCAGGGTGCAATGGAGCAGCGGGACACATTTATTTATGTTTTAAAACTGTCGCACTCAGGGTCAGGTTAAAAGTAGAGGGAACTACACCTACGTGTCACACTAAATAAAAGTTGTAGGCCCGGGACATGCCTAAGAGGAGGAGGGTGCAGTGTTGCGGATATGAGGACTGTATATTTTTTTGATTGAGTGAATTATTATTATTGTTTATTCTGCGCCCCCTGCCTCCGGAGCTGTGTAAAGGTAAAAGGGCATCCCATAATTAGTCCACAAGCATACACGTCAGCCAATAATAGAATACCCCTGTTCGATAGTTATATCTTATTCTGTGTTTTAGGGTAAGGCTGTGTCTCCCATTAATTGAAGTACTCCATTGCACCAGTGAAAGAGATAGATTCCCTTCATTCCCATTCCCAAAACCTCCATTCCCCCTTTTCGTCGTTTGGCAATTACCTCCCCTCCAATAACCGCCATTGACCACGAGGCAGGGTCGGAGAAGAAAGGCGTGTCTCCACCTCATCATAGAGGGGAGGAGTGAGCCAGCCCCACTCGACCAACCATGAGCCAGGGGTTTGGCTAGAGAGGGCGGAGGAAGAGCGATCGGGGAGGTTCGCAAAAGGTTGAGGGGCGGGGCCTATATAACCCACAGCGCGACGCTCCCCGAGGAGTCGAGTTTTGAAGAAGAAAGAGAGGCGCTGAGAGGAGGGAATGAGCAGGCGTGACCGCAGCTAAAATCCGCAGCGCGACGCTCCCAAAAGAGAAGCTGAGACAAGCTTTGAGAGATGAGCTTTTACCGGCAGACAAAAGGGAGCCCAAGCCGTTGAGAAGAGAGAGGGTCCAAGAAGCAGAGCTGAGTTGTGTGGTTTTGGTCGTCAGTGGTTGCGTTGTGGTGGTCAGTGGTTGCGTTGGTTGCGTTGAGTTGTCGGTGGTGAGGAGTGATTGGACCAAGAGAACATAGAGAACATCCAAGGAGAGGACATCCCAGAAAGCACAAAGCCTGTTGTAATCCTGGAAGAGCAGCGGCGGCCACAGCAGCAACAACACCCAACCGCCGCTTGGGGCCTGGACGGTGGTTTTGAGCAGGGCCGCGAAGGAACAGCGGCTGCTAAACGCGCCGATGGTGCTGCACAATACAACTCCAAGCCATCCTCTCCTTCCAGCCAACTCCTGTCATCATTCCCCGTGTGAGTCTGTCTTTTGTTTGTTCTGTCCCTGGGTTAATTAAGACTGTAGGTAAGCTAGCGTTGCACTGTGTATCTAATCTCGTCTGTAAATAAACGTGACTGCTTTCTTTTTGCTTGTGTGTATAATAAATCCAATTACTCTTCTGTCCGTCTTCTCGTCTTATTCCTTTTCCTCTTTGCATTCGGTCGTTTTAGAGTTTTCCAGATTGGGCAGCTGCGGTGCGATACGGCCAAAGTTGGGGTGAATCGGGTGAGTTGGGGAAGAATCGGGGGAACTGTTAGTGTTAGGTCGCGGTAATACACCACCGCTCGGTCAATATAACATCTTAACCGCGATCAGTAACAATATATTTATATATATATTTATATATATATTTATATACAGTATATTATATATATATATTTATATTATAAAAAAGGAGTGTTTGTCTGTCTGTCTGTCTGTCCGTCGCCAAACTACTCCCTCAGTTTTGGGGCTCGTCATGCCAAAGCTCCTGTGGAACGTTTTGAGGTCCCAGCAGATGGTGTAAGGTAGGTAGGTAGGAGGTTTCAAAAATTCCTCAATAAAATTATGATTTTGAAATTAACTCGATACGAACCTGCCGCGAATCCGGAAGTGGACAGATGACGACTATGAGCTCGTTTGATAATATCTCAATACAATCGTCATTTAAAACAGTATGTTGTTGAAGTATTAATTTATGCTTGGCATGACGTTTGGAATTGAGTGAATACAATTACGATTTTTAATTCGTAATTGTATTCACCGAACCATACAACTACTTCACAATAATTTTAATATTTGTTTGTGTCACGAATGTTTGTAAAAGTTTATTATTTATATTAATGCTATGTAATTTGTGATTGGAGTTATGCTGTTTGGAATGAAAATAGAGATATTGAGTTCAAGTGAATGACGAAATGCCGTGACTGTTTCTACGTTGTAAGCGTGACATTTGCGGATCGCCATATGCAGATTCGCCATTGACTGGGTACGGAACCATTCAAACGGGTACGTTTTTCATGGAAGTCCTTCACGAACCTGCTGTCCATGCTTGATGTTTGACTACAGGTGGCACAGAAATGTGGAATTTATTGTTTCATCGTTTCCCATTCGCCATTTTTGGTCCAAGTCATTCACGAACCGGCTGTCCATGTCTGACGTTCAACTGAAGGTGGCACAAGAATGTGGAAGTTATTGGTTCCATGGTTTAGCATTCACCGTTTCCACATTGTTTGTTTGCTTTTGGCCTCCCTCCCGTGCGTAGCTGGGCACCTCGCCTAGTAGGTAAATAATCACGACGTCCTGTGAAGCATTGGTATCTAATGATACGACGTTAAGCAGGACACCCGGACGACGTTAAGCGGGACATCCTGTACATACAAAGTACAAAGCCTTTTACTATTTCATGAAGTTAATTATAACAATCCTTTTATTGATACAAGTGCAGTATTTGTCAAGATGTCATTGCAATATTCCATGCCCATCCTTCCATGCTGCCATTGTAAATTTTGCTCCAACCACTTCGCATATTTCTGCTCCTGTAATAACTAAAATGCACCATGATTTACATCAGTACTGGCACAAGCAGTGGGAAGTCATTACTTAATTGATCTGGGAAGACGCCAAGATTCCTGCTGTCGTTGTTGAAAGTGCAACGCAATACTTTTCGATTGCGTTAATAAAAACAACAAGATACTGCCAACATATACGAACTGACACATCACAATGCGTTCATGTTGACAAATTACCATACGGGTATTGGAACAGGAGTGGAAGCTTGTCGGTTTGCTGGAAGCGAAGAAATGCATCGAATTTCCATTCTAATGATGTCTTTGAAATTTCCATTCATCAGATGGATTGAGCTTGCATCCACACGTGGAACCATTATATGGTGCCCAGTTTCTTACTTACGACCCAACTCGTGTCTTCAGCACTTCACAATAGCAGAGCTTCCATTTACTACACAAGCTCCCTTGTGTCTTTGTGGAAATATGCTGTGTAATCAAACATTAAAGCACCTTCAACTTGGTGATGCAATACATGATATGTACTCATAACCGTCATGCATTATAAGAGGTTTCTGCTCAATATTTTGGTGAATTAAAAGGAGTTATTGGGTGGGCCAGATCCTATAAACTGTCACCTCTCATAATATGTTGATTTGTCCATTGGCATTGTCCACTAAATTCAATTCAACCAAAATTCCTAAAATTATGATTGGAGTTTGGAGGGCAAAGGAGTTGAGAAGATACAAAGTACATGGACCAGGAAAAGGTTTCTGCCCAGGTTGCAACTTATGATGAAATGTGTGTTTTTTTGGAAACATAGTCGAGGCTCGTGGAAGAGCTAGTACGTCGCCACAGACGGCAAATTGCCGAGATATCTATATAAATAAAACACAGTGTGTGTGTGTGTGTGTGTATGTATGTTACCGATAGACTCCTAAACGGAGAGGCTCATGTGCTTGATATTTGGCATAGACAAGGCCATTGAGCCTGGGAAGGACATGGCCTACCTAAAAATATTTGACGAGATCCATATTTTTTATTCATATTTATTTCAGCGCATTTCAGCGAGGAACATTATACACGGAATCTCAGCCGGTGCCAGAGCAGCTCGCTGATTCGCTCAGAGCGATCACGTGATGTTCCATCCTCGCTGCCAGACCACTGAACGGAAAATATATAGAATGACCATTGCCATTCACACCACATAGGTGGAGATGCAGCTACCGGGCGGCATCTAGGTTGGCACTCGATGCTGGGCGATGGTGATTTCCGTCACACGTTTGCACGTAATTCAGAGCGAAAAGCGATTGAGTTTTTTCACCTTTACTGCGATCGTGTTTGTGTCGATTTTGGTCGATTTTGTGCGATTATGAATTAAATGTCTTTGAAACAGCTGTGAAACGTCTTTCCACAACCCTTCCTTAACCGATTGGAGCAGTTTATTGCCGCACAAAATGGCATTTTAACAGTTGTCTGGCTTTTAAAATCTGGGACACGTTCAAAACAAACGAGATCCGTGAAGCGAGTTGGTTCAGTCGTGCTAACCAAGATGGCGACATGGCGGCTACACTTTTTACAGAATATATGAGCGTTCTATATATTTTCAATTCAGGGTGCCAGACTCACTCACGTACTTGATTTTTGGCATAGACATGGCCATTGGGCCTTCACGGTGTAATTTGTGTGATGCTTTTGTCTGAGTGAGCTTGAGTCGAGAGGGCGAATGTACGGGTTGGGAATGTAGGGGTCTCCCTTCCCCCGCCCGGCAACGCCGCTACTAGAGGGCGTCACAGGATCGGTGAGTCTCCAAAATCCGCTTCGTGCTGTTGTTGCGAAGATGCAGGACGATGTCGCGATTGTTGTGCTGCTCTCCTCCCATGAGAACTGCAACGTCATTGTTGACTGGCCCTCCCCTTCTGCCCTTGCCCCCTCCCTTTCCCCCCTCCCCCTTCCCCTCCCCCTCCCTCCCCCCTCCATCCTCCCCTTCCCATCCCCCCTCCCCTCCCCCCTAACCTTCCCCCTCCCCTTCCCTCCTCCCCTCCCTTTCCCTCCTCCCCTCCCTTTCCCCCTTTCCCCCCCTCCCCCACCTCCCCCCTCCCCTCCCCCCATCCTCCACTTCCCCCCACCTACCCCCTCCCCTTCCCCCTCCACCCATCCTCCACTTCCCCCACCTACCCCCTCCCCTTCCCCTTCCACTCCCCCCTCCACTTCCCCCTCCACTCCCCCCTCCACTTCCCCCTCCACTCCCCCCTCCACTCCCCCATCCACTCCCCCTCCACTTCCCCTCCATTCCCCCCTCCACTCCCCCCTCCACTCCCCCCCTCCACTTCCCCCTCCACTCCCCCCCTCCACTCCCCCCCTCCACTTCCCCCTCCACTCCCCCTCCACTCCCCCCCTCCACTTCCCCATCCACTCCCCCCTCCACTTCCCCCTCCACTCCCCCCTCCACTTCCCCCTCCACTCCCCCCCTCCACTCCCCCCCTCCACTCCCCCCGTCCACTTCCCCCCCTCCACTTCCCCCCCCCCTCCACTTCCCCCCCCTCCACTCCCCCCCTCCACTCCCCCTCCCCCCTCCACTCCCCCCTCCCCCTCCACCCCCTCCACTCCCCCCCTCCACTCCCCCCCTCCACTCCCCCCCTCCACTCCCCCCCGCTGCACGGTATATCATACACCGCCCAAGTAACACAGCAGGGAAAATGCCGAGATATATGAAATAAATCATATTCGCTTTTCCATTTGATGACAGTCGTCACAATTAAATATTTAATTTACACGTAGTCACAATAAAAAGTCAACAACATAGGGAGAGGGGCGAGCTTCGTTCACTTATCACCACAGATGGGAAATTGCCAACAGATATTTCTTCGTTCTTATTATATTGCGACGTCGAACGGCACCTCGGTGACGCGGTCAGCCAATGACAGCGGTCCGCAAGGCCTGGACGTCGGGGTCGGCGGTCTGGTCCGCCGCCATACGGGCATCGTCGATTCCGAGGTGGACCGCGTGTGCGACGGACCGGGAAAGGCAATCCGCCACCGTGTTGTCCTTACCCGCGACGTGACGGATGTCCGTCGTGTACTCGGACATGGCAGAGAGGTGACGTTGCTGCCGGGCCGACCATGGCTCGGCGACCTTGGGCATCGCGAAAACAAGGGGCTTGTGATCGACGAAGGCCGTGAACGGGCGGCCCTCGAGAAGATGGCGGAAGTGTCGGACCGCCAGGTGGAGCCCGAGAAGTTCGCGGTCGAAGGTGCTGTACCGGTGTTCGTGCAGGCGAAGCTGCCGGCTAAAAAACGCCAGCGGCTGCCAAGCACCACTCACCCACTGCTCGTGCACCACGCCCACCGCTTAGTCCGACGCGTCGGTGGTGAGGGCGATTGGTGCATCGGGCGCCGGGTGCGCCAGCATGGTGGCGTTGGCCAAGGCCAGCTTTGCGCCCGCAAACGCCACGGCCATCGGCTCCGTCCAGGCGATGTCACCTTTGCCCGGCTTCCCCCGGAGGGCCTCGTGCAGGGGGTGCAGGAGCTGGGCGATGCGGGGCACGAAGCCGTGATAAAAATTCACCATGCCCAGGAATTCCTGGAGCCCCTTGATCGTGCGGGGGCACGGGAAACTCCTGACTGCCTCCACCTTGGCCGGTAAAGGGATGGCCCGTGCCTGGTGATGCGGTGCCCCAAGAAGTCGATGGCGGTGACAACGAAACGGCACTTCACGGGGTTGATTATCAGGCCATGCTGGCCCAGGCGTTCAAAGAGCGTGCAGAGGTGGAGCAGGTGCTCCTCCCGGGACGCGCTCGCGACTAGGATGTTGTCCAGGTAGACGTAGATGAAGGGCAAGTCGCGCAAGACGCTGTCCATGAGCTGCTGGAACGCCTGGGCCCGCATTTTTCAACCCAAAAGGAATCTGCAAGAACTCAAAGAGGCCGAAAGGTGTGATGACGGCCGTCGTTGGTACATCGTCCGGTTGTAAGGGGACCTGGTGGTAGCCCCGGATGAGGTCCACCTTGGAGAAAATGGTCGTGTTCGCCAACCGGGCGGAAAAGTCCTGAATATGCGGGACCGGGTAGCGGTCGGGGATGGTGGCGTCGTTGAGCCAGCGGTAAGTCACTGCACGGCCGCCCTCCGCCGCCGGGCTTGGGCACAATGTGCAGAGGAGAGGCCCATGCGCTGTTGGAGCGCCGTACGATGCCCAGCCACTCCAGCGTGGCAAACTCCGCTTTCGCCATGGCGAGCTTCGTGGGGTCGAGGCGGCGCGCCCGGGCGTAGACTGGTGGTCCGACGGTGGGGATATGGTGCTCCACCCGTGTTTGACGGCCACCGCTGAAAAGGTGGGCCGCGTGAGTGCCGGGAAACTGGCGAGGAGGCGGGTTAACTCGTCCGCTGCCGGAAGCGTACAGACTAACTTCGCCGGGACGGAACTGCTCAGCAAGCCACTTGGTAAGCCGCTCGGTGAGCCGCTCAGCGAGCTGCTCAGTGAACAAGCGAGCGAGCTGAAGGTTTCGGCCTGGCCGAGGCGCCGACGCTTAACGTCCACCAACAGCCCATTCGCACAAAGGAAGTCCGCACCGAGCAGGGCCATTGGCACGCTGGCGGTGACGAACGACCATTTGAAGCGCTGCCCTCCGAAACACAGCGAGAGGCAACGCTTCCCGAATGTGCGGATGGGTGTTCCGTTGGCAGCGAGCAAGGTGGGGCCCCGGCCCGCGGCTTGCTTGTCGGATGCGGAGGCAGGGAGGACGCTTACCTGCACTCCCGTGTCGCACAGAAAACGATGACCAGAGGAGGTGTCTGTGATGAACAGGAGGCTGCCGGAATGGCCGACGCTCATGGCCGCAAGTGAGCGCCGGCCCGGTCGTTTCCCGACCCGTCGAAAGAACACGGCGGGCGGCACGCTCTAGCCTTGCGGCCGAACCTGGCATGATAGTAGCACCAGGTTTGCGGTGGTGGCTGCCGCGTCGGCCGTGCGGGCGGCGGTGGTGGTGGTGGGCGGGGCGTAGCAGCGGCCACGAGGGAATCAGGGGGCGCTGTAGCCTCCGCACCGGGATCCACTACGGCAGCACCGTACACCGACCGCATGTTGCAGGCTGGGAAAAATTTGTCCGCCTCTCTGGCCAGGGCACGGGGTTCCGTTAAGTTCGAACCGGCCAGCGCGAGCCGCACCTGCGCAGGTAGCTGACGGAGGAAAAGCGCGCGGAAAAGGAAATCCGGGCGCTGGTCTCCAAGAAGGGACAACATAAAATCCATCTGAACGGACGGTCGTGTGTCGCCGAGGGCGGGAAGGTCCCGGAGGCGGTCGGCGCGTTCGGCCTACGTGAGCCCGAACGTGGCGAGGAGAAGACGTTTGAGCGCTGCGTTCTTGTGGGCGCCCGGAGGGCGCCGAAGGATGGACATGACGCGGGCGGCAGTGCCGGGCCCGAGGGCGGCGACCACGTGGTAGTACATGGTGTCGTCCTCCGTGATGCCCCGGAGCTGGAATTGAGCTTCGGCCTGCGCAAACCAAACGTCGGCTTGCGCTTCCCAGAACTCCGGGAGTTTGACGGCGACAGCGTTGGTAGCCATGGCGCGCTCAGGGGTCAGCTACGGCTGAACCAGTCCGGGTCACCAGTGTGGTGCTGTGCACACACGATTCGTTTGCCAAGAAGGTAGGCCACAATGCGTTGTACAAACTGAAATGCTTTATTAACAGCTCGCACGTAAGCACTGGGCGGGCTCGACTATCGAGCCCGCATATATGTCCCGAGGCCACGCCTTGCCCCCGGGCGTGGCCGGTCGGCCGAAAGGCGGGGCATGTATCTCAGTTCCACCCTGCGCCTCGTGACGCCTTTGCTCCGGGCGTGGCCCGAGCTGCGCTTCCACGCCCGGACGCTCGCGCCACCCACTGGTGCACGGAATTATTGCCCACTGACAATGTTTCCGCCACAATATGTAAAATAAATAAATAAACCTAGACGGGAAATTACTGTGAGATATTTTTTCATTCTTATCTATAAGCTATGTGCACGTACACTTTGAAATCTTTAATTTAAAAAAATGTCATTTTGTATGCCGTAACGAAAAGAGTAACTTTGGGTTTCGTGGGACAGAAAGGTGCAATGTGCAATTCTTATACACCGCCCAAAATACTTTTCACAGGAACTTTTCCATTTGAGCTGTATTCTTTATAAAGTCGGAATGTTGAATTCTTTCGACGTAGTCACAATAAAAAAAGTTGCAATTTAGTTCCTCTGCAAGTGGGGAGAAGGGCAGAGCATCGTTTACGTGTCGCCACTCGCGTTTGCAAATGCTATCTCCAAAATGAATACAAAATAAAATAATGAGGGAACAGAACGAGACCGCCAATGAACGTTAACACAGACTTGCATGGGATTCTGAGCAACAAAGACATTGGAAGGTAATGTGTGCTCAGCAAACCTATACAAGAGCAGCTGTAAGGAATCCGGATGAAGTACTGGATAATATGGTTGAAGATCATCATTGCGGTCCTAGACCAATGACGTCACCATGCGTGTACTGTTCTGCGAAACATTTCACAAATGAATGAACAGGACAAGGGGGTGGATTTACACTGTGTTGCTCCAAGAGAAAAGTTAAATTACCTACCTCTAATATTTGCCGTACCTGCTCGATTGGAACAACTGCTGGAGTGAGGGGGAGGAGGGGGCAAGGAGACTAGAAGAGGAGGAGAGGAGACTGGGGGAGGGGAGAGGAGACTGGGGGAGGGAGAGAATAGTGAGGAGGAGTTGGAAAGGAATGAGGGGAGAGGAGTAAAGCGACACCCACTCTCCCCCGTGTGTGACCCACTCTCCCCCGTGTGTGACCCACTCTCCCCCGTGTGTGACCCACTCTCCCCCGTGTGTGACCCACTCTCCCCCGTGTGTGACCCAATCTCCCCCGTGTGTGACCCACTCTCCCCTGTGTGTGACCCACTCTCCCCCATGTGTGTGACCCACTCTCCCCCATGTGTGTGCCCCACTCTCCCCTGTGTGTGTGTGACCCACTCTCCCCCGCGTGTGTGACCAACTCTCCCCCGCGTGTGTGACCCACTCTCCCCCACGTGTGTGACCCACTCTCCCCTGCGTGTGTGACCCACTCTCCCCCGTGTGTGTGACCCACTCTTCCCCACGTGAGTGACCCACTCTCCCCCGCGTTTGTGACCCACTCTCCCCCGCGTGTGTGACCCACTCTCCCCCGCGTGTGTGACCCACTCTCCCCCACGTGTGTGACCCACTCTCCCCCGCGTGTGTGACCCACTCTCCCCCCGCGTGTGTGACCCACTCTCCCCTGTCTGTGACCCACTCTCCCCCGTGTGTGTGACCTACTCTCCCCCGTGTGTGTGACCCACTCCCCCGTGTGTGACCCAGTGGATCTGATAAATTGCCAGTAACCATTTTGTAAAACTGAATGTGCAGCATTTAAATGAAGATGTCCAAATGTTACACACGTCCATGCCCATGGGATTCCCAAGCGTGACCCCACGAGTCATACTAAAGTACGCAATTTGGTGTCTGTCTGTCTGTCTGATGATTTTTTGACCGCGATACATTCTGTTGTTACTTATCCAATCTCAACCAAACTTGACAGGATGACTAAGGGTTACACAATGAAGGTTGTAACGCAATAAATTTCCCCACTCCTCAAGGGAGTTTTCTCCCCCGAGTGGGTTTTCCCCGCCATTGCCGTCAATGGGTTTGCGTGTTGAGGTGTATATCCATGTTAAGTTAGCTTTACCGTTGTGTTTTTCTAAGGCTGCTTCTAATAACAAAACAAATGATAATAGAATAGTATTAATGTTAATGCAAAACAATATTAAAACTAATAATGTCCCATCTCCACAAGGGGTTTTTTCCCCTCCTTGAACAAACGTCGAGTCAACTTTTATAAATAGCTTATCATGGCGTTTTTGTGGGAGCAACGGCCCAACGGCCTCAACCAGAGGTAAAATATTGTCCTGTGGCTGGCTCTCAACACCGAGAGTATGCCACGGATGGCAATCAAGCTTACTTTGAGGCGTTATCCAATTGATGGCAAATGATACGTGAGGCGGAATGAAGAATGCCGACTCACCTTTGCAGTCCCCGCGCGCAGGCGTCTTCACCCTGCAAATCAATTCAACCCGAGACGGATGTAAAATGTACAAAAGGAATATTTATGAAATGGAACCCGAAAACAAAGAACGCGACGGTAAAAACTAAACCCCTCTAATGAGCGCTCCTACACAGACTTCAACTACAGGACAAATGGAAGGATAAATAAACAAATGTTGTGTTCTGTGTGGTGCGTCTTATCTGTCTGGATGTGATGTTGGGGATCATCAGGTCCGAGCACGTTGTCCGACCACAGCTCTGGTTGGTGCGAACCGCTCGGTCATTGGCGTGAACACCGGCCTCGCTGCACGATTCGTCCCACGCCACAGCACTCAAACGCAGGCACCAGGAGCAAGAACAACAGGGGAGGATGATCGTCGGCGCTCCACCGTCTTTCCAACGTCCAACAAGCAAAGGTCCAAATGGAGAGAAGGGAAGAGAGGAATCCAAAAACGAGGAGAGGGAAATGTCGGCTAGCGAGTCATTTTACTGGCCGTCTCGTGACGTCAGCTCTCTTCCCCTCCAACCATGGCATCGCTTCTTGCTAGTCTTTCGTGCCCTCCTCACGTCACCGGCGCTTCTCCTCCAATCAGCGCATAGCTTCTTTCTCGTCTTTTGCACCCTCCTCTCTGATTGGCCGGGTGCTTCGCGCCTTTGGTGTTACGTCATTGATCGGTGGCCAATCAGTGCGGCACATCCTTCACGTTCCCTACTCTGCCAATCGGCGACCTGCTTCCTACTCGCCCCTTCCCCCTGTCAATCACGAGTCCTTCTGGGCATGGCTATTGCCTGCCTGATCGATGTTTGCTTGCCATGCCACCGTAGTGCGTGGTCGCTTCTTATCTGTTCTTCCGTAAGTTATTGTGGCATAGGGGGAATTTAATTAGTGTGGTGCTCATGGGCATAACTACTGTCTATTCGTGCATTGCCATATGGGACACCAGAATGATCACCGGTTTGACACACGAGGGAATTAACATCATCGCTACTCTACCTATCACAGGGCCATCCTTGTATGTCCACAAATATACACTTAACCCGACAAACGGGCTCGACGGGTCCCTGACTTACTTATATCGAGATGGTTATTCTTCTTCGTGACATCGGAGCACCCACCTATGCAGATATACCTAAATCTATATATCCCCCTACCCCACCGACATAACAATATTCTAAACCATAAGCACGTATGATTAGCTTTTTAAACAGACGCTAATGATTTTTATAACAATAAACAAATAAATTTGGAGGAATCCAGACATTACTCAATGCTTGTCACATCGCCGAACGCACCCGATACTAGATCTACTGTAGTCTATATACTCCACAAGGGTTAATAACACGATCCTTCCTGCCGCGAACGTGGAGTTCTTCCAAGGCGTTTTTCGTGGTGTTTTTCCAAAGCTGCTGCTCATTACAAAGGTAATAACAACACTTTTGATAATGGAATACCGTAATTTTAATGATATATTTTCAATGACCTGATCTAACATGTTAAAATATGCATGTTCTGATCCTTTCAATGACCTGATCTAACATGTCATGATATCATGTATATTGTGATCCTTTCAATGACCTGATCTGACATGTTATAATATAATGTATGGTCTGATCCTTTCAACGACCTGATCTAACATGTTATGATATCATGTATATTGTGATCCTTTCAATGACCTGATCTAACATGTTATAATGCCATGCACGGGCTGATCCTTTCAATGACCTGATCTAACATGTTATGATATCATGTATATTGTGATCCTTTCAATGACCTGATCTAACATGTTATAATGCCATGCACGGTCTGATCCTTTCAATGACCTGATCTAACATGTTATGATATCATGTATATTGTGATCCTTTCAATGACCTGATCTAACATGTTATAATGCCATGCACGGTCTGATCCTCTCAATGACCTTATCTAACATGTTATGATATCATGTATATTGTGATCCTTTCAATGACCTGATCTAACATGTTATAATGCCATGCACGGTCTGATCCTTTCAATGACCTGATCTAACATGTTATGATATCATGTATATTGTGATCCTTTCAATGACCTGATCTAACATGTTATAATGCCATGCACGGTCTGATCCTTTCAATGACCTGATCTAACATGTTATAAAGCCATGCACGGTCTGATCCTTTCAATGACCTGATCTAACATGTTATGATATCATGTATATTGTGATCCTTTCAATAACCTGATCTAACATGTTATCATATCATGTATATTGTGATCCTTTCAATGACCTGATCTAACATGTTATAATGCCATGCACGGCCTGATCCTTTCATTGACCTGATCTAGCATGTTATGATATCATGTATGTTTTGATCCTTTCAATGACCTGATCTAACATGTTATAATGCCATGCACGTTCTGATTCTTTCAATGACCTGATCTAACATGTTATGATATCATGTATATTGTGATCCTTTCAATGACCTGATCTAACATGTTTTGATATCATGTATATTGTGATCCTTTCAATGACCTGATCTAACATGTTATGATATCATGTATATTGTGATCCTTTCAATGACCTGATCTAACACGTTATAATATCATGTATATTGTGATCCTTTCAATGACCTGATCTAACACGTCATGATATCATGTATATTGTGATCCTTTCAATGCCCTGATCTAACATGTTATGATATCATGTATATTGTGATCCTTTCAATGCCCTGATCTAACATGTTATAATGCCATGCACGGTCTGATCCTTTCAATGACCTGATCTAACACGTCATGATATCATGTATATTGTGATCCTTTCAATGCCCTGATCTAACATGTTATGATATCATGTATGTTGTGATCCTTTCAATGACCTGATCTAACATGTTATAATGCCATGCATGGTCTGATCCTTTCAATGCCCTGATCTAACATGTTATGATATCATGTATATTGTGATCCTTTCAATGCCCTGATCTAACATGTTATAATGCCATGCACGGTCTGATCCTTTCAATGACCTGATCTAACACGTCATGATATCATGTATATTGTGATCCTTTCAATGCCCTGATCTAACATGTTTTGATATCATGTATATTGTGATCCTTTCAATGACCTGATGTAACATGTTATGATATCATGTATATTGTGATCCTTTCAATGACCTGATCTAACATGTTATGATATCATGTATATTGTGATCCTTTCAATGACCTGATCTGACATGTTATAATGCCATACAAGGTCTGATCCTTTCAATGACCTGATCTAACATGTTATAATATCATGTATATTGTGATCCTTTCAATGACCTGATCTAACACGTCATGATATCATGTATATTGTGATCCTTTCAATGACCTGATCTAACATGTTTTGATATCATGTATATTGTGATCCTTTCAATGACATGATCTAACATGTTATGATATCATGTATATTGTGATCCTTTCAATGCCCTGATCTAACATGTTATGATATCATGTATATTGTGATCCTTTCAATGCCCTGATCTAACATGTTATAATGCCATGCACGGTCTGATCCTTTCAATGACCTGATCTAACACGTCATGATATCATGTATATTGTGATCCTTTCAATGCCCTGATCTAACATGTTATGATATCATGTATATTGTGATCCTTTCAATGACCTGATCTAACATGTTATAATGCCATGCACGGTCTGATCCTTTCAATGACCTGATCTAACATGTTATGATATCATGTATATTGTGATCCTTTCAATGACCTGATCTAACATGTTATGATATCATGTATATTGTGATCCTTTCAATGACCTGATCTAACATGTTATGATATCATATATATTGTGATCCTTTCAATGACCTGATCTAACATGTTTTGATATCATGTATATTGTGATCCTTTGAATGACCTGATCTAACATGTTATGATATCATGTATATTGTGATCCTTTCAATGACCTGATCTAACATGTTATGATATCATGTATATTGTGATCCTTTCAATGACCTGATCTAACATGTTTTGATATCACGTATATTGTGATCCTTTCAATGACCTGATGTAACATGTTATGATATCATGTATATTGTGATCCTTTCAATGACCTGATCTAACATGTTATGATATCATGTATATTGTGATCCTTTCAATGACCTGATCTGACATGTTATAATGCCATGCAAGGTCTGATCCTTTCAATGACCTGATCTAACATGTTATAATATCATGTATATTGTGATCCTTTCAATGACCTGATCTAACACGTCATGATATCATGTATATTGTGATCCTTTCAATGACCTGATCTAACACGTTATAATATCATGTATATTGTGATCCTTTCGGATGTTCGCACAGATGATCAGAAACTCAGCAGGCTTGCTCTCCATGTCTTCAGCATTTTCCTTGGGGTATATGAAACTTTCTTGGAACAAATCATTGCTGGAAACAAAAAGTGGTGTCGCAACTGTGGGCCAAAACCAACGTCTTGTTCATCAGAGTAAGGGCTGACCTCTCCACGTCCAAAAACATACCAAGCACGCACCAACCAGGGAGAATAGAGGTGCTTCACATCTTTTACATCGACATTGGAATTTTGATAACTTGAATGGTGGATCAGGACGACTACACCTTGGATTTTTGTTGATGAAATAATCATCCCAGGTTTTAAGTTGACACTGAAAGTCATTATTGGCTCACTTACTGAGAATGTCAACAAGGTCTCAGAACGAGGTACAGTATAATGGTCTATGAAACGCCACAAAGGATTTTCATATTTAAATACTGTATATCACTCTTAAGGAAGTTGTTCTCTTGTAACTTATCAGGAAGTTGATATAGACTTCCTATGTAGGGATGGCATGGACACTCCATTGGTTCAATGCAATACAAATCCTCAAAAAAAAAATCTACTAATATACTTTAGTGAGGACACTTCATTTGAGTGCGCAATAAGTTTTATTAACACTCCAAGTAAGCAAATCAAGAAAAAAACACTGCGAGAGCATCCTTCATGTCAGACCATGCACAAAACCTCTCGAAAGTCTCAGTCCCTTTCTCCCCCTCTTATTGGTTGGAGGGTAACCCCTGGCCTGTGATTATATGGCCTGCTTGTTGAAGCTTTCAGGCACCGACCTTGAGCAAAAGCAGCGTGGCCGAGAAGATGCGGCTTGATAGCTCTCCCCTTACAAAAACAACCCCAATGTTATTCTTTCATCCTGTCTTTGAAGTTAGTTTCGTTATTTCCTGTCGAGTATAAACACCCTCGCCTGATGTGTTTTGACGAGGAGCTGTCGTTACTTTTAAAATGGCAGCTATCCCATGTACATGTTGAGACCCTAATAAATTCTCCTGTAACTGTCTAAGATGTCTCAGATTCATCCCTCGTGGGGTTGGGGGGTAAATCCCGACCAAACTTGGCGTTCGTTCGATTCGTCCTAAATTGTTTGATTCAAATTTCTGCCCCCTACCTGTGATGATGGCAGGTGGTGTGCCATACTTTGAAATCCAATGATGTACCAATACTCCAACGACTGTCTGCTATAACGTCATGTGGAGGAATGGCATCAGACCACTGGTATAGCGATCAATACAGGTGAGCATGTAACTGTACCCACTTGATGGAGGTAGTGGTTCTACGAGATCGATATGGATGTGCTCAAATCTCGCACCTGACGAAGCAAAGGTCCCTAAAGGGGATTTGACATGGCGATGAACCTTAGTTTTCTGACATGGAATGCATTCCTTGCCTACTCACGAGTTATCCTTGTTAACATCTGGCCAAAGGAAACGTGCTGATGTCAACTTCTGAGTGGATCTGATGCCAGGGTGTGACAAACAGTGGTGTGCATTGAAGATTCCATGACAGTGTTTTTTTTAGGCCCAAAAGGTCATTCGTGTTATGTTATCTTACAGCTTGGCATCACCCAAAAGCTGCTTCATCCTCCTAAGAAACTGCGACGGTTTCCTGTCTCCCAGCTCTTCGGAGATGAGCAGCAGGTGTACGCATTTCTGCTCAGATGTGGAGGTGTGCCGTATGTACTCGGCCTTGAGCTTGTCATATCTGTTCGTCCTCAGCGGGTGGACTCTCTGACATCTTGAGCAATCTCTGGTTGTACGGAGCCAACGATGTAAGCAAATTTCGTACCCTGCATTATGATCTTTTGAGTGAGGAACTGTGCTTCCACCTGCACAAACCATAAGGTTGGGACATTGGGCCAAAAAGGAGGGAGGGAGTTTCAGTCCAACTGCCACAACTGGGGAAGGTGATGTGGCCTCTGGAGACGTGTCATCGGCAGGAACATGTCTCTATTTTGGATAACCAATCAGCATGTCTGATCCCGAGATACGAGTCCAAATGTGTAGAAACTCTTGAGCTAGGCCACCGAATCACGTCGGGGTCACCAATGTAGAAATTATGTCTCCATGTATACTCACGTGTGGTCACATAGTGTTTAGAAGCTTGCTGGCAATCTTTACCTCCGCCACAGAGAGTGGATGGAGGTTATGTTTTCGCCCCTGTCTGTTTGTCTGTCTGTTTGTTTGTCTGTTTGTCTGTCTGTCTGTTTGCGAACAGGATATCTCAAAAGGTTGTGGACGGATTCGGACGAAATTTCGCAGAGATGTAGCGTATGTCACAAGGACGAAATGATTCGATTTTGGTGAAGATCCGGTTTCGGATCCGGATAGTAGGATGTTTAAAGTGATTCTTCACCATTGGGAGATAGGGCCAAAACGACATATAACAGGATATCTCAAAAAGTTGTGGACGGATTTGGATGAAACTTGGTGCAGAGGTTGGGTGTGACAAGGACTAATCGATTCGATTTTGGTGAAGATCTGAATATGGATTCGGATACGACCATTATTTTATTTTGGAAGTGATTCTGCACCATTGGGAGGTTGGGCCCAAAATGATACATAGCAGGATATCTCAAAAAGTTATGGATGGATTTGGACAAAACTTGTGAAAAATACGAAAATTTTGTGAAGATCCGGATCCAGCTGGTAGATTTTTTAAAAGTGATTCTTCACCATTGAGTGATTCCGCCAACCATGCGGAGGAATGCTCTCTATTGAGTGCCGTTCTAGTTCCTTATGTTACGTAATCAGTCATTGAATTATTATGTGTAATTATGTTTTTCTGTTATGGGACTTCTGTTTCGGTACTTTTTTCATGCATTGTATTGTATTTCATGAAAAGGCACTTCCCGTCTTCCCCCCCTTTACATGGGAAGAAAATGAGGGATGTTGAGAGCAGGGATTACAAGATAATAAGGTGGGCAGTGTCGGGACGACTTTATCATATGGTACAAGTAGAGGGTGCGGGCCAGGTACGAGGAACTTAGTGCAGAAGCCAAAGGTTTGGAGAAGTGGAAGAAGTACAGAGAAGCTTTTAGAGGAATTGTAGAAGTTTTGTGTTGAAGGACATCAGTAAAAGGTGCTTCGTATACGGAAACCAGGTATTGGGGATGGAGAAAGTATCTAAGGTAGTTGGTGAAAATAAGGAGGTATCGAAGAGGATAGAGAAGATCAAGGATAGAGTGAGGCAATTGGATGTGTGGTTGCTGCACATGGATGGGCAAAATAAGAAAGCAGCCAGGAGAGCTGTGGATAATGCAAGGAATGATATGGAAGAGCATGCCTACAACAAGTTGGAAGAGGATGGTGGGAGGAAGATGATCGAAAAATTGGCTCGTGGCAGGGATGAGGATAGTAAGGACATGAAGGGAGTGGGGAAGGGGGTAATTAAGGATGGTGGTGGGAGCACTATTAGTCATAGAGATGGGACAGTATTGAAGGTATGGGAAGGCTATTTCAAGGAGCTATTGAACCGAGGAGGGAGTAATGGCAGGCTCGAGCTTCCATGTTATGTATTAGTGGGAGGAAGATGATCTATGTTGGATTCTAGTTGATAACTGGCTCGTAAAGTGCTAACTTTTCTCTGGGGATTGTTGTTTATGCAACACAACAGCTGGAATGCTCCGCCATGTTCATTCTACTTTTTTTTTATTTTTGTATATTAATTTGATGCTTTTGGAAAAGCTAGAACACAGAGCAGAAAATTAAACTGTGGAAAGGCAGAAAACACACCGACATCAGGTGAGAATTAGATCGACACAGCAGGGCACTTGGAGGAAGAATTGGTTAGGGGACGAATGATAGCATTGGGTAGGGGAGCAGAGGACACAATGTGAGCAAACTCAAACATAGCAAGATTGGGGCTGAAAATAAACCATTCTTCCTGCGTTGCCTCAAATTCCAAATTGATTAATTTTATCACTGCTGTACTTCACTTTGTACCATGGTTTATTACCTCCGCCACCAAAGGTGGATGGAGGTTATGTTTTCATCCCTGTCTGTTTGCCTGTCCGTTTGTCTGTGAACAAAATATCTCAAAAAGTTGTGGACGGATTCGGACGAAATTTGGCAGAGATGTAGCGTATGTGATGAGGACGAAATGATTCGATTTTGGTGAAGATCCGGATCCGGCTACTAGATTTTTTAAAGTCATTCTTCACCTTTAGTACATGAGCTGGGACGCTAACTGCTACCATCCGGAGGGACAAAGCGCCGTAGTGTTTTTTTGTTCCTTACTATTTCTAGACAGTAAAAAATTATGATGGCCATGCCAGATTGGTAGCTTAGTGGCAGAATATAGGTCAATCCAAGATGGCGGATCATGATGACATTATTTTCATATAATTACTGATTATAGCTGTCATACTCGTCAATTTCACTGTCACTTTACTTTAGGACACAAATTTTAATATTCAATTTGGTAGAACGTTTATGTTATTGTTTTTTTGTATCCAGGTCACATGTTGCCAACACAGATGGCCATGGCAAGGCATCTGGAGAAAGACGAATCTTCAACTGTGGAAATTCGTCGGCCGTCCACCTGCATCATAGACCGCCTGAGCTTGGTACAGAAAGCACGTGGGGAGAACGTCACTTTTGGACAGCTGTCTGAAGGTCTCCTTCTGTCAGCATTACAGATAGGATCAGGAAGTCGTCGTGTCGATGTGGTGTTTGATGTATACGCCCCAAATTCTATCAAAACTGCGGAGAGGGTAAATCGCGGCTCCGAAACAAGTCTGCTCTTCAGCAATATTGTCTCTGGCCACAGGATAAAGCAGTGGAGGCTTCTGTCTTCATCGGAGAGCAAAACAAGCTTAATCAAATTTATCTCGCGGGACTGGCAGAGCCCACAGCTCCGATCAAATTTCGAAGACCGAATCGTGTATGTCACGTGCGCGACGAAGTGCTTCAAGATACCATGTGATGATTCCACTGAAGTAGAGGCGCTGGATTCTACGCAGGAAGAAGCAGATACTCACATGTTTTTACACGCAAGACATGCTGTTTCAGAGTCCAGCTCTCTGGTCATTGTTTCAGGAGACACCGATGTGTTTGTACTTTCTCTAGCTCTTAACAGTGACGTCGATTGCAACATGTACATAAAGTGTGGTAGCAAAAGTCGAGAGAGATTCATCGACGTGAGCAAAGTTTCTGCAGCAGTTGGCGAGAAAGTATGTGAAGCTCTACCTGGATTGCACGCGTTCACTGGGTGTGACACTGTTAGTGCATTTGGGGGCCGGGGGAAGCTCAAGGCGCTGAAACTCGTACAGAACAGCACACAGTACCAGGAGGCTTTCACTAAATTGGGAGACGACTGGCTGGTACCGAACAGCTTGTTCGAAGTTCTGCAGGACTTCACGTGCCGATTGTACACAGCCGGGTTCAATACCAGCAAGGTTAACGAACTGCGTTATCAGCTGTTCAGGACCAAGAGAGGAGACATCGAGTCCGGTCAGCTGCCGCCATGTGAACATTGCCTGAACATGCATGTCTTGAGAGCCAATTATCAATCCGCTGTGTGGCATCGTAGTCTGGAAAAGAATCCAAACATACCAAACCCTGCTGACGGGTATGGGTGGACTGAAGAGGATCGTAACCTAGTTATTCGCTGGATGACAGGCCCACCAGCTCCCGATGTCATTCTGGAGTTCCGGTCCTTCTGCACGAATGCCAATGCTTGGCTTCCCTCACGAGTCCTTCACAACGCTGCAGTCCTTCTCATGCGAGCGAGCTCAGTCAGTCCTTCCTCGTAATGAGCGCTGCTGCGTAAGTCCTTTGCCAGTCCTTTGATACTCCTCTCCTCATAACTCAGCTCAGAAACTTGACAAGCGCCTCTCCCTTCTCATCACTCATTCAACAGAGGACCCCGGCTCATAACTTGTCACTGCGAACTCACGAGCGCCTCTCCCATCATAACTCAGCAAGCGTCTCCTTGGGGATCTGACTCAGCGCATGTCCTCCTCATAACTGAGGTGGGGGCTTCGCGCGAAGGGTTTTATTGCCACGCCAAGCGAACCCTCTGGAATATCCAGCCACAGCCTGTTCGGCGATGTCGCCTCAGCCCTGGTTGGTTGATGGGGTCTTATCTCCGCCCTTGCTGTCCGCTTGACGTGGCCACACCCCACCCTTGTGCTCTGCCCCTTGTCCAGGCCTCACCTCGTGGCAGTTGGCTGGTTTGAGTGAGCAACTGGCAGCTAACGCTGCCGGCCCAACGCGTAACAAACTGCGAGAGGCAAAGGGGTGCAGACTGGATAGTGCTCAATTGGGTCAGTTGGAGGGAGGGCTGCAGGATGAACGGGGCCTACTCTTATTTGTTTTACACAACGCAGATGCAACTATTCGAAATGGCCTTATCTCACATATACGAAGAAATAACGAACGTTCTAAGGTGACCTACGTGTTGCTTGTGGCCTAACTATGGGGTGCAACCTTTAACCTTTAATGATGTCACCTGTATGGGTTCTCAAAACCGCAACAATATATATATTACTATATGTGCATGTATATAGATTACTATATGTAGATGTATATAGATTACTATATGTAGATGTATGTAGATTGCTATATGTAGATGTTTGTAGATTACGATATGTAGATGTATGTAGATTACTGTATGTGGATGTATGAAGATTACTATATGCAGATGTATGTGGATTACTATATGTACATGTGTGTAGATTACTATATGTTGTAACGAACTCAAGCAGACTCCATCGTGCCGGAAGCGGAAAGCGCATTTATTGACGCGGTGATGATTCACTCGTGTCTGACGAATAAGCGCGTCCGATAAACCACAACAACAATGCAAATACAAGTCAGAATAA
This sequence comes from Myxine glutinosa, assembly GCF_964187855.1. NCBI lineage: Eukaryota > Metazoa > Chordata > Myxini > Myxiniformes > Myxinidae > Myxine > Myxine glutinosa. The sequence goes on from NC_136270.1 coordinate 108,075,941, forward strand.
TACGTTACATCCTCCTTTCTTTCAAGGAAGCCACTTTAAAGGAAACCAGCAAAGCAAATAACTCTATAAAGTAAAACTTACAATGAATTAATTAACAAACAGCATCACATTCAGATCACGTGAATCAATTGATTTAAATTTAAAGATCCAGACGTCTGGGAGGGTTAACCGCTCTGCCGCTCCTTGTGATGAACTTGGTATTTCTGGGAGATGCAGTGGCTCGAGGCGATGACACTGTTGTGAGACTTTGGGATTCAGATGCTTGCTCACTTGGACTTGGGGACTTGCAGCAGTTCCCCACTGGGGTGTCCTGTTGAGTGGTGGGATCAGGGAAGTCCCTCATGTCCTGGGAAGAGTAAAAGCGAGAGAGTGGCTGACTTCCCACCGGGCCAACATGGGCTGAATGAGGCACTCTGCGGAGATGGAGCCTGTTACGCCGGTACACATTGTTTGGGGTCCTCAGCAAATATGACCGGGGGCTGTTGTGGCGCGCCTCAACTACAGCCGGAATCCAATGCCTGGCCTCCGGGTTTGGCAACATCCTAACACTGTCGCCCGGCTGGAGCGGTGGCAAATCTGACATAGATGGCTTGTCATGATAGTATTTTTGTTTCTCCTTCTGTGTGTCAAGGCGTGATCTCACAAGGTGATGGTCATACCGCGCAGGCATGAGAAGAGTGCGGTTGCAAGGCAGTGTGTTTCTGGGGCGTCTTCCCATTAGGAGCTGAGCCGGGGACAAGTTTATTCCTTCAAGTGGAGTGGTGCGGTAGTCTAGCAGGGCTAAGTACTTATCTGCTGACTTCTTCCAGAGCCTTTTCACTGTCTGGATCGCTCTTTCTGCCTCTCCATTGGCACGCTGGTGTTTGGGGGACACAATGTCGTGAGTTATGCCATATTCTTTGCAAAACTGAGAAAATTCCTCTGACGTGTACTGACTTCCGGAATCGCTTCGCAGCTTCTCTGGAATACCATGTCGACAAAACTGCTGCTTGAGAGCTTCGATTACAGAGCGAGCTGTAATGTCCTTGAGGCAATCCACCTCCACAAACTTGGAGTAATAATCGACCGTGAGCAAATACTGCTTTGATTCAAAGTCAAAAACGTCGCTTCCAACTTCGATGAATGGAAGATCAGGCGTGTAAGTCGGCAAGAGAGGCTCCCGTTGCTGAGCGCTTTGATACTCTGCACACTTGCAACAATTCCGTACAGTTTCTTCGATGTCAGAGTTCATTGAGGGCCAATACATGACCTCGCGAGCACGCTGCTTACACCTTGTTCACTCCGAGGTGCGATTCATGAATCAAGCTCAGCATTCTGGGTCTGAGGCTTGGCGGGATGACAAGGCGCATGCCTTTGTAGACAACACTGTCTGAGACTGCCAATTGCGTTCTGGAGTCAAAGTACGGACGGACCTGTGCTGGGACTTCCTTTCGGGAGTCAGGCCATCCACTTGCAATGACACCGCAGAGAAGGCTCATTTGACTCAGAGTAGCTTCCTGGATTTCGAGGTATTTCCCACTCGTGATCGCAAGGAACTGGAACATGTTCACAGGCTCAAGGTCTTTCCCAGCTTCTGAGTCGGTGTCCGGTAGAGGTGCACGGGACAATGTGTCGGGGAGCACCATCTCAGAACCACGGCAGTAGTTAACCTCCAAGTCATACCGTTGAAGCTTGAGCAACATACGCTGTAAACGCATGGGAGAAGATAGGAGAGGCTTCTTGAAGATTTCCTCAAGGGGTTTATGGTCATTATATACCACTACTGATTTTCCAAAGATATAGTAGTGAAATGCTTCTGTTGCATGGACGATTGAGAGCATTTCCTTCTCAATCATAGCGTAGCGACACTCAGTATCGGTCATACTGCGTGATGTGAACGCTATAGGGTTGCCATTCTGGAGCAAACAGGCTCCTACAGCGTTTTGGCTGGCATCGGCTTGTATTTCAACTGGCTGACTTACATCGTAGTACTGAAGGACCGGGGCCGAAATACATGCTTGCTTCAGCTTCTTGAAGGACAGCTCCTGAGCTGACTGCCAGGAGAACTCCACGTCCGCCTTGCAGAGATCACGGAGAGGCTTGCTTGTGTCACTTAGGTTGGGAATAAACTTCCCTAAATACTGAACGAATCCAAGGAAACGCTTGACGCCTTGTTTGTCTGTTGGACGTGGCATTTTCTCAACTGCCTTCGTCTTGAATGGATCTGGTAGCACTCCTTCTGCAGTAAGCAGGTGGCCTACATAAGGGACTGAGGTTTGCCGGATGAGGCATTTTCGGAAGTTTAGTTGCAGGTTATAACTTGTAGCTCGTTGCATAACTCGCTTCAGTACACAGTCGTGGTGGGTGATGTCACGACCAGCAACTAAAATGTCATCCATTACCGCTGTTGCCCATTCTATCCCTTCTAGCATCTGGTCCATGATTCGCTGGAATATCTCCGGCGAGCACCTCAATCCATAAGGGAGACGCAGCCAGCGGTATCTCCCTACAGGTGTATTGAACGTGGTCAAGAATGAAGAAGGCTCGTCAAGGCGAATTTGCATGAACCCACTGCGGGCGTCAAGCACAGAAAATACTTTGGCTCCAGGGATTTGAGCTAAAACTTCCTGAACAGTTCTCATTGGGTAGTGCTCACGTTTTGTGCACTTGTTTAAGTCTTTGGGGTCTATACAGATGCGGACTTTGCCGTTGCGAAGAGCTACTACCATGGAACTCACCCACTCAGTCGGTCGTTCTACCTTCGCGATGTGACCTTCGGTGACCATCTCTTGTAGCTTGTCAACTATTTGCTCTCTCAATGCTGCAGGCTGTCTGCGAGGAGCGTGAACTACTCCCTGTGACCCTTCTACAAGCTTGATCCGATAAGTCCCGGGAAGAGTTCCAGTTGTCTTGGCAACTTCTGGAAACTCAGAGATTACTGCTTCCTGAGACACATTGACTAGAGGCTGAACAAGAGACAACTTATCGAGCTTGACAATGAGGCCTAGGGCTTCCGAGGTAGCGCCTGACATTACATTCTCCTGATCGAGGTCAATGACCTCAAAACTGGCTCTAACGGTCTTGTTTTTGTGAGAGAGAGAGAGAGAGTGTCACGGTACCGACAGGATGGATAGTATGGTTCGAGTATGTTTTAAGAACTTTATGCGACGATTGTAGATTGCCTGCGAGGTGCTGGACTAACTGGTAGTCGTTGAGTGTTAGTGTGTTGCACCTTGCACCCGTGTCAATCCGGAACCGAGTCGGCTGACCCAGCAACGTGACGGTCTGTGCCCACTTGTCATGAGTAGCCGTATTGATGCTTGGTTGTAGAGCGGAGATCCTTAAAATTTCAGATTCCTTGACGAGTTCTTGAGGAAGATCTACATGATCTAGACTGGTCTCCTCATCAAGGGACTTTAGGTCGCGCAGTCTCTTCCGACACGCCGCAAACCAGTGACCAGGCTTCTTGCAGTAGGAGCAGCTAGAATTAATTGCTGGACACTTGGCTTGCCTGTGCACTGACTGGCCACATTTGCTGCAGGGACCGTCATTCCGAAACCGATTCCCAGCTTTGAACAGCTCGGTGGCTTGTGTATGCCTATCAGGCTTGCTCTTACAACGTTGAGTCTGGTGCTGAGTTCGTTCGTTTTCAGATCTGAGGGCTGAGATGAGAGCATCTTCATCTCGGACTATTCTCATATGTTTCTGCGAGAGCTCTAGCTGTTGGCCAATTTCTATAGCTTTAGCTAGTGAGAGCTCCTCACCCCTATCGAGTAATTTCTCTTGGACCCTCTTATCATGGCTGCCATCAATGATGCAATCGACGATTATGTCGTCTGGGTCTTGGTAATCGCAATCCATGAGAATTATCCTCAGATCTTTTATGAAATGATCAAAAGACTCACCACTCCGCTGGCGCCTTTGTTTCAGTCGGTGTCTGGCAACTCTTTTGTTCTTTCTGGGCTGCACATAGTTCTGGAATTTGTTCAGCACTTCCTGCGGGTCGTCTTTCTCTCCTTCCTCCCAAGATAGAGTTTGGTAGATTTGACGACCTTGTTCGCCGATCCACGTTCCGAGCCATCCTGCTTGACGAGGCTTCGTTTAATGTCTGCGAGCGGCCCTGACAAGACAAAACTGACGTGATTTCTGAACGGGCAAAACTCCTGGTAGAGATCCAGACTCTCCCAGTCGATCGAGGGATGATCAAAGTTCGGAGATGCCATATTTATGGAGACGAATGGCGGCTTATGGCGTGAATATCAACGAACTTCTGACACCATGTAACGAAATCAAGCAGACTCCATCGTGCCGGAAGCGGAAAGCGCGTTTATTGACGCGGTGATGATTCACTCGTGTCTGACGAATAAGCGCGTCCGATAAACCACAACAACAATGCAAATACAAGTCAGAATAATACGTTACAATGTAGATGTATGTAGATTAATATATGTAGATGTATGTAGATTACTATATGTAGATGTATGTAGATTACTCCATGTATATGTATATAGATTACTTCATGTAGATGTCGGTAGATTACTATATGTAGATGTAGGTAGATTACTGTATGTAGCTGTATGTAGATTACTGTATGTAGATGTATGTAGATTACTATATGTACCTGTGTGTAGATTACTGTATGTATATGTATGTATATTACTCTATGTAGATGTGTATAGATTACTTCATGTAGATGTCGGTAGATTACTATATGTAGATGTCGGTAGATTACTATATGTAGATGTCGGTAGATTACTATATGTAGATGTAGGTAGATTACTGTATGTAGCTGTATGTAGATTACTGTATGTAGATGTATGTAGATTACTATATGTAGATGTAGGTAGATTACTATATGTAGATGTATGTAGATTACTATATGTAGATGTCGGTAGATTACTATATGTAGATGTATGTAGATTACTATATGTAGATGTATGTAGATTACTATATGTAGATGTATGTAGATTACTATATGTAGATGTATGTAGATTACTGTATGTAGATTTATGTAGATTACTATATGTAGATGTATGTAGATTACTATATGTAGATGTCGGTAGATTACTATATGTAGATGTCGGTAGATTACTATATGTAGATGTAGGTAGATTACTGTATGTAGATGTATGTAGATTACTGTATGTAGCTTACTATATATAGATGTAGGTAGATTACTGTATGTAGCTGTATGTAGATTACTGTATGTAGATGTGTGTAGATTACCATATGTAGATGTATATAGATTACTGCATGTAGATGTTTGTAGATTACTATATGTAGATGTATGTGGATTACTGTATTTGATGTATGTAGATTACTATCCATATATATACTGTATACAGATTACTATATCGAGATGTACAGACATTGGTAAGCGATAGCAAGCCGCTTGGTAATGGAACACACTCCTGTTTATGTGTTTTTGTTCTGGGGTTATTTCCAGATTTAATGGTTGAAAAACATCAGAATGCAATTCTAATCGATGCACATCCGTTGCCATGGGGATGAACGGACGCCGGAATTATTTATTTTATGGGAATGAAAAATTAGCTCCATTCGTTAAATTGAAGGATATGAATGAAAATTAAAATATATAAATGACCGTTTATTATTAAAAGTGTTCATCGAGTAAATGTTAATTGTTTTAATTTTGAATTATCTTCTCTTAATGTTTAGTTATTTATCATTAAACTGTTCCGATTTCGTTATCCAATGACGTCATTCATTGTCGCCGTCGTCACAATGGTTCTCGGTGTTACATAATTGACCCACAAACGCTGTTCCAATCATTGTTCGTGAGAAGAGAGCCATGAAGTGCGCATCTTGGATCATCGTGCTACTTTTGTTTGTGCTGTCGACGATTACCATCTTTCACCCCATGTTCCACCATGGACGGGGCGACATCTTCAAAGAGGTAAGTTTGCAACGGACAGTTTCTTTTCGGAATTCTCCCGACATTTATCGACCGAGTTCTCTGTGCAAAGTTGTAGATTAAATTAATATCGTGTTGATGTAACGTCGGCTTGATGGACCGAATGACCTCCTCCTCCTCCTCCTGCGTCAAAGTTCCTGTCGTGTCCTTCATGTGTTCAAGTACCGAGAAGGTTCGATCGTTCGTAACGTTCGCGCCCCTTTCCACAATAATGTGGACTTTGTGCGGTGGGCCGGTGGGCGTTGTGTGTTTCCGGGATGTTTTCTCTGTCCGCATTTGCGACGTAATGACGTCATGCCGTACTTGGCGCCCTTCTGCAGAGGTTTGAACGGACGGTTCGTCAGTTCGTCTCCTGCTGTGGAACCTTCGAGCAGCTCAGTTGGACATCCCGCGTTTTCGTGTTGTGCGGACGTCGTGAGGTGAAGAACAGGTTTATTTATTTCAGTGGATCAGTTGTTCACTGATGTAGTAAACTTATAATAAAATGTTCTTTTGTAGCAGTTACCGCTGGATGCACACAATCGCCTTGCACCGGCCAGAACACTACCAGACGCGCCTCTCCCGGGCATGCCCGGACTCACTGTTCCCGGGCTCGGCTGAATGGAAAAATTTGAATCTTGGCGCGTTGCCAAGTACTCCCAATGGGGAACAAAATCATGATAATGATATCATAGGTGAAGTGGTATACCAGCCAAAAATGTTTCAATCGAATTCCATATCGTAAAAATCTGAAATTGCATGCACATGATCTGTGACCCATTTGTATTGAAATATGAAATTTATGACATCATAGGTCACATGCTTTGACAGCCATATTGGATTGAAGGAAAATATTAAATAATTATATCTCCGAAACCGCTCACCCTATCAATGCGGAATTTTACAAATATCATATAACAGCACTGTTGCATATAGTTTGAAAATGATGATGTCGTAGGTCACGTGCTTTGGCAGCCATCTTGGATAGAAAAACGAACCTTATCTGATCAACACGAATCCTTACAAACGTGATCTCCTACCCATACATATGCAGAGTGTGCATTTTAAAAAGTCTTATGTCACATGGTGTGGCAGCCATATTAGCTTGAAAGCCGATATTTAAACAAAATCCCTTCTCTGAAACTGCTTCACCGATCAATGTGAAACCTGTCATGTGATACTTGAGAATAACTGAAGGGATTTAAATCAAACCTCTTTATTTTTTGGACAGTGAACCAGGGCATCTACCCTTTGTGGGACTATTGGCGACGGTCGCATTCTTCGAGTTTTTTTTAATGGGATATTGCCCACCACAAATCCTATAGGGCCACTCGAGGTGGGGGCTACACAAAGAAAACAAAAGCAGAACAACCAGCCCCTTGGATTGAAACAAGACAAATGAAGAAAGTTGTCTCTGCACAGAACAAAAAGGGCTGGGAGGGGTAAACTAGTCTTTGAGACAACAGTGCCTCTAACCCCATTTTTGGAAGACTGCCAACCAAGGCTAACGAGCTCAACCCACCCGGGTTTGGGATCAGAGTTGTCCTTCTTCTAGGCAGATTGCCGGCCAAGGCTAACGAATTCCACCTACCGTGAGCGAGCTTGGTTTTAAGATGCCAGACACCCGCCTTTCACACCTCCACATTTCGTTAAAACAGGGGTCGGCACGAGAAGCCATGCGGTAGGAGTTTGATCAGGAGAGGCTATTTGAGATGCAGACAATATGGGATATTTTATGGATGAGGAGTTGCTCAGTTCTCCACCACTATATTCAGTGAAATATCTTTCATTAATTAATCAATTATTGTTTTCTTAATAACTGAAATATCGTTCTGACCTGCTGTCTGAAGGTATGATCGCACACACATCATGCCACAAACACACAGACTTTGATCCCAGAAGATTTAAATGATACCAGGACAGACATGCACACCCACCTGAACATATACATACTTCATAACAAGCCAGGTCAACCACCTACACAACAACATAGCAATCCACAAAACCACATATGTAACCACATTCCCACCAGAACAAATCTATGACTGTTGAGGAAACACTGATTATTTGTGGCCACTTTGGTGAAATATCTTTCATTAATTCTCAATTTTTGTTTTCCTGTGTCCATCACACAGAAGGTTTTGTCTGTGGAGCCCCAAGACATTCCCAGGTCTTTGTGTAAAACCATCTGCAACATCCTTCTACCCTCCTTTCTGAAGGTATGATCGCACACACATCACTCCAGAAACACACACATGATAATCCTGGAGGACATAAATGATACCAAGGCAGACGTGCACGACCAACAAAGTGTGTCCACACTTTCAACAGACAAGGGCAACCACATATGTAACCACACTTCCACCTGCACAAATCTATGAATGTTGAGGAAATGAAACACTTTCAGGTTCTCCTGGTCAAAGGAATCGGAGGGGTCCATTTGATCCGTTACTTCTTGACTGCACCACCAATGGCCACTTCGGTTCATTGCACGCTTCCTAAAAGTTTTCAGTGTGCGCATTTGTGACCTGTGGACGTCACGGCGTTATGATGTAACACACTCAAACTTGGCATTCTATATATCTCATGGTGGTTCAACAGTCAATTCATCTCCTGCGGTTTGGGTGTTGTGAGGACTCAATCTCCATCCCGAGGTTGGGTGTTGTGAGGACGTTATGAGGAATATAATATATTTATATATCTCAGAAGATGAGTTGTTCATTAATGAAGTAAATTTACATCCTGCCGATTCCAAAAGAATACCACTCGTCCAATCCTACCCAGAACACCAGGAATCTCAAACCAAACGATTATTGACAAAATTCTCCTCTGAGTGACCTCCTTACCTTCAACATTTATCACCATTTCAGTGAAATATCTTTCATGAATCATCAATTCTTGTTCTCTTGTGTCCATCACACAGGAAACTGTTCCATCTGTTCCTCAGAAGAATAAAGGAGTTCTCAGCTATTTGTACAATGGCATTTATAACATCGTTCCGAACTCCTTTCTGAAGGTATGATCGCACACACATCACTCCAGAAACACACACACATTAATCGCAGAGGATAAAAATGATACCAAGGCAGACACCCACAGCCACCTGAACATGTACACACTTCATACCAGGCTAGGACAACCACGTATGCATCAACATAGCAATCCACAAAACTTCATATGCAACCACACACCCACACAGAACAAATCTATGACTGTTGAGGAAACAAACACTTTCCAGGGTCTCCAGTTTAAAGGAATCGGAGGGGTTCGTTTGATCTGTTACTTCCTGACTGCACCAACAACGGCCACATTTGGCCTTTACAGTGGTCGTTGCATGCTTTCTGGAAGTTTTCTTTGTGACCTGTGGATGTCACGGTGATATGACGTAACACACTCAAACTTGGCACACTATGTCATGGTGTTTCAACAGACAATTCATCTCCTGCAGTAGAACCTTCGAGCAGCTCAAGGTCTGACTCAAGGTCCCCATGACATTTGTGCACAGTCTGACATCCCGCGTTTGGATGTTGTGAGGATGTTTTTAGTCAAAGAACAGGATTATTTATTTCAGAGGATGAGTTGTTCATTTGTGAAGTAAATGTATCATGAAGTATTGTACGAAAGGAAAAATTTCGCGAACTGTTCTGCCAGAAAGTTGAATTTCATCACTGGAGATCTTGGTGATAATCTTTCTATCCGAGACACTACTCCTCCCTGAACCGGACTGAGATCGGCACTTGTACTCTTTTGGGTCGGACCTGCATTCTCAACCTGACAAATGCATCACAGAAGGGATTATGAGTTCACCTTTCCTGGTGTTGTTGATACATCCTGCCAGTGCTCGCGTGTGGACGATTCCAAAAGAATCCTACCACTCGTCCAATCCTACCAATAACACCAGGAATCTCATACCAAACGATTATCGACAAAATGCTCCTCAGTGCCCCCTTACCCTCAACATTTATCACCATTTCAGTAAAATATCTTTCATGAATCATCAATTCTTGTTCTCTTGTGTCCATCACACAGGAAACTGTTCCAGCTGTTCCTCAGAAGATTAAAGGGGTTTTCAGCTATTTGTACAATGGCATTTTTGTCATCATTCCGACATCCTTTCTGAAGGTATGATCACATACCCATCACTCTAGAAACGTGCACACTTTAATGTCAGAGGAGAAAATTTATTCCAGGACAGACACGCACACCCACCTGAGCATGCAGACACTTCATAAAAGGCCAGGACAACCACATACACAACAACATAGCAACTCGCAGAATCACATATGTACTGTTGTGGCCAAAAATATTGGCACCCTTGAACTTCTTTCAAAGAATGCACCATTTCTTTCAGAAAATTGTTGAAATTCAAAAAAAATTGGTTTCCACAAATGTACGTCTTTGGTTTGCAGTGGAACAAAACAAAAAAAGCTGAAGATATTCCTAAATCTTAGCTTATTCCACACAAAAATCCTAAAATGGCCCGGACAATATTATTGGCACGTTTTAGAAGTTGTTGGAAACAATTGGATTTCAAGCAGGTGTTTCTCCTTTACTTTGGAATTGAACTCACCTTTGGTGAGTTGCAGGTGCCTGCAATATAAGATTCACTCATTCACCCACTTTGAATGGAGAAAAGGAGTCATTCTGCTGTTTTGTGTCACTGTGTGTACTGCAATGAGCATGGAGAAAAGAAAGAAAACCAGAGAATTGTCTGAGTAGGTCAGACACACGATTGTACCCAAGCATGGACAATCTCAAGGTTACAAGTCCATCTCCAGAGACCTTGATGTTCCTGTGTCCACCGTACGCAATGTTATCAGGAGGTTTGAGGCCCATGGCACTGCAGCCAACCTCCCTGGACGTGGCCGCAAGAGAAAACTTGATCGAAGATTGCAGCGAACGATTGATCGAATTATGGAGAAAGCATCTCAATCAACTGCCAAACAGATTCAAGCTGACCTTCAGACACAGTATGACAATTTCAACTCGCACCATCCGTCGCCACCTCAATGAAATGGGGTTCTATGGTAGGAGACCCAGGAGGACTCCACTGCTGAGAGAGAAACATAAGAAAGCACGACTGGAGTTTGGCAAAACACACCTGAACAAGCCAAAATCCTTCTGGGTGAATGTGCTATGGACAGATGAGATCAAATAAGAGCTTTTTGGTAAAGCACGTCATCTCTATGTTTACAGAAAACAAAATGAAGCATTCAAATAAATAACACCTTTCCTACAGTCAAACATGGAGGAGGTTCAGTGATGTTTTGGGGTTGCTGTGCTGCCTTTGGCACTGGGTGACTTGAATGTGTGCCTGGCATCATGAAATCAAGAGATGACCAAGGCATTTGGGAGCGCAATGTTCAACCCAGTGTCAGAAAGCTGGGTCTCCATCGAAGGTCATGGGTCTTGCAGCAGGACAATGACCCCAAACACACTTCAAAAAGCACCCCGGCATGGTTCAAGACAAAACGCTGGACTGTTCTGAAGTGGCCAGCATTGAGTCCAGATCTAAATCCCATTGAACACTTGTGGGGAGATCTGAAAACAGCAGTTGGGAGAAGGCACCTTTCAAATTTGGGAAAACCTGAGCAGTTTGCACAAGAAGAGTGGGCCAAACTACCAGTAGAGAGGTGTAGGAAGCTCATTCATGGCCATAGGAAGCGCTTGACTGCAGTTATTTTGTCCAAAGGCTGTGCTACCAAATATTAAGTATAGGGTGTCAATAATTTTATCAACAGCATTTCTTTTTATTTTATGATTTAAAGGGATATATTAAGTTCTGAATGAAAAACAATGGTTCTGTAAAATTAACAGTGAAAGAGAATTGTGGAGACCAAATACTTTTGTCCATTTGAACTTAGTTTTTGAGAAAATTGTGAGTTATTTGAAAAAAGTGCAAGGGTGCCAATATTTTTGGCTTTGGCTGTAACCTCACACCATCCAGAACATATCTGACTGTTGAGGGATCACTGATCATTTGTGGCCACTTTGGTGAAATATCTTTCGTTAATTCTCAATTATTGTTGTCTGGCTAACCCCCGCTCTAGCGGGGAAAATGGCTTTAAAACGATCATTCATTCATTCATTTTCATTCTGTCCATCACACATACTGGTGTGTACCCCAGTTTAGAATAGGTACACTGTATCCCTGCGTGTCGTAAGAGGCGACTAAAAGGGTTGGCGTCAGGAAGGGCATCCGGCCATAAAATCATTGCCTCAAAAATAGAACCATGACAATTTGGAGAAGATTGTCATGGGGACCGCAAGGCTAACCCCCGCTCTTGCAGGGAAAATGGCCTTAAAATGCCTGTTGTTGTTGTTGTTGTTGTTGTTGTGTCTGTCCATCACACAGAAGGTTGTGTCTGTGGAGCCCCAAGACATTTCCAGGTCTTTGTGTGAAACAATCTGTAACATCGTTCCGACCTCCTTTCTGAAGGTATGTTCGCATATATGTCACTCCAGAAAAACACACACACGTTTTAATGCCGGGGAATATAAATTATACCAGGGAAGACATGCACGTCCAACAACGTGTTTCCACACTTTCCAACAGATGAGGGCAACCACATATGTAACCACGCTTCCACCCACACAAATCTATGACTGTTGAGGAAATGAAACACTTCCAGGCTTTTCAGTTTAAAGGAATCGGAGGGGTCCGTTGGATCCGTTCCTTCTTGACTGCACCACCAATGGCCACTTCGGTCTTGTGCGGTGTTCATTGCACACTTCCTAAAAGTTTTCATTGTGCGCATTTGTGACCTGTGGACGTCACAGCGTTATGATGTAACACACTTAAACTTGGCATTCTATATATCTCAAGGTGGTTCAACAGTCAATTCATCTCCTGCGATTTGGGTGTTGAGGACTCAATCTCCATCCGGAGTTTGGGTGTTGTGAGGACGTTATTAGGCTAAGAACATATTTATATATCTCAGAAGATTTAAAAAAATATTTTTTTTTTTTTTTTTTTGTATACAGAATCGAGGCTCATGAAAGAGCTAACATTTATCACACAAAAAAATCAAACAGACAAACAAAATATATAAAAAGAGGGAGCGGTAGACAAGATGATGAGAGAAGGGGAAGCACACAAACACAACATTTGAGAGCAGGGACATCGGGAGATGTGTGGGAGGGAGAGGGCTTGGGGGGCGGAGGGGGGGGGGGGTGGGAGAAGTATAAAACACAAGGACACCAAGGATTTCCAGGAAAGAAGTTAGTATTTCAAAAAAGTGGGTTTGGGATGAAATTAGCGGGGGTAGAAAAGATCAAGGTTTTGGATGGGGGAAGATAAGAGATGGTGGTGAACAGCTGTTTTAAAGACATGGAGGGAGGAGTGGGATTGAAGAGAGTGAGGGAGTTTGTTCCAGAGGTGGGAGAAAATAGGAATGAAGGAGTGAAGGTGAGCAGAGAGTCTTGATTTTGGCAGTTTAACCATAAGAGGGTTGCAGGCAGATCTTGCAGGTTGTTCATTTATGAAGTAAATTTACAATAAAATGTTCAAATAAAGGTTAAATTTAGTGATCCGATCTGCCAGGAACTTAGTTTTCACTAATTGAGATTTTGGTGATGATTTTTCGATCCAAAACCCCACTCCCTGAACCAGACTTATCAGCACTTGTACCCTTTTGGGTCGGATCTGCATTCTCAACCTGACAAATGCATCACAGAGGGATTATGAATTTACCTTTCCTGGTGTTGTTGATACATCCTGTCAGTGCTCACGTGTGGACGATTCCAATAAGAATATCACTCGTCCAATCCTACCCAGAACACCACTAATCTCATACCAAACGAATATTGACAAAATGCTCCTCTGAGTGCCCCCTCACCCTCAACACTGATCACCATTTCAGTGAAATATCTTTGATTAATTCTCAATTCTTGTTCTCTTGTGTCCATCACACAGGAAACTGTTCCATCTGTTCCTCAGAAGATTATAGGGGTTTTCAGGTATTTGTACAATGGAATTCATAACATCGTTCCGACCTCCTTTCTGAAGGTATGATCACACACACATCACTCCAGAAACACACACACTTTAATCCCAGAGGATATAAATACCACCATGACATACATGCAGAGCCCACTGAACATGTACACACTTCATAACAGGCCAGGACAACCACATACGCAGTAACATAGCCACTCGCAAAACCACGTCTGTAACCACACACACCATGCAGAATATATCCCTGACCGTTGGGAGATAACTGATCATCTGTGGCCACTTTAGTGAAATATCTCATTAATTCTCAATTATTGTTTTCTTCTGTCCATCACACATTTTTCATGTCCCTTTTCATGTCTCTCAGAAGCCCGAAGGTAACATCCTTCCGACCTCCTTTCTGAAGGTATGATCGCAAACACATCACTCAAACACGTTTAAATCCCAGAAGGGTCCCGACTTAACACACTCAAACATGGCATCCTTGCTCAAGAGGGTTGAACGCACGGTTAGTTTCCTGCAGTGGAACCATCAAGCAACTCATGGGCCGAAATTACACGTGTGGGTTTTGTGAGATTGTGTGATGTCTAGAACAGGTTTACTTATTTCAGTGGATGAGTTGTTCATTTATGAAGTAAATTAAAATGTTCCTCCAGAGGTTAAATTTAGCGATCTGATCTGCCCGAAATTTATGGAGATCTTGGTGATGATCATTAGATCCAAGACCAGACTCGTCCCCGGGGTGGTCCCTCATCATCACTTGTACCATTTAGGGTCACACCTGCATTCTCAACCTCTTATAACGAAACAGAAGTAAAGCAGCAGAGGTTGGGAGTGCAGAGGACAATGTAAAAGATACAGGTGATGTGATGAAGATGGCTAATGGACATCAAAAGGCAAATTCGGAAAAGTATCACCGCTCAAAAAGAGCTTGAGCGAATGTAGAAAAATAAATGTTTTCCCGGTGCTCCCAATGTTGCTTCGTTTGGGTTGAAGTGCGTGAACGGAAATGGACAGTTTGTGTTGAAATCACTTTGACGAGTATGGGTTAGTTTGGGTTGAAATGACGATTACGAGTATTGGTTAGTTTGGGTTAAAATCACTTTGACAGGTGTTATTAATTATAATAACTAGAACTGCCACTTTGTAACTGTTGGCAGTGATGGTCGGGTGCAAAGACGTCCCACTTTGATCAGACACGTGACCAATGAAATCCTCTTTTAAAAAAACTCGATTCAGAATTAGATTTTTAAAATGAAATTTAAAGGAATTCAAACAATACTCAGATTCAAAATAAATTTTAATAATGGCTGCCAGAAATGCAACCGCCGATGTTTAAATTACCAAACTGTATTCCAAAATACTCGTTAATAATGTGTGTGAAGTTTCACATCGTTCTTTTAAGCCGTACTGGAGTGTAAAAATAATTCTTCTTCTTCTTTATAAAGGTTTCTTCTTCTTCACATATATATATAATATTCTGGCTGCCAGACCATGTGATCGATCACATTAAAATTTTGTAAAGTTTGACTTCAACAGCAAAAGCCGTTTCATGGAAAGTTATTTATTTATTTTACTTTGATCCAATATGGCTGCCCAACCACATGGCCTTTGAGATAAATAAAAAAATTGCCCGCCACCGAGGATTGGGAAGGAGTTCATGTGTGTGATGTTTTGTGTTGATCGGATAAGCTTCGTTTTTTAAATCCCATATGGCTGTCAAACAATGTGACCGATGACTTGATCGTTTTCAACATAAATTTCCCAAGGCTGTTGGACCATATGTGTGGCGTTTCACATCGATCTCGTGAGCCGCTTTGGAGAAGGTTTGCATTTTCAAGCCAATATGGCTGCCGAATCATGTGACCAATGACATCATCAACACTAGAACGGCACTCAGTCGAGAGCATACCTCCGCCTGGTTGGCCATATCAATCAATGGTGAAGAATACCTGAAAAAATTCTGCAAGCTGGATTGGATCTGGATCTTCACCAAAATTGAATCGATTCTTCTTTGTCTCACACACACAACCTGTCCAACAAGTTTCGTCCAAATACATCCATAAACTTTTGAGATATCCTGCTATGCATCGTTTTTGGCCCTATCTCCCAATGGTGAAGAATCACTTGAAAAAAATAAATAATTATCATATCCGAATCCATATTCAGATCTTCACCAAAATCCAATCGAATTATCCTCGTCAGACACCCAACCAATCCACCAAATTTCGTCCAAATCCGTCCATAACGTTTTGAGATATCCTACTATGTATTGTTTGGGCCCTATCTCCCAAAGGTGAAGAATAACTTTAAAATTCTAGTAGCCGGATCTTCACCAAAATCTAATCATTTCGTCCTTGTCACATACGCTGCATCTCTGACAAATTTCGTCCGAATCCGTCCACAACTTTTTGAGATATTTTGTTCACAGACAAAAGGACAGACAGACAGGGGTGAAAGCATAACCTCCATCCACCTTTGGTGGCGGAGGTAATAATTCTCCCAAACAATTTTTGCCGAGATTACGCTCAATACATTTCAAACTGATTGGATTAAGCGTTGTACTTATGACCGGATTAAGTCTTGTATATGAGGGTACCGATGATGTCATGATCAACATATTTTACTCCCCATGGGGAGGTCTTGGCAGTGTCGATTTTCAAATTTTTTCATGTTGCGTTTTCAGAGATACAGAGGTGCAAAGTTTTTTTTGTTTTTTTTCTCCAAAATGGCACCCGCACCTCGTGACCTATGACATCATCATTATCATTTTTAAAAAATCTACTGCAGGAGGTGCTCCTTTGGTGAAAATTCCGTGGCAATCGCTCAAGCGGGTTGCAGAGAAAATGAATTTAAAAGAAAATAAACGTCCAAAAACGGGAGAATAAAAAATATTAATAAACTTAACAAAAACAATTAGGTTCCAGTGTTCTGTCATTGTGTTCATCGAAACTGTCATTCTGGTGTTTCACAGGCAGGGTGTTTCATCAATGTATGTGTCGTCCTTCGGATGTCGGTAAGCCTTGTCATCCCGTTTGCCGGCATTAGTTGTTGGACATTAAATATCCCATGGTGTCATTCGCGAAGAGTTGGCAACCTATCACTGGCACCATGAACAAATTACAAATTTCTTATATAACTATTGCTGGCAAGGTAATGGCAAACCAGCCAGTATAACCTTTACAAAAAAACTGCTTACATTTTACATATATATATATATATATATATATATATATATATATATATATATATATATATATATATATGTGTGTGTGTAAATGTGCATCTATTTGTGTCATGTACAAGGGTCAGTGGGATCCATAGCTATAATGTATGAAGGATTTAATACTGCTTTGTCTAAATGCGTTGTGGGACTAAAACATTTTTCCTAAACTCAGTTTTCTGACATTTTTTTTTATAGATCGAACCTGACACCTGCCCATGGGAGCCCTCCATATGGAGCTCCCCAAAGTGCACTCCAACACATTGGTTGACTCCAACAACTGAGATCCCTGGAAATGAAACCGCATGTCTGGATGATATGGATGTTCACCGTAATTCTGGTGTTTCACAGGCAGGGTGTTTCATCAATGTATGTGTCGTCCTTCGGATGTCGATAAGCCTTGTCATCCCGTTTGCCGGCATTAGTTGTTGGACATTAAATATCCCATGGTGTCATTCGCGAAGAGTTGGCAACCTATCACTGGCACCATGAACAAATTACAAATTTCTTATATAACTATTGCTGGAAAGGTAATGGCAAACCACCCAGTATAACCTTTACAAAAAAATCACTTACATTTTATATATATATATATATATATATATATATATATATATATATATATATATATATATATATATATATGTGTGTGTGTGTAAATGTGCATCTATTTGTGTCATGTACAAGGGTAAGTGGGATCCATAGCTATAATGTATGAAGGATTTAATACTGCTTTGTCTAAATGCGTTGTGGGACTAAAACATTTTTCCTAAACTCAGTTTTCTGACATTTTTTTTTATAGATCGAACCTGACACCTGCCCATGGGAGCCCTCCATATGGAGCTCCCCAAAGTGCGCTCCAACACACTGCTTGACTCCAACAACTGAGATCCCTGGAAATGAAACCGCATGTCTGGATGATATGGATGTTCACCGTAAGTTGATTTTGATGCTGAATGTAAAATATGTTGAGAGAACAAGAAAATAGTAGTGATTCGTAAGTTTGGCGGACTGTTTCATTGCATTACCTTTTGTAATAATTTCTTCATTGCAGATATAACAGGTTGAGAATTACTTGTATAACTGATTTTTGTGATTTTAAATGATATTTGGCCTCGTTTTATTTTCACACTGAAATGTTGGAATCATAATTATTTTCCACTCGTACAAGTGGCAACAACTTTCACCATGTTAAGCCTCAGAGGAATTTGGAGTGAGGAACGGCTGATCTGTGTTTGTTTTGCTTAATTTGATTTCCAAGTCATCCAAGTAAAATTTGCTCTTTCTTTTGACCCATGTTTTGCTCATTGCAAACCCAACCCCTTCAGAATGTCTGGACTTCATTTCAATGGAAGACCAGGAAGAAGAGATGGTGGAGATTAACATTTACATCTACAAAATCATCCTTCATGATTTCATGGTGTGTGCAATTCTTTGGCAATTAGCTGGATTATTTTCGGATTTATAAAGTGGATAAAGAGACTGAAAAAGATGTGCACCAATAAAATGCACCACAAAAAGAGGAAGAGGAGATGCACCTGCAAGCTTGAAAGCAAAGCACCAACCCTACGGTCAAGTTTCTGGGGTAAGGTGCTGCAAGATATGTGGGCAAGAAGCTGACCCAATCATGGAGCGTTACCATGATGCTCCCTCCAACGAGCACACCCTACAACGACAACGTCACCCACACCCTACAACGAGCTGACCCAATCATGGAGCGTTACCATGATGCTCCCTCCAACGAGCACACCCCACAACGAGCACACCCTACAACAATGACATGATGCTCCCCTACAACAAGCTGACCCAGTCATGGTGCTTTACTTCAAGCTTAAGAGTGGTTGGATGACGTGATGCTTCCCCAAAACGAGCTGCACAGAAACTTGCGGCAATGTGCCAGGCAGCTCTCCATCACGCATTTCTTCCACTCTGGTCCCTCCAGGTCAACAGCATCATCACCCTGTCCTGCTTCTTTTTTTTCTGGCACGATATTTTTCTGAAGCCCTGGAGTATCCTGAACATGAAATCGAATGTTAACATGGCATAAGGTGGGATGAACTTGTCATTTTGGCCTAAAATTTAGATTAGAGGTACGCTCAAAACGGTCATTGCAGCAGTAATTTGTGCGGTCATTATGACAGTAATACATACAAATATAACAGTAATACATACAAATGTAACAAATACATAAAAATGTAACTAATACATGCAAATGTAACTAATCCATACAAATGTAACTAATCCATACAAATGTAACTAATACATACAAATGTAACTAATACATACAAATGTATGTACAACATGCATTTTAAAGGCCATTTTCCCTGCTAGAGCAGGGGTTAGCCTTGCGGTCCCCATGACAATCTTCTCCATTTTGCCCTATTTTCTGCATCTCCCCTTGTTTAACCCCCTTGCCCGCATTTCTTCTTCCACCATCTTTAGCCAAGTCTTTCTCGGTCTTCCCCGTCCTCTACTTCCTTCTACATTAATTTCCATGACTCTTCTCAACCAGTCACTTTCATCCTTCCTCAACACATGACCAAATCCTCTCAACCTGATCCTCTTCACAGCATCAATCACAGGCAATATTCCAATCATCTTTCGCAATTCATCATTTGTCTTCCTCTCTCTCAACAATACTCCGCACATCCATCGAACCATTCGCATTTCCACCCTTTCCAGCCTTCGTTGCTGCTCTACGTTCATTACCCATGTCTCGCTCCCATAAATCATAACACTTCTCACACATGCAGCATACACCTTTCCCTTCAGCTTCAACGACACTCCCCTCCTCATCAGCACGCCACTCAGTTCCCGAAACTTCTTCCATGCACATCTCACTCGAGCAACCGTTGCCGAGTCTGATCCACCTTCTCCATTCAGCATGTCTCCGAGGTAGCAAAATGTTTTCACACCTTCCAGCTTGCTTCACGCCGTCTCCAAGATCCAACTCAACATTTCCTCCATCTGCAGCTCCCTCTGTGCACACCTTACATTTGAATGTAGCTGCCACACTGGTAAGTGACCCTCTCAGACCACTACATTTTTGATGAACCCACTCAGCGCACATTGTACATTGAATGGAGTTCACTCTGACACCCTTCCTGCACACAGCACACGGCCACTTCCCAGTTCTTTCCACCTCACCACATGCTTTACCACTTGCCATCACCTTCGTCTTTCCGATATTCACCTTCAGACCTTTTGTCTCCATACATTCCTTCCACTTGTTCATCTTTTCCTTCAGTCCATCCATACTTTCCGCAATCAACACCAGATCATCTGCATACAACAACTCCCACGGTAAACCCTCCTTTACGTTCTGAGCCAGCACCTCCATCACAGCTACAAATAGTAGTGGACTTAGTACCGACCCCTGATGCACTCCCACCTTCACCTCAAACACCACTGTTCCCGTCCTTTGTCCTTACAGCCGTGCGCGCTCTTTTGTACATTGCCATCACTACTCTGATCAACCATTCCTCCACTCCTAACTTCCTCAATGCCCATGTCAATACTTTGCGTGGAACCCTATCGAATGCTTTCTCCAGATCAACAAACCCAAAAAACAACTTCTTCCTCTTCTCCATGTACTTCTCCTGCAACTGCCTCAATGAAAAGCGCATCTGTCGTTTCTCTTCCTGGCATAAATCCAAACTGCATTTCGTCGATCTTCACTTTCTTCCTTATCCTCCTCTCCAACACCCTTTCCAATACCTTCATTCCATGCTCCAATAATTTTATCGCTCGGTACGAGCCACACTCCAGAGGGTCACCTTTCCCCTTGTATAGAGGGACGAGGGTACTCAGTTCCCAATCCACTGGAATGCGGCCTTCTTTCACCACCAGATTACAGATCTCTGTCATTCTCTTCACACCCCAACTTCCTGCTGCCTTCAACATATCTCCCACAACTCCCGTCGGCCCTCCCGCTTTTCCACTCTTCATTGCTTTTATCGCTTCCTCAACTTCCTTCTCAGTTATTTTCTGTGCCGGTCCTAAAACTGGGTTACTCTCTATGTTGCCATCCCATTCATTCTCTGTATTCAACAGCATTTCCATATATCTTTTCCATCTTCCTTTAATTCCATCTGGGTCAACAACGATTTGTCCCACTTCATCCTTCAAGCAACTCACCCCCATCACATCACACCTCTCTTTCGCTATGTGCTTTGCAATCCTGAATACTGCTTTCTGACCCTCTTCCGGATCCAAGCGTTCTCCGAACATTTTCCTACATGCCTCCTGCGCCTTTGCGACCTCTTTCTTTGCAGCCTTCCTGGCTGCCTTATAACTTTCATGCTCTGCTGTTTCTGCTCCCGTACCCTTCGCCTTCTGCCACTCCTTGAACTTCTTCCTCTTCTCATCAATCCTCTTTCCAACTTCATCATCCCACCACCATGTTTCCGAGTGCCTCGGTGGTCCATTTGTCCATCCACATACCTCACCAACGGCTCCCAACAGACTAGCTTTCATTGACATCCAACCACTTTCAAGCTCAACCACATCATCCTCTACCCTACTCAGCCTCTCTTTTAATGCCTCACTTACTGTCACCTCTTTCAACCTCCACACTTTCATTCTTGGTTGGGACTTCACCCGCCGCGCTCTCCTCGCATCTTTCACCCTTATGTCGCAGACAACCAAGTGGTGCTGTGAAACAGTCTCCTCCCCCGGGATCACCTTTGTGTCCCGGAGGTGCCCCCTATCTCGCCTACGCACCATCAGGTAGTCAACGGTTGTCGTCGACCCACCTGACGTGTATGTAACAAGCTTTTTATCCTCTTTCTGGAACTGAGTATTACAAATCAGCTCCATCAGCAAACTCCAAAATCCTTTCACCTTCTCCATTTCTCACACCATATCCGTAACCCCCATGAACTCCCACCCACGGAACAATCCTCCCACGGAACAAAACAATCCGGTAATACATACAAATGTAACTGTAATACATACAAATGTAACTGTAATACATACAAATGTAACTGTAATCTATCTATAATTCCAGTAATCTCTGTGTGTTTGTTTGTACGTTTGTACGTTTGTACGTTTGTTTGTTTGTCTGTGACCGCTGTTTCTCGACAACCACGGGTCCGATATACTTTAAACTTGCCAGGTATATTTCTGGGGACCCGAGGATGTGCCTTTTCAAGGTTTGAAATTAATCGGACAAGTACTTACCGAGCTATGGCGATTTAGCCGTTCGCCGTTCGCTTTGGCGTTGCGAATGGACCAAACCATTGCATGTAAATAGAGGGGGGGGGTTCTGTGGTCGTTGCGAATGGACCAAACCATTCATGTAAATAGAGGGGGGGGGGGGGGTTCTGTGGTCGTTACTGCCACGTGGTTTCAAAGTTTTTTTTTGTTGTTGTTGTTTGCACGCATGTTTTTTTGCACCCACGTACGGGCACGCCCTAGGATGTTTACACACACACACCCCTACACAAATTTTTTTTTTTTTTTTTTTTTGGCAAGGAACGGGCACCCACGTACGGGCACGTCCTAGCTTATATATAGTACGGGCATGCCCTAGTACATACAAATGTAACAGACATCATATTTGTCCCACATAAAGTATGACCCGGGGATTGTCCGAAGGGTATTTTAAGCGCTCCAATGGAACGGTTGGTAAGGAACAGCTGGCTTCGCAAGTGACTAGTAATTCGGACTTATGAAGATCATGCATTCGAAGATGAGCGCTTGGAGTTCACTCGTCTTGTCGTTGCTTTAATCATTGTAATCCTCCACAATCATAATCCACAATCATTGTAATTGTAATATATTGTAAATAACCCTGTATGGTTAAGCACTTTTAATAAACTGTCATCACTGTCTTTCAATAAACATTGTAAACAGTACCTGGTGTCATCGTTTTTGTTTTGTTTTTAGCATATTTTATGAAACTGTAATCATGTGCATTGATGGTCGCAGACATTTTTTTAACTTTAAAAAATTTCCCCGATGCATCAGGAAATGCCGGGAACAAATCCCTATCTTCCTCATTGAAACAATGTGCCCTGATATTCACGGTGTTGCCATTTTTGGGTATTTCCCCTATGCATCAGGAAATGCCAGGAACAAATCCCTCTTCCTCATTGAAACAATGCCCTGACATTTGCGGTTGTGACATTCGTGGGATTTTCCCCCATGAATCAGGAACCGCAGTTACCTATCCCTCGATTTCCCCATTAAAACAATGCCCCGACATTTGCGGTGTCGATATTCGTGGGATTTTCACCTATGAATCGGGAACCGCAGTTACCTATCCCTCGTTTCCCCCATTGAAACAATGCCCTGACATTTGCGGTGTCGACATTCGTGGGATTTTCCCCAATGAATCGGGAACAGCAGTTAACTATCCCTCGTTTCCCCCATTGAAACAATGCCCTGACATTTGCGGGATTTTCCCCGATGAATCGGAAACCGCAGTTAATTATCCCTCGCTTCCCCCATTAAAACAATGCCCCGACATTTGCCGTGTCGACATTCATGGGATTTTCTGCGAATCAGGATCTGCTGAGAACCTATGACCCACCCCCCTTTTCCCAATGAAACAATGCCCCCACATTTGTGAATTCGACATTTGCAGCATTTTCCAGGAACGTATCCACCACTAATGTCGGGGCCTGACTTTATATAAACTACAATGGCATTTGGAAGAGCACATACCTCCACCAGTCAGAACAGTTTATACTTTGTATGCCATTGATTGGCCGCATCTGGATCCCGATCTTAACCAAAATCCAATCGCCTTTTTCTTGTCACCGAACCAACTCATCCAATAAGTTATCATAATCTGTCCATATATTTTTGAAAAATCATGCTGTATATCGTTTTTGGCCCCATCTCTCAATGGTGAATAATGATATAAAAATGAAAAAGCTCTTGTGTCCGGATTCGGATCTTTATGGGAGATCGGGCCAAAAACGATGCACAGCAGGATATCTCAAAAAGTTATGGACGGATTTGGACGAAACTTGGTGGACGGGTTGGGTGTGTGACAAAGACGAAAGAGTTAGAGTTTGGTGAAGATCTGAATTTGGATTCGGATACGAGAATTATTTAAAATTGTAAGTGATTCTTCACCATTGAGAGATCGGGTGAAAAGCGACAAACAACGTGATATTTGAAAAAGTTATGGACGAGTTATGACTAAACTTGTGGGATGAGTTGATTCGGTGACAAAAAAGCCGATTCGAATTGGTTCAGGTCCGAATCCAGATCCGGCCTTTCAGTGGGATACAAAACGTACCTGGATGAGGGATGCTCTCTACTGTGTGCCGTTCTAGTTATTACTTTTCTTGATGGTGCATCACAAACTTGGAAATGTCTTCTGAATTATCTTTGTGTCATGATCGTGGAATATCTAAGGAGAAATACTGCTCAACCACAAATGTCCAATTTGCCATTCCTGAGGATTCATTACCTTCGCAAAAGCGGAAGGTTATGTTTTGATCGCTGTGTATTTATTTGTATGTCTGTGTGTGTGTGTGTATGTTATTCGCATAACTCAAAAAGTATTCAACCGAAT
Organism: Myxine glutinosa; assembly: GCF_964187855.1. NCBI lineage: Eukaryota > Metazoa > Chordata > Myxini > Myxiniformes > Myxinidae > Myxine > Myxine glutinosa. The sequence continues at coordinate 108,100,542 of NC_136270.1, forward strand.
TGCATGAAATTTGGTGGGATGATTGGTTATTATGCGGGACACATTTGATTAGATTTTGGGAGCAATCGGGTCAAAGGTCAAGGTCAAGGTCACGAAAAGGTCAAAATCGTATTTTTACCATAGCGCGGTCAATTTTTATCCAATTGGCATGCAACTAATGCCAAAATGTTCAGAATTCAATGCCCGATCTTGTGATATATGACATGACCCAGTGAAGACATTACCCTTGTTAGCGGTTGGGGGTCAAAGGTCAGGGGGGTCACGACCTTGCAAAATGTGCGTTTTTTGTCATAACTCGGTCAATTCTTATCCGATTTGCATGAAATCAGCACCAAACTGTTCACTGTTCTGTTCCCTACACTCCCATGCCAAGTACAGAACAGTAGCTGCGGCGAAGGTATGCGCTCTACCGAGTGCCCGTTCTAGTTTGTTATTTGTTTTTAATCTTCAGTTCGTCTGATACAACCTGAAAGAAAACAAAAAACAATAATTACCTTGCATTATCATGGAATTATTCCACCCTGAAATCTGTCCCATATTTTTACCACACCCTGTATGAGGAAAAGGTCATCAACTGCATCATGCACGTATTACTTAATTGGACCAATACCCTTGATGACCACAAGTACCAAAACGAAGAATAGACAAAAGAGGAGGGACACAAATCTAACTAGAACGGGCACTCGGTAGAGCGCATACCTTCGCCGCAGCTACTTTTGTTGCCAAAATAAAAGACTACAAGATCTGTGTAGCAAAGCATTTTGGCATTAGTTTCATACAAATTGGACACAAATTGACCGCGCTATGGTAAAAAGACGATTTTGACCTTTTCATGACCTTGACCTTGACCTTTGACCCGATCGATTCCAAAATCTAATCAAATGGTTCCCGGATAATAACCTATCATCCCACCAAATTTCATGCGAATCGGTTGAATACTTTTTGAGTTATGCGAATAACATACACACACACACACACACACAGACATACAAATAAATACACAGCGATCAAAACATAACCTTCCGCTTTTGCGAAGGTAAACAAATCTAAAAAGACTACTACATGTAGTGCTACAAAGAGGTTTTAAAAAGGGAAACGTATGACCAGGTGTATGTATGGATGAGGTGGCATTGGGATAAAAAGGACATATTTGTACCACCAGCAGCAGCTTCATAGACTGGGTTATCTACACAGGATATAAGTACCACTGTACAAAATGGCGGTTCAATACAATGATCACGTGATGCAAATGGCGTTCAGTCCTCAATGTGATCTTTAACACAACTGAATCCTTCCATCATTTGCTAACGGTCAGCATTTTTAAAAGGGCAGAGCATGGACAAGCATAAAAAAACCATTGCGCAGCCTTGATAAAGGAATATTTTTTGGTATACAAAGTCAAGGCTCATAGAAAAGATAATGCATTGAACAGACCAGGACGTAACCGGACGAAGGAACATTAGAGAGAGGGGGAAAGCGGGGGACGACACCAACTGCGGAGTTGAAGGACAAGATAGAGGGAGACTTGGACAAACAATCGGTGTGTGAAGGAATCGGTCCAGGAAAGGATGCATGGAGTGGACAAGATGAATACAGAAAACTAAATTTGTTAGAAAGAGGGCTTGGGGGTGAGGGGAGAGGGTCGAGGAGTTAATGAGGATAGAAAAGATCATGGTTTTGGATTGGGGATGATCAGACATTGGCGAACAGCTGTCTTGAAGACCCAGAGGGAAAAATGAGATTGAAGAAAATGTGGAAGTTGGTTCAACAGGTGGGGAAAAAGAGGAACGGGTGAATTTAGGTGAGAAATGATCCTGGATTTAGGGAGTTTCACCAGAAAGGGGTTGATGGTGGATCGTGTGTGCCCTGCAGAAACCTGAGGGGGAAGGACAAAGCACAGAAAGAGCAGAGGGTGCAAGACCAGAAAGAGGATGGGAGAAGACAGAGAGACCACAGATCTGTCTGTGAAGGTGAAACGCTCATCTCTTAGACTCGGCTTCATCGTGTGAGATTCCAATGATCTTGAAGGTTTTAGTTTCCACTGTGTCAAGCTGAACAAAGTGTGAGGCAAGGGACCAGCCCAGAGCGAAGAGCAGTACTCCATCAAGCTGTGGATGAAGGCCTTGTTGGTGGATAGGAATTCAGGTGTACCAAAGAAGGACTTTGTACGACGGAGGATGCCCAGTCCGATGACTAGCTTTAGAGGCCAACTTTTAAATGTGGTTTGCCTAAGAAAAATTGTGGATGATAGTGAGAACAAAGGAGGTTGAATGACAACTTCCTCAAGAGGATTGTTAAGAAAGTAGATAGGAGGGTTTCACTCACGGTCCTTTTGGAGCGAGAGAGTGAGAGTGGCATTTGTCTGGATTGAAAGACATATTCCAAGTGTGATCAGCTTGTGAATTTGTCATGGCTGCTGCCTGCCTATCTGAAGGATGAGGAGTGGCAGATGGTGGAGTTATCGACAAATAGATAAAAGGGATTTCCCAGAAAGTGAGAGAGATCATTAATGAAGTTTAAGAATAAGACTGGGCCCAGAACACTCCCCTGGGTCACTCCATCCTTGACAGGGAGAGAAGATGAAAGGATTCTGTTGAGAGCTACATATTGGTTATGAGTAGAGGAAGTCAGTAAGCCCTGATTGTGTGGAGTTGGCCTTGGATGCCATTGTTAGAGAGTTTGGAGAGGAAGGCAGGATGCCAGACTGTATCAAGAGATATGTCTTGACAGAAAGCCCAGACCTCATGTTTCACATTGAGGACCTCCATCCATTATTGGGTGAGGGTAAATAGCCACAGAATGTCCAAGGTAGACCTGGTCTGAATACAAATTGGTGATCTGAGATGAGGCCGTCAGAGAAAAGGAAGGATTTCATATCAACTGCGATGACAGATTTCAAGACTTTGCTGATGATTGGAAGTACGCGGATAGGGCTGCCGTAAAGGGGATCCGTTTTGCACCCTGTTATCCAGTGCATGTGAATCGAAAAGGGGGGTTAAGCAATTGTTTCACTTCTGTCTGTCTGTCTACAACATCAGTTTATGATTGAGGAACTTGATTTCAAATGAATGTTATATTTTGTTGTATAATGTTATGGTGTTGAGGTGGAGGAGCCGGGGTGAAGAAAATGGGCGATTGAAAGGTGTTTCGCTGAGTGCTGCAGGTTTCCATGCAGCAAAACATCATCCAACCCCCTCTTGAACGGGAGGTACCGCTCCATCACTGGGTCGGCATCTTGCAACTTGTCAGCGACTGACCTCATATCCTGCAACACCTCAGCGATTAACTTGATGGTCAAGTTGGGCCTTGCAACCTCTTCCTCCTCTTCACTGCCCTCCTCCTCATCCTCCACCTCCTCGTAAGCCTTGGTGATGGCCTCCAACTCCTCCTTATTCAGCTCCTCACCATGCGAGGCTATGCGCTCCTCCAATTCCTCAGACTCCATGTTGTCGAAACCTTCCTATCCCACTTGTCATGCCAACCCGGCAATTTGCCACCTATCTTCCATGCTGTCTGGAAAGCCTCTAAAGTATTTCACTGCCTGTGGCCATAGATTTTGCCAGCAAGCATTGATAGTGGAGGCATTGATTTCGTCGATAGAGTCCTTGATGGCGCTGAGACAGTGTGCTATGTCGAAGTTCTTCCAACATTTCCCGACGGTAAGTTCAGGGACAAACACAATAGCATCCAATATGTGATGGAAGGTGTGGCAGGTGTAATGTTTTAAACATTGAAATCACCCCTTGGTCTCGTGGTTAGATCAGGGAGGTGGTGTTGGGTGGCAGGACGATGACCTCGACATTGGCATGGGCCACCCTCAGTGACTCAGGGTGGCCAGGAGCGTTGTCCAGCAGCAGGAGAATCTTGAAGGAGAGGTTCTTGTCTGCCATGTGCCTATCCACTTGAAGGACAAAACAGTTGTGGAACCAATCCACAAAAATGGTAGCTGTTCCCCACGCCTTTCTGTTGGCCATCCAAAATACGGGCAGAGTTTGCTTGTTTTTTTCCCCTTGAAAGCACGTGGGTTGGGTTCAAGGTACGGTACGCCATCAATGGCTTAATCATGCAGTCCCCTTTGACATTGGCGCATAGCAGAAGAGACACCCAATCATTAGCATCCTTGAAGCCTGATGCTGTCCTCTGTCGCTTCGAGATGAAAGTCATCGTGGGCATTTTCTAGCAGAACAGGCCAGTCTCATCTGCAATGAAGACCTGCTCCAGTACATACCCCTTCTCCTCGATTAGCTGTGCAAGTTGAGCAGGGAAAGCTGCAGCTACGTCGTGGTCATATTTTGCACATCCCTGCAGGCTCAATCTGTCAGTATGTTCTTCCAACCAAATTGTTGACAGCTCATGGCTTACCGAGCGTCCACTTCCCAAGCGTGCCATAAAGATTATTGTACCATCTTCAGAGAGTGTAAGTGAGGTCTAGAAGGCCTCAATGATCCACTATAGATCTTCATTTTGCATTGATTTATTTTCCATCAGTCTGTTGATATCAATGTTATCATATCAGATTTGTTCGCCAGCTAACATGGAGCATTGACTTGCAGATACGTCCATATATAGAATTGAAGAAGGCAAAAGTTAATGTCATATGAGGGAGAAATAGTCAAACAGATTGTTGTACTAAATAGTCTCCAGCAGACAGTCTGGAACTTATCTGAACCAGAACAAATCCAAGGTAAAACCAAAGTCTGTGTCCCCAATAGCAAGGGGCAAAGCTTAATGCTGATCATTATTTTATCAAAATAGTGTCGCAATTCCAACCCAACTCCGAACCTGAGCCGAAACACTGAAGCTGAACCAGGTCAAGCGAAATGATGAGGCTACCCAGACCAGCTTGGTTCACATTTAAGTAGTGAGTGCCTGCCCTCGCTGTCTTCGCAGTGATGATGGCAAATGGCCAGAAACGTGTATCCGTAAATGGTGCTCCCTTCAGCTGTACTGGTATAAAATTGAGGATTTAAAATCCTCAGTTAGTGCGGTAGATCACCCAGCAAGAGAGAAGTTCATTTCAATATATTGTTGCGGATATGAGGACTGTATTTTTTTTGATTGTGTTGTATTGTGGTAAATTGGTGATGAATATTGCTTGAGTCTGCGCCTCCTGCCTCCGGAGCTGTGTAAAGGTCAAAAGGGCGTCCCATAATTAGTCCACAAGCATACACGTCAGCCAATAATAGAATACCCCTGTTCGATAGTTATATCTTATTCTGTGTTTTAGGGTAAGGCTGTGTCTCCCATTAATTGAAATACTCCATTGCACCAGTGAAAGAGATAGATTCCCTTCATTCCCACTCCCAAAACTTCATTCACACTCCCAAAACTTCCATTCCCATTGCCAATTACCTCCCTTCCAATTGCCAACTGCATTTTGGGTGGTTTTCCCTTCATCCGCCATTGACCACGAGGCAGGGTTGGGGAAGAAAGGCGGGTCCCCACCTCGTCATAGAGGGGAGGAGTGAACCAGCCCTTGCCGACCAACCCAGAACGAGGGGTTGGCTTTAGATGGCGGAGAGAGAACATTTGGGGGAGGTTCGCAAAGGTTGAGGGGCGGGCCTATATAACCCACGGCGGGGCGTTTCCGAACAGAGATGCGCTTTGAGTAGAGTCGAGGAGGGAGGAGATCAGAAGACAGAAAGGCCTTGAGTTGGACTAAGCAAGAGAGGAAGTTGTTGGACTGGGTGGGACTAAGGAAGAGAGAGAAAGAGTCCTGAAGCTTGTGAGGGAAGGAGAGAGAACCCGTCACACCAACCCTCCACCAAGCTCCGCGTTGGCTCCACCAAGCGTTCACCTCCACCAAGGCTCCACCAAGCTCCGCGCAAGGCTCCACCAAGCGTTCACCTCCACCAAGGCTCCACCAAGCGTTCACCTCCACCAAGGCTCCACCAAGCTCCGCGTTGGCTCCACCAAGCGTTCAGCTCCACCAAAGCTCCACCAAGCTCCGCGCAAGGCTCCACCAAGCGTTCACCTCCACCAAGGCTCCACCAAGCGTTCACCTCCACCAAGGCTCCACCAAGCTCCGCGTTGGCTCCACCAAGCGTTCAGCTCCACCAAGCTCCGCGTTGGCTCCACCAAGCGTTCACCTCCAGCCATCCACCTCCTGCGATTCCTGTCAGCATTCCCCGCGTGAGTCTGTCTTTTGTTTGTTCTGTCCCTGGGTTAATTAAGACTGTAGGTAAGCTAGCGTTGCACTGTGTATCTAATCTCGTCTGTAAATAAACGTGACTGCTTTCTTCTTGATTATATGTGTAAATAATAAATCCAATTACTCTTCTGTACGTTTTCTCGTCTTATTCCTTTTTTCCTCTTTGTATTCGGTCGCTTTAGAGTTTTCCCGATTGAATAGCGGTGGCGCGATCCAGCCAAAGTTTGGGGTAAATCGGGTGTTAGAGTCGGGGAATAACTGTTCGGTCGCGGTAATATACCACCGCTCGGTCAAAATAACATCTTAACCGCGTCCGTAACAATATTGTTCCTGGCTGTGGATCGCAAGCTTTTCTCTGCCAGTGTCATCAACACTTCAACGGCAAAGGAGTGTAAATGAACACTCAAACACATACACACAACACAGGACTTGCAGGATGGCCTAGGCCCTAGAGGTATGCACACTCCCCTGTGAGCTGTCTCGCCTGTGTTTGAATCCAGACCCAACTATAAACTGTCATCCTGGTGTTTCGCATGGAGGGAGATTCATCAGAGTGTGTGCCGTCCCTCGGATGGGATGGATGTTAAACTCGACATCCTCGCTGCCAGCATTAGTTGTGGATGTTAAATATCCCACGGTGTCCTTCACGAAGAGAAGGCGAGTTATGCTGAATAGGCGGCACCTGAATAAGTTACGAATTCCTGCTCTAACCTACAGGGGGAACTGCAGCACGGCACAGGAATCTTCACCCTCCCACAGAAAATGATGTTATACGCAGGCATGAGCTGTACAAGAAAGAAGGCAAACACTCATCATCAACCAAAAAGTTCTGATACCCTACTACAACTTTTTAAATTAAAAAACTTCACAATCACAATACAGATTACATTTAGTCTCATTATTTCCTGATAATTGTGGGAGGTACCAAGTTTCTCGCACTATTTGTTTGGGTTCATGATTTAAATGCATCGAGGACATAAAGGATGTGCCTGTGGCAGAAGGTTTCATGAAAGAAGATACCTGAGTTCTTGAAGATGTTATATAAACCCATGGTGATGTGGAAGAAACACACAAAATGAAAAACACTGAGAAATGTTTGCAATTCTTCCCAATATTTATTCACTCTTCGGAACCGTTCACCTATGAGACAGGCCTTCCACCAGACGATTTGAGGACAATGCCTCTTTTATTGACGAACTCTTGCTTCAAGATCAGCATATCATGATTCACAACTTAAAGGCAGAATTGGGTAATACCATGTCAACAGTGCATCACGTTGATCCAAGGTAAAGATCTCGGAGAGAGAAAGGTGATGGCAAAATGGCTGCCACATGTTCGCACGGATGATCAGAAACTCAGCAGGCTTACTCTCCATGTCTTCAGCATTTTCCTTGGGATATATGAAACTTTCTTGGAACAAATCATTGCTGGAAACAAAAAGTGGTGTCGCAACTGTGGGCCAAAACCAACGTCTTGTTCATCAGAGTAAGGGCTGACCTCTCCACGTCCAAAAACATACCAAGCACGCACCAACCAGGGAGAATAGAGGTGCTTCACATCTTTTACATCGACATTGGAATTTTGATAACTTGAATGGTGGATCAGGACGACTACACCTTGGATTTTTGGTGATGAAATAATCATCCCAGGTTTTAAGTTGACACTGAAAATCATTATTGGCTCACTTACTGAGAATGTCAACAAGCTCTCAGAACGAGGTATAATGGTCTATGAAACGCCACAAAGGATTTTCATATTTAAATACTGTATATCACTCTTAAGGAAGTTGTTCTCTTGTAACTTATCAGGAAGTTGATATAGACTTCTGTGGAAGTGTAACTCAGTGTAACGTATTGATTGGCCCTGGTAACTCATTGATTAAATCTGGTAACGAAGCAGAATGTGCATGAACATGATAATCCTTTGGAAACACCTGGTCAAGGCCCCAGACTAGAGCACCCCCCCCCCTGCTGTGTAAATGGAAATCACAGCAGGAGGGGAGCGAGCTGATGCCAGGACTCGGTGCGATGCATGACCTCGGGACATTAGCGGAGAGGAGATTAAGTCCAGTTTGGCGATATAACGAGAGCAAACGTTGAGTAAAGTAGACTTGTCCTCAGAAGCCCTGCCCGACGGAACGATGGAATGAACGAGTACTTGCTACGTGAAGCGCTGACCGAACGGGAGTGTCGGATGAACGAGAAGGACCAGCGAAAAGAGTTAACCTGATCCATTATATTATGCGGTATCATTTTGGTAATATGGAATGAAGTGAATAATAAACTAGACCTTTTGTAACCTGTGTCCGGTCATTGGAGTCCTGTGAGTCCCCCACTACAAATTCCCTGACAATCTTGGAGGCACCGCTGGGATCAACTGGACACAAACAAGTCTTTAAAAGGTGAGTGTGTCTTGTTTGGTCCAATATGATTTACGAACTTGGAAGTTATGGGTACATACATGGGGGAGCAGGTGGTCTGGGGCTTCTTTGCGCACCGATGCCGCGATATAGGTGGCGTGAGCCATCACGAATGGGATTTCGATAAACGACTGTAGCAATTTATTCGTTTTTTTCTAAATGATTTCTGTAAATACGTATTTTTGCGCTGGTTATTAAAGGGCCTTGCTGTGACCTGGAAGCGGACGGAGCAAGTGTGCACCTTGCGACCGCTTGCTTCCAGGACGTGTAAGGCCGGTACATTCGTTTACCCACCCGCACACGGATAAAGTACTACTTTTTTTTTTGCACTTGTTCGAAGCACTTGACTTGATCGGCGCTCGGCGAGCGACAGGGAACCGGGAAACGGAATTATATTTATATATATATATATTTCCAATATGGTACACCGGCCACAACGATTTTAGCGATTATCCGAGTTTTTTTTAACGATTTCTGTAAATACGTATTTTTCCTGCGCTGTGTAATTCTTCTGACACGCGCCACGAAGAAACGCACCACTGATGTGCATGAAGCGACTTGTTTGCCGGTTCGGTAAGGTCCGTCCGTACACGTGTACAATCGTGTACACCCGTTTTAAATAAATAATTTTTTTTCAGTTTTCCCGCCATGCCTATAAATTCATGACAGACAACCCCCCCTCATGCCGGTCCAGAATTATGATGAAAGATGGCGATTGAGAAAAAAAAATTGCATCAAATTTTGTCCAGGTCCATCAAGAAGCCTTTGAGACATGCTTCACGGTTGAATAAAAAACCACCGTTTAGAGTACTTCTTTTTTTGTTCAAAGCACTCGACTTGGAGCCAGCGACTTGCTCGGCGGGGGATATAATTTTAGATATAGTATATATAGTACGGGCATGCCCTAGTGAGAGATAATTACAGGAAATGGTGTTTGTGAGTAACAACCACCCTCTGGTCGAGGCTCATAGAAGGGGTGATGCTTACTGATTCGGCACGCTTACAATAGGTGTTAATGGTGGGATGTCAGAGGTTTTGGTCTTTTGTCTTTTGTCTTTTGTCAAGGGAAATGGAATATAAAAAATTTGTCAAGGTTTGAAATTAATCGGACAAGGGGGTCCCAAGGTATGGTCACCGTACTCGCAAGTCGTTCGTTTTGGCTTTGCGAATGGACCAAACCATTCCATGCAAATATAAAGTTGGAACTTGTTGGAACTTGTTGGAACTTGTTGTTGGAACTTGTTGTTGGAACTTGTTGTTGGAACTTGTTGTTGGAACTTGCTGTTGGAACTTGCTGTTGGAACTTGTTGGAACTTGCTGTTGGAACTTGTTGGAACTTGTTGTTGGAACTTGCTGTTGGAACTTGTTGTTGGAACTTGTTGGAACTTGTTGTTGGAACTTGCTGTTGGAACTTGCTGTTGGAACTTGTTGGAACTTGTTGTTGGAACTTGTTGTTGGAACTTGCTGTTGGCACTTGTTGGAACTTGTTGGAACTTGTTGTTGGAACTTGTTGTTGGAACTTGCTGTTGGAACTTGCTGTTGGAACTTGTTGTTGGAACTTGTTGTTGGAACTTGCTGTTGGAACTTGTTGTTGGAACTTGTTGGAACTTGTTGTTGGAACTTGTTGTTGGAACTTGCTGTTGGAACTTGCTGTTGGAACTTGTTGTTGGAACTTGTTGTTGGAACTTGCTGTTGGAACTTGTTGTTGGAACTTGTTGGAACTTGTTGTTGGAACTTGCTGTTGGAACTTGCTGTTGGAACTTGTTGGAACTTGTTGTTGGAACTTGTTGTTGGAACTTGCTGTTGGCACTTGTTGGAACTTGTTGGAACTTGTTGTTGGAACTTGTTGTTGGAACTTGCTGTTGGAACTTGCTGTTGGAACTTGTTGTTGGAACTTGTTGTTGGAACTTGCTGTTGGAACTTGTTGTTGGAACTTGTTGGAACTTGTTGTTGGAACTTGCTGTTGGAACTTGCTGTTGGAACTTGTTGTTGGAACTTGTTGTTGGAACTTGCTGTTGGAACTTGTTGTTGGAACTTGTTGGAACTTGTTGTTGGAACTTGCTGTTGGAACTTGTTGTTGGAACTTGTTGGAACTTGTTGTTGGAACTTGCTGTTGGAACTTGTTGGAACTTGTTGTTGGAACTTGTTGTTGGAACTTGCTGTTGGCACTTGTTGGAACTTGTTGGAACTTGTTGTTGGAACTTGTTGTTGGAACTTGCTGTTGGAACTTGCTGTTGGAACTTGCTGTTGGAACTTGTTGTTGGAACTTGTTGTTGGAACTTGCTGTTGGAACTTGCTGTTGGAACTTGTTGTTGGAACTTGTTGTTGGAACTTGCTGTTGGAACTTGTTGTTGGAACTTGCTGTTGGAACTTGTTGTTGGAACTTGCTGTTGGAACTTGTTGGAACTTGTTGTTGGAACTTGTTGGAACTTGTTGTTGGAACTTGCTGTTGGAACTTGTTGGAACTTGTTGTTGGAACTTGTTGTTGGAACTTGCTGTTGGCACTTGTTGGAACTTGTTGGAACTTGTTGTTGGAACTTGTTGTTGGAACTTGCTGTTGGAACTTGCTGTTGGCACTTGTTGGAACTTGTTGGAACTTGTTGTTGGAACTTGCTGTTGGAACTTGCTGTTGGAACTTGTTGGAACTTGTTGTTGGAACTTGCTGTTGGAACTTGTTGGAACTTGTTGTTGGAACTTGTTGTTGGAACTTGCTGTTGGCACTTGTTGGAACTTGTTGGAACTTGTTGTTGGAACTTGTTGTTGGAACTTGCTGTTGGAACTTGCTGTTGGCACTTGTTGGAACTTGTTGGAACTTGTTGTTGGAACTTGCTGTTGGAACTTGCTGTTGGAACTTGTTGGAACTTGTTGTTGGAACTTGCTGTTGGAACTTGTTGGAACTTGTTGTTGGAACTTGTTGTTGGAACTTGCTGTTGGAACTTGTTGGAACTTGTTGTTGGAACTTGTTGTTGGAACTTGCTGTTGGCACTTGTTGGAACTTGTTGGAACTTGTTGTTGGAACTTGTTGTTGGAACTTGTTGTTGGAACTTGTTGTTGGAACTTGCTGTTGGCACTTGTTGGAACTTGTTGGAACTTGTTGTTGGAACTTGTTGTTGGAACTTGCTGTTGGAACTTGCTGTTGGAACTTGCTGTTGGAACTTGTTGTTGGAACTTGTTGTTGGAACTTTCTGTTGGAACTTGCTGTTGGAACTTGTTGTTGGAACTTGTTGTTGGAACTTGCTGTTGGAACTTGTTGTTGGAACTTGTTGGAACTTGTTGTTGGAACTTGCTGTTGGAACTTGTTGGAACTTGTTGTTGGAACTTGTTGGAACTTGTTGTTGGAACTTGCTGTTGGAACTTGTTGGAACTTGTTGTTGGAACTTGTTGTTGGAACTTGCTGTTGGCACTTGTTGGAACTTGTTGGAACTTGTTGTTGGAACTTGTTGTTGGAACTTGCTGTTGGAACTTGCTGTTGGCACTTGTTGGAACTTGTTGGAACTTGTTGTTGGAACTTGCTGTTGGAACTTGCTGTTGGAACTTGTTGGAACTTGTTGTTGGAACTTGCTGTTGGAACTTGTTGGAACTTGTTGTTGGAACTTGTTGTTGGAACTTGCTGTTGGAACTTGTTGGAACTTGTTGTTGGAACTTGTTGTTGGAACTTGCTGTTGGCACTTGTTGGAACTTGTTGGAACTTGTTGTTGGAACTTGTTGTTGGAACTTGCTGTTGGAACTTGCTGTTGGAACTTGTTGTTGGAACTTGTTGTTGGAACTTGCTGTTGGAACTTGTTGTTGGAACTTGTTGGAACTTGTTGTTGGAACTTGCTGTTGGAACTTGCTGTTGGAACTTGTTGGAACTTGTTGTTGGAACTTGCTGTTGGAACTTGTTGTTGGAACTTGTTGTTGGAACTTGTTGTTGGAACCCGTACTTATTTAATTAATTACATTTCTTATTACATTACAGTAATTACATTACAGTAATTACCTGAGGTAATTACAGTAATTACAGTTCCGGTAATTACAGTAATTACAGTAATCATTACAGTAATTGCAGTAATCTTATTACAGTAATTACATTACATTAACTCAGGCACCTTTTGAGTAAAGAAGCTGATATTTGGACATGACACTGACCAAGTGATGTGGCTGTCAAGGAAAATATTGATTTATTGATTAATCATTTAATAAATTAACTCGTTGATTTATAAATGACTTATTTAATTAAAATTCCTGAGAGATACATCTTCGGATGAAATACTTGCAGATTGGTTATGCTATGAGCCAATTGATTAAGGAAAATATTTTGTGATGGCCATATTGGCAATTTCGTGGCCATATTCGTGGCAACTCAGTTAGTGCCACTGCACCTTTAAAATGCATCCCTGCGTTCATTTTTCGATCGATTGAGTTGAAATTTTGAACAATCGGATCTGGACTGTCGTTGTTAACGACTCTAGCACGCACTCGTCCAATCAGGATGGAGCGGTATGGTCCCCGGATCATCACTGCCCGCAGTTTTAATTAATTTTACTTTTTCTCTTGGTCATATAATTTTGAAGACATGCGTGTCATGATAGAGGAAATGTTTGTTCTGTTGAACGGAATAAATGTTGTTTATTTGTGTGGGAGTGTATTTTTGTGTATTTCTTGTGTATTTTGGATATATTTTCACGACTAATTCCAGTTAACATCCTGCAAAATTTGCTCGTTTGCTGGCCGAGTCGAAATTGCGTTGAGTTTCTATGGCATGCGCCATTAAAAGCGCTGTGTAATGGTTGAGCTCCTTTTATTTCGGTTTGGTCATGCGGATGAGCAAACAAAGTGACAAATGCTGCGGCTGGAGCAGTAGAAGCGATGTTTTTTTTAATGGAAACGATGTAATGAGTAATTAAAAGTGGGAGGGGGCAACACCACGCATACCTCTTTTAAGGTGTGTATAAACCCTGGAATATTTCAGCAATCAATACAATGCTGAAACTATGTAAGTTAAGTTAATGAGTAATTTACTGAGTAATTTAATGAGTAATTTAATGAGTAATTTAATGAGTAATTTAACGAATAATTTAATGAGTAATTTAATGAGTAATTTAATGAGTAATTTATTAAATTATGATATTCGAGTGGGTTTATATATATATATATAAACTTGAATTTTATCAGCATATAAATTGTGCTGCATGTATGGATGTGTATTAGGCATAGATGATATGGGAAAATAGTAAAGAAAATCTTGCTGATTGGAACTATTGTGAGTTTTAAAACGGAATGCATTGTGCATCTTAAACCAAGGGGCAGACATGAACGCGCTGTTACGTTATTTATACTCAGAACGCGCTGTTACATGTACCTGCAACATATTTGTTAATCTCGCACACCTATATTGGCATACTGGTGTCAGTAGTACTCACTGGGTGCATAGAAATGGATGAGCAACAGTTAAGGGGGTGTATTAAAACACTTACTTGGATACTTTCTACAAAAGTAGGGGTTTCAATAAGTGGTACCATACACATGGGATTCATCAAATTAAGTTTTGGAGTTCAAACAAAGTCACTGGTTAACAGATGGGAATGGATAGTAAATAAATTCTTCGATGCTGGGTAAATGAAGTGAGATATTACAAAGACTTATTAGAGCTATTGTTCTTCCTTGCAGCAGTGGGAGAAAATTTAGATCCAACATAATGAATCTATAAATGAATGTGATAGGGATAATATCCTCAATTTGTACTAATTATTTGATTGTGGGTAAAGGAATTAATTAATCGTAGTGGATTGTTAACAAGCAGCCTGAAATGTCCTGAGAGTGTGCATCCATGTAATCAGAAATCCCAGATTTGTTTTTACAAACAACATTTTGGTAGAGATCTTATGCGGACGAATACTTGCTTGGTAGATAAAAACGGTACTGCATGTTGGCAGCCACTTCAGTGGCCATTTAGGCCGAACAAATAGGAAAAAACTGTAATTGAATATGTAATTTACAGATGAGTATTTGGGAAGTAAAAAGGGAATTTATTGATTTGGGAGACATTTTTCGAAGGTTTATTAAAGTGTTGCAATATGACATTTGGCAAGGAAAATTATTGGATGGGAAAATTAGATCTGTTTATAAAACTAGGGCATTGCCCGTACTATATCTATATCTAAAATTATATCCCCCCCCCTCTATTTACATGATATGGTTTGGTCCAAAGCGAACGGCTTGCGAGTACGGTGACAATCCCCCCCCTCTATTTACATGCAATGGTTTGGTCCAAAGCGAACGGCTTCCGGAGTTTGGTAAAGAAATCGCCATCGCGTGCACAAACGCGCAGGAAAGCGAATGAATCGCAAATTCGTTTTTATTAGTTTTAAAACATAGTTTAACGCCAACATAGTTTGCAAACGTGAAATAAATGAATACGCTCTCAAATGTGCCATCCGAGGCAGAGTGTGCCCGCCACGTTCGGCACACGCGATCGTTCGCTGCTCTCTGATTGGTTGAATCGTTTTTTGGACATAGCTCGGTAAGTAATTGTCCGATTAATATGAAACCTTGAAAAGGCACATCCTCGGGTCCCCAGCAATATACCTGGCAAGTTAAAAGAATATCGGACCCGTGGTTGTCGAGAAACAGCGGTCACAGACAAACGTACAAACGTACAGACAGAGATTACTGGAATTATAGATAGATGAGTTTGTTGACCCATTGAAGTTAATTCTTTGAATTGTTGTTTAATTAGCATTTTGAGTTCAAATTGGAAATAGTTTGGTAGAGCTTTGGTTAAAACCTTTGGTTGCAGTGTTTTGGAACAAATTGATAAACCATAGGAGATTGATAAGAAGAAAAAAAAAAAATATGGACCCAAAATAGAAAGTTGGATTCATGCCCCTCATTGCAAACAAGCACATGGGGCTAAGGTGGACGATCCCACAGAAAATGAGGCTGCACCTAGCAGCCCAGCAGAACATTCAGTGGTAGATAAATGATAGTCGTGATTTACAGTCATTTGAATTACATTTTAACACCCTTTGCATTGTTAAACATTACATTTTCAACATGTGATATTCCTACTTGGGATAGTGACATTTATTTGCCTACATGACATACAATTACCTGCTGATATTAATACAACATGAGTGAAAAATGTATCACAACTACACTCATGATCAGGGGATTGAGTTCAACCCCGGGAGATAGGGGGATCAGGGCAAGACAAATAATCTGATTATGTTACATATTAAGGGATTTTCTTTATTTACCTTTTAGGAAGCTTGTTAGTTTGGTATATAATGTTAAATGTCATCGACATATAACTATGTCATAGGTATGAATATATACAAGGAGTAGCAGACTTGTTTGTTGGTTTAGTAGTTATATTGGCAATTGTTTTAGTGGTGGCTTGCTTGAAAGCCTTAGTGACGGTGTGTTTGAATAAGGTAACCAACAACACGATGATAACGCATGAAGTGACAAATGAGGAAAGAAATGTGAAACCAGAAAAGGAAGACTTTTATGGCGACATAAACAGTAGAATTAAGATAATGGCATAACGACAATGTTATGAGTTGTGTCAATTACAATATCAGTGAACTCATATCACCACGAGTGACACACTGTTAGAAAAACAGAGGGAAAAGAAAAAGTGGAGAGGAATTATGGTAATAATACATTATGCTTAATTTGTTGGTTTGGGAAAATTGTTGTTGGGAATTAGGTATTCCCGTTTGTGATTGTAATCATATACAATGCTATTCTTAGTTTAGTAATAAAATACATACCTGATTGAATATTATTTGTGTGACGCATATAAATGAATATAACTTTTTGTGTTAAGGAAAAACAACAAATTGTTGAATGTGAAACTGTCGGAAGATATACATGATTATGCTGATTTCATGGTAAGATGTACCCTATCTGATTCAGTGTGTGCGGAAAGCAGATTCAGATATGACTGAGCATAAGGATAAGACGAGATCACATTTTGGAGGGATTGCTAACGGAATTGGGAAGAAGAAAGAAAGAAAATTTGTGGCTAAAAAATGAAGTTAATCGTGGCATACACCCTCTTTCTCAAAGAATGATGAAGACATTCTCCCGTGTAACTTGGAGATGAATGCTTACCTTCACCAAGGAAATTTATGTGACCATTTGCCTGGATCACACTGCAACATATGAAAGAAAGGCGATCACTTACTCTTGTTCGAAGACTTCGAACATTCACCACATCAGAAGTTGCAGGACAACGACATTTTACCTGCAACCTCTGTGAAATGCAGGGACATATGTTATTACTTCACCAACGTCCGGGGAACCAGCATGGAGCTGCAAAAAACGGCTGTGCCCTTGTCACAACAGCTGTGCACGATTCTGCTGGTTGCTCCTGGTAAGGACCATGAATGACCTGAACACCATGGTCCCAACATCAGTGTGGATGCATCCGGCATCCCTGTTCCACATCTTGCTGGCCAATCAACGTCACACCAATACTTGCTGCCCACTCACAATGAGGGAAGAGGCAAGTCGACTACAACTGGGTGAAGGCCTTGTTCAAGGAATCATTATGGTTCACAGCAAAAAAGTGGCAAGAATGCTACATGGAGAGAAGGGTCAGTCTATGACTCCGCAGTGTTACCACAACAGCGAAATCCTACACGAAGTAGTGCAGGAGCTATGAAGACATTAGGAGAAAATGTTTCATACCTGGATTCAAACACAAGTGATCAGCCCTTCCTTTCAAACAAAGTTAACATTTGTGTGGAGGCAAACGTTTTTTGCCAGATGGTGCAGATGCTTTACAAAACTTGAAAATGAAGTGAAATTGTTGTATCTTGGTGATGGTGAAGTGTTGTTTTGAAAATATATTTGTGATGCAAATGCAATAGATTGAACAATATGGAAGGAGTCAATGACCAACGAAATGTTTTGTGATTCTTGTAGGATGACGGTGTATGCCTAAGGGAATTTGATTACCAAAGTGATTGATTATTTACTTATACTTGTAATGATGTTTACTAGTAGTGATTGATTGTTTACTTATATTGATGTTTAGATTAATGGTTAATATAAACAAAAACAAAAAGATGAGGGAATTGTGGAAGTGTAACTCAGTGTAACGTATTGATTGGCCCTGGTAACTCATTGATTAAATCTGGTAACGAAGCAGAATGTGCATGAACATGATAATCCTTTGGAAACACCTGGTCAAGGCCCCAGGCTAGAGCACCCCCCCCCCTGCTGTGTAAATGGAAATCACAGCAGGAGGGGAGCGAGCTGATGCCAGGACTCGGTGCGATGCATGACCTCGGGACATTAGCGGAGAGGAGATTAAGTCCAGTTTGGCGATATAACGAGAGCAAACGTTGAGTAAAGTAGACTTGTCCTCAGAAGCCCTGCCCGACGGAACGATGGAATGAACGAGTACTTGCTACGTGAAGCGCTGACCGAACGGGAGTGTCGGATGAACGAGAAGGACCAGCGAAAAGAGTTAACCTGATCCATTATATTATGCGGTATCATTTTGGTAATATGGAATGAAGTGAATAATAAACTAGACCTTTTGTAACCTGTGTCCGGTCATTGGAGTCCTGTGAGTCCCCCACTACAAATTCCCTGACACTTCCTATGTAGGGATGGCATGGACACTCCATTGGTTCAATGCAATACAAATCCTCAAAAAAAAAATCTACCAATATACTTTAGTGAGGACACTTCATTTGAGTGCGTAATAAGTTTTATTAACACTCCAAGTAAGCAAATCAAGAAAAAAACACTGCAAGAGCATCCTTCATGTTTGACCATGCACAAAACCTCTCGAAAGTCTCAGTCCCTTTCCCCCCTCCCCCCTCCCATTGGTGAGAGGGTAAGCCCTGGCCTGTGATTATATGGCCTGCTTGTTGAAGCTTTCAGGCACCGACCTTGAGCAAAAGCAGCGTGGCCGAGAAGATGCGGCTTGATAGCTCTCCCCTTACAAAAACAACCCCAATGTTATTCTTTCATCCTGTCTTTGACGTTAGTTTCGTTATTTCCTGTCGAGTATAAACACCCTAGCCTGATGTGTTTTGACGAGAAGCTGTCGTTATTTTTAAAATGGCAGCTTTCCCATGTGCATGTTGAGACCCTAATAAATTCTCCTGTAACTGTCTAAGATGTCTCAGATTCATCCCTCGTGGGGTTGGGGGGGGGGTGGGGTGGGGATAAATCCCGAACAAACTTGGCGTTCGTTCGATTCGTCCTAAATTGTTTGATTCAAATTGCTGCCCCCTACCTGTGATGACGGCAGGTGGTGTGCCATACTTTGAAATCCAATGATGTCCCAATACTCCAACGACTATGTCTGCTATAACGTCATGTGGAGGAATGGCATCAGACCACTGGTTTAGCGATCAATACAGGTGAGCATGTAACTGTACCCACTTGATGGAGGTAGTGGTTCTACGAGATCGATATGGATGCGCTCAAATCTCGCACCTGGCGTAGCAAAGGTACCTAAAGGGGATTTGACATGGCGATGGACCTTAGTTTTCTGACATGGAATGCATTCCTTGCCCACTCACGAGTTATCCTTGTTAACATCTGGCCAAAGGAAACGTGCTGATGTCAACTTCTGAGTGGATCTGATGCCAAGGTGTGACAAAAAGTGGAGTGCATTGAAGATCCCATGACAGTGTTTTTTTAGGCCCAAAAGGTCATTCGTGTTATGTTATCTTACAGCTTGGCATCACCCAAAAGCTGCTTCATCCTCCTAAGAAACTGCGACGGTTTCCTGTCTCCCAGCTCTTCTGAGATAAGCAGCAGGTGTACACATTTCTGCTCAGATGTGGAGGTATGCCGTATGTACTCAGCCTTGAGTTAGTCAAAAGGTCATAAATATTATTATGACCACTGTTTGAGTGGTCACAGTCGTGTATATATGTTGCTTCTGGGACACTCTCATTTTTCCATTGACTTACATGTTAATTTTCCTCTTAACCTCATTGCCCATTAACACCTCTATTTCTCCCACCCTAATCTTTATGAACCTTTTGTCTATAGTACCTATCCTTAATGTTGTTCATTAGACCACTCAAACACTACAAATATTTGTTTTCCCTTATAGACCTATAATCCTTCTTCTACATATCATCTGGCAGATTAATCTTTGACCCACTCAAACATCGACCCATTCACTTACATGTTAATTTTCTTCTCACCTCTTTACGAACCTTTTAGCCTTTTGACACTCAAACAATGATTCCCCCTTGGTCTGATGGTACTCTTACTATCAATGATCCCGAGTAGACCACTCAAACATTGATCCTACAAATATTTGTTTATGCGTGGGAAATAATTTAATTCTCTTGCCACTCTCTTCACCATCTAATATATTAACAAAAAAGATGTTTGAGTTTGGTTCTTTATTAAGATATTTTAACTGAGCTAAGATAAAATGGTAAACCTCCCTCAATGTTCTTGTCTGAGCGCCTCCAGTGCCGCCCACTTTTTGGTAAGCTCCGCCCACTTTTTAGTAAGCCCCACCCACTTTTTTTACTAAGCACCACCCACTTTTTTGGTAAGCTCCACCCACTTTTTTCTAATCCCCGCCCACTTTTTACTAAGCCCCACCCACTTTTTGTTAACCCCACCCACTTTATAAACCCTGCCATTTTCAGTTAAGACATTACATCATTTTCAGGGAATTTCCATCACATCATTTCCAGTTAAGACATGCCCAGGGAATTTCCACAGGAAATGACACCCAGTCCTTATAAAAGGCACCGACCATACAGGCTTTTTCAAACATGCTTTCTGCTTCACTTGAGAATGGACTACTATGCCGAAATGGAATGGGATAACTTTGCTATTCCTTGGAGTCCTACTACCTGTGTAGAACTCAACCTTCAGATTTATGAACTGGACTCGAACCTCTTATCAATGGAGGTAAGTTTGTTTGTTTGTTTATTTATTTATTTATTTATTTATTTATTTAATTAATTATTTATTTATTTAATTATTTATTTTAATATTTTTTTTTTAGATGAGACTCATGTAAGAGTTAACAAAGTTAATTTTAATATTCATAGAGCTTGATTTATACAAATAAAAATATTGTATTAAATTAATACATTGTTATTTTCTTTCACAGGAAATTGTATCTGAGATACGAAATGAAAATTCTGCTTTTAACACAACTTGGGATGAAGTTATTTTTTTGTTTGAAGACATTTTGAACAACCAAGACCCCCAGAACGAGTTCTACCTTGATGACCCAGCCAGAGTTATACCTTGGAGATCCACAAAATCCTGAAAAAGAGTTTTACCATGATGATACTTGTTGTGAGTTATCAAACCAAAACCCACTGAACAAGTTCTACCTTGATGAGCCAGAATACAAGTCATACATTGGAGACCCACAAATTTCTGAAAATTGGGAAAGGGGAGTTCTCCCTGATGGTCCGCAGTTATACTATGTGAGACACATCATAGAAACCCTAAAAAATTGTGAAACGGGAATTCTCCCTGATGGTCCGCAGTTATACTATGTGAGACACATCATAGAAACCCTAAAAAATTGTGAAACGGGAATTCTCCCTGATGGTCCGCAGTTATACTATGTGAGACACATCATAGAAACCCTAAAAAATTGGGCAAGGAGAGTTCTCCCTGATGGTCCGCAGTTATACTATGTGAGACACATCATAGAAACCATAAAAAATTGGGAAAGGGAAGTTTTCCCTGATGGTCCGCAGTTATACTATGTGAGACTTATCACGGAAATCCCCAATATTTCTGAAAATTGTGGTTCTACCTTGGAGACTTGGAAAGATGGTTATATTTTTGGAGACTCGGAATGGGGGGTTTGTTTTGATGACTCAGAATGTGATACCTATCTTGGAGGCTCAACAGGAATGTGGTTATACCTTGGGAACTTGGAAAGTTGGTTTTATTTTGGAGACTCTACCTGTGGGGTCTATCTTGGAGACTCTTTGGATTCTAAAACAATGAACAATGTTCTTTGTTTAATGACGCTTGATTTAAGCAATATCAAGAAAGTTCGAGGAAGAAAATGCTGGAAAATTCTTTCTTCCCATTTCTACTTCTTTAAACTTGAAAGCCTTGAAAGACAGAATTGGAGGAAGAGAAAAAAAAAAATACGTATTTTAAAAAAAGAAGAAAAAAAAGATTATGTTAGGGTTAGGGTGGGATTTTGAATGTGAGGGTTAGGGATGGGGGTTGGGTTAGGGATGGGGTTGGGTGAGGGTTGGGATTTTGAATGTGAGGGTTATGGTTGGGGTTGGGTTAGGGATGGGATTGGGTTAGGGTTGGGATTTTGAATGTGAGGGTTAGGGATGGGTTGGGTTAGGGATCGGGTTGGGTTAGGGATGGGGTTGGGTTAGGGATGGGGTTGGGTTAGGGATGGGGTTGGGTTAGGGATGGGTTGGGTTAGGGATGGGGTTGGGTTAGGGTTGGGATTTTGAATGTGAGGGTTAGGGATGGGTTGGGTTAGGGATGGGGTTGGGTTAGGGATGGGGTTGGGTTAGGGATGGGGTTGGGTTAGGGATGGGGTTGGGTTAGGGATGGGTTGGGTTAGGGATGGGGTTGGGTTAGGGATGGGGTTGGGTTAGGGTTGGGATTTTGAATGTGAGGGTTAGGGATGGGTTGGGTTAGGGATGGGGTTGGGTTAGGGATGGGGTTGGGTTAGGGATGGGGTTGGGTTAGGGATGGGGTTGGGTTAGGGATGGGTTGGGTTAGGGATGGGGTTGGGTTAGGGTTGGGATTTTGAATGTGAGGGTTAGGGATGGGTTGGGTTAGGGATGGGGTTGGGTTAGGGATGGGGTTGGGTTAGGGATGGGGTTGGGTTAGGGATGGGGTTGGGTTAGGGATGGGTTGGGTTAGGGATGGGGTTGGGTTAGCGATGGGTTTGGGTTAGGGATGGGGTTGGGTTAGGGTTTGTATATTATTATGACTCACTCACACATACACACACAAAAGTTAAGCCCCAACTGAAAAGTTGAGGGATTCTGTGTTTGGGGTTCACAGATCTCAAGAACGTATCCCGATTATACACACACACAAAAGTTAAGCCCCAACTAAAAAGTTGTGGGATTCTGTGTTTGGGGTTCACAGATTTAAAAACGTATCCCCATTATACACACACAAAAGTTAAGCCCCAACTAAAAAGTTGTGGGATTCTGTGTTTGGGGTTCACAGATTTAAAAACGTATCCCCATTATACACACACAAAAGTTAAGCCCCAACTAAAAAGTTGTGGGATTCTGTGTTTGGGGTTCACAGATTTAAAAACGTATCCCCATTAAATTTTATTTATTTATTTATTATTTTCAAGGGTATTATCTGCTTACTTGTGTTTTTTGTAATTCTTGCGAGTAAAATGAACCCAAGATTTCTTCTTCATTTAAATCATATAATTTGTAGGTCCAAGGGACTGTATCCATTACATCAATGATTTTAAATAATTCACGAGTCCATTTTTGTGGATAACCTTTCTCAAAATGACTTTTCCATTTGTATATTCTTACAATATCACCAACTTTAAACTTGGGCTTTCTCAAATAAATCTCCTTTTCATATTCTAATTTTGTAAATGTTTCCGATGGTTTTGATTTTGTTGATGAATGAACTGTATTATTGTAATTATCTACAATATCCTGAATTAAATACACCCATTTTTGAGAACCGAGTTGTGTGAATTTTTTACATAGTCTCTCTTTCAAAGTACGATTAAAACGCTCAATAACAACTGCTTTTCCTTCATTAAAGGTGCTGTATAATTTAATACCCTCCCCCTTAAGAAATTTCATAAATATTTTGTAATAGAACTCTGTTCCCTCATCAGTCCATAACTTCTTTGGTTTCCTTTTATTCCTATCAAATATTAGCTTAAAGGCTAACATTAAAGTATTACCTCTCTTGTTTTTCAAAGGAACAACCCAGGCAAATCTACTCCTCAAATCAATAACGGTTAAAGCATACCTGTATCCCTTATCATTATTTAGTTCGATTAAATCAGCGGACCATATGTGGTCGGTGTATTTAGAATAAACTTTCCTTCTTTTAAACTTTGTGATTATAGGTTGATGTAATTCATTAGCCAAAAGCTCCTCAGTCTTGATAACATCATTGGAGTTTAATAGTTTTTTGGGAAATAACCAAGACCAAGTTTCAATTTAGCACTTATCATTTTTTAAACAATAAACCTATCAACTTTCTCTCTCAATGTAGGATTTCGTATAAAGGACAAATTATACAACATTTCTCTGTCTGCTTCATGTTTTTCATCCAATGTAGTGGTATTCCCATAAGCAATATCATGCTTCATACACACTTCATCAACCCTATTTATCGGCTTGGACCAAGGTTTAGGATTGTCAGCCTCATCTAATCTTTTATCCAGGTTTGTTCCAGGACCACAGAAAGAATATCCAGGTAGATGTAGTTCCCCAGGAATTCCAGTTGTTGTAAATTTACTTCCTGACAGAAACTTTTGTATGTCTCCTCCACTTTTAGGAGAGATGAATTGGCACTTTTTAGAGCCACACACTTGACATATTCCTTTTTGATAAACTCTATTATTTTTAGCTTTAACATAAGAGATATTTTTAGATTTAGTTTTCTTTTTACATTTGAGACAATAACTCATATTTATTTATCAGAAAAAGTCCGACAGAGTATCAAAACCTTTTTGGTTTTCAACATATACATTTCTATCTTAATTTTTAAAACATAAAGAATCCTTAGGAATGCCTTCACTCTCTCCTCCATTTATTTACAAATAAAACTAACTAAAGTCAATAACACCAACATCATCAACCACATAATCTTTTCCTTCTTCTTCTTCCTCACCACTTTCTCATTTAGATCTCCTCGCTGAACTCATCTCAACCATTTTTAAAATCATTCTCTTAGTAAGAGTCGTTAATTCTTTATTTTCCTCTTCGGTGCATTGAGATTGATTTATTTGCTGTAATACAGTCAATCTTTTACGAATCTCACTGATTTTCATCTTTTTATATTTTTCCTCCCTCTCTCTTTGCTCCCTCTCCTCCTCTCTCTTTTCTCCCTTTCCTCCCTCTCTTCCTTTCCTCTTTTCTCCCTCTCCTCCTCCTCCTTTTTCTCCCTTTCCTCCCTCTCCTTTTTCTCTCTTTTCTCCCTCTCCTCCTCCTTTTTCTCCCTTTCCTCCCTCTCCTCCTTCTCCTTTTTCTCCCTCTCCTCCTTCTCCTTTTTCTCCCTTTCCTCCTTCTCATCCTTCTCTCTTTCCTCCTTCTCTTCTTCAACTCCTTCCTCATCCCTTGCTACCCTTGAGTTTGAACCCCAAAGAATATTATACATATACTCATCTGGATTTTGAGATATTCTTGGATCAATAATTATTTTTCTCATCATAGGATACCAATAAGATTTGTTGACGATTTCTAAAAGAGTTTTATATTTCATAACTTTGAGAAGTTCATTTTTATTTAATATTTTAAACAAGTCTCTATTTGTGGGTTTAACAATATCAGTATAAGGCCAGTTTTTAATGACAAAATTCCCATGTATATGCTCCACATCATAAGGTATGTAATACCGAGCACCCTTTTCTTGTAGGTATCCTTGAATACAAAAATTATAATTCTCTTGTAGTCTTCTTCCTGCCATTTATGTATCAGAAATATATGTGAGATTAATATTATGACAGGTAATACCACCCCATCTTCCCACTACCAAATCGGTTTGTATTCCTCGGCTTTCTATTCTTATCTCATTACCTTCCTTCTTTGTCATGCTAACCATCGCTATACTATCATATATTTTTCTTTTCTTAAAATCATGTATTTGTTGTTTACTAATTGTACTTCCACATAAATCCTTATCCTCGCCAAGCGGATAATATTCTTCTTTACGAGACTGATTCAAATCATGTAGGTCTTCTAAGTTTATTGAAAAATACCAATTATACCCTAAATCAGGCATATCATACCCCCATTTATTAATTCGCATATTAACTATATGTCCTTCTTTATAAAATTCAATTGTAAGCAGGTAGTTAAATTCAATGAGGAAAGGTGTATGGTCAGTATAACCAGGTGTTGTGGTTGTAAATTTTACTTGTTTAACAAAACGTGCTGTTTTCTTTAAAAATATATATTGTGATAAATCACTGAATCTAATTAAGTCATTCGCATCTGTAGGGTTTGGATAATTGATTAATTTATAAGTATTCTTCATATTAATATTTTTACTTATACTATATTTTTGTCGTTCAGCCTGTGCCTTTGTATAATAATTTGATAAATCAATATCCTGAGAGGATTTTCCAAAGATAGAACCATCTTTTCCAACATAAGTCATTTATATTAGATTAAAAATGATATCATAAAAATTTTCATTATTGTTGAGTTGAAATAATACATATAAACATAATTGACCACAACATTTAGAATTAATTTCTTGAACTTGAAATGTTTGATAAACACCATTCTGTAAGAATTGTATTACTTCAACAGGTGGTGGCATACCATAACTATCAAAATAATATTTATCCTGACTATTATGAATACAAACCCAATGAGAACCATTCTGTGTGTCTAAATTCATAATAATATTCTTTGTATTCTTATTTATATGTATTAATTCATCTCTCATACAAATAACCACATTATCAATTTTTAGTGTTTTGCAATACTTAGCTAGTTCTATATTTGACGTTGTATTCTTTCCAAATTGTTTAAACCATTTATCCATTTATTTATGAGAAAGATACAATCCATTACCCCGTTTAGTTAGTTTAACACCCGCTTGAGCGATAGAGGAAAGCATATCTCCAACCAACAATCTAGCTTTATCAGGTAGACTTTCAAGTTTTTGAGCAAAATCTACAATTACACCACTTCCATTAATTTGTTTCTCCAACTCCTTGTTATGTCTTTCCAATTCTTTTTGAGCTTTTAGTTGTGCCTTCCTTTCGTTAGCAGTTTTTACCGCTGCTGAAATACCACCAGTCAATGCTCCCGCCGCACTTAAACCAGCAAATAAAGGAATTAGAAACGGGAGAAATCCTCCTCTTGACTCGTCTATTGAATATTTCTTTAACATAGGTTTCGTCATTTTAATTTTAAGTGAACCAGTATCATTTAGTGTTTTTACTTGTGTGTGTGTGAGTAAAACATCAATTCTTACAGCTCCTTTTCTTTGAATTGTATTAACATTAATAATATAAGGCTTTTGATTTTGAATACAAGATGTTAATTTACTAAAATTGATTTGATTAACATATACCCCTACCATTTATTTATGAGAAAAAACCTATGTGATATTAATCATAACACCATTATCTGTATTAATCTGTAATTCTGTTTCTTCCAAAAGCAAACAATAAGCATTAACTTCTTCATTCTCTCCTCTTTCAATGTATAGAGAAGTATCCACTCTATTAGACTTTATAGTTTCCTTTTGAGAACTCAGGTCAATTGCGTAGATTGTATAAAGTTTTTGAAACGCAACCATATCCAAAATAGGATCATTATTACCGTTGCTTTCACACACCTTTTGGTAAGACTTGTAGGCTTCCGCATAATCATTTTTTTCCCAATCAATTTCCAATCTATCTCGCGGATAAAATGTGCCATCAAGAGAAACCCGAAGTTGTTTCACCTTAGCATTATCACTCAGCGCATTATTCTTATTAGTACCGTCCTCTCCATCTGGTTTTTAAAAAATGAGCCAGAGGTATCGTGGCTTTCCTTGAAGAACACCCAAATTCCAAGTGTAGGTAGTGTGTTCCAGTTTAACGTGTTGACATCTTCTTTTAAGGTATGATACATTTAGCGGTTTCTTTGAGTTAAGTCTTCTATTTAACATCTCTTCCGTTTTAATATTAGGAGTATATTCACTGATATACCAACACAAATCATTAATAACAAATTTATTGTTGTCTCCAAAAGCATTTTCAACCCCAAAAAGCAACCTATTTACATTATCATTCCTTTGTAGTTGAAATCTAATTTTAAGACCATACAAAACTTTGTCATAATCACAAAATCCAAATATACCTTTCAGAGGTACTGCTACGGTAAAACTATTCTCTGGTTTTGTGTCATCATTATACATTGCCTTCCTTTGACTATAACCAGGGTCTGTGTTTGTACCCGTTGACATATCAGGAATAAAACCTTCAACAGCTCCCTTACCCATTCTATCACTAAACGAATATAGTGTAAATTTCATCATTTCAGATGTAGCAGTGACATAATCAACCGCTTCAACCTCTTGTGTTCCAATATACAGGCGGACACTATCAAACATTTTCCAGAAGAAATCATTTACGAGTGTAGCATTAGTATTATTCGCAGCCTTAGTGAATTTAAATTTACACAGCAAGAAACTATCAGCTATATTCAAGTAAGTTTGTTGATTATTTATTTCAAAACTTTTTGTTCCATTTGAATTCCAGTCTGTTCCTGTTATAGCATTTACCTTGAAATAGTCTTCCTTTTTAGTGGCGTTTGAAATGATAATCGTATCATCCAAATCATAGATACTATCAATCGCTTCCATACTTGTATTTATATAGCATTAAAATTGTTGAAACCCTGACCCAAGTATTTTAATGATTTTTTGTCGTTCTTGTGAAGATAGTTGAGTTTTACCTTTTTTATCTTGCCAAAACGAAGTTTTTGCAAGATGTATTAGTCAGCTTGTATGTTTGTCTGTTTATTTGTTTGTTTTTTTGTTTGTGGTTAATCATTTTTTTTTCACGTTTAGATCACTCTGTAGACCACAGTTATTATTGGAAACTCCTGTAACTTCGCATATCAGAGTCCTATAGAGATACCCTTCAGCACACAAAATTTTGAAGGTCAAGGTCAAAGGTCAAGGTCACTTTGCGGTCAATCATGGAGGTCAACGAAACCCTTATTTTTTGAGTAAC
Source organism: Myxine glutinosa (assembly GCF_964187855.1). Lineage (NCBI taxonomy): Eukaryota > Metazoa > Chordata > Myxini > Myxiniformes > Myxinidae > Myxine > Myxine glutinosa. The sequence continues at coordinate 108,128,997 of NC_136270.1, forward strand.
TTTGATCTTATGATCTCCAAACTTGGTGGGTATATAGGGTGTGGTATGGCGCTCAGCTGATTAGTTTTTGGTGTCGATCGGCCTTGACCTTCAAGGTCATTTTGAAGGTCATTCAATTTTGACCAAAAGGTAAAATTTTCAAGTTTCAGTTACCATATCGAGTAGTACCTCAAATTGAAGCCCTTGTTGAGTGCTTTCCAAACATATAACTAGTTTGACAATGTGACGTCATTTGACGGCGTTATGACGAAAAAACTGCACTTTTCATGTATATTGTATTGCTTTAGTTCGCATTGTTTAGGTCACTCTGTAGAGCACAGTTCCCTTTGGAAACTCTTGTAAGTTCGCATATCAGAGTCTTTTAGAGATACCCTTTAGCACACAAAATTATGAAGGTCAAGGTCAAAGGTCAAGGTCACTTTGCGGCCAATCATGGAGGTCGACGAAACACTAATTTTTTGAGTAACTTTGATCGGATCGTCTCCAAACTTCATGGGAATCTAGTATATGGTCCGGCGCTCAGCTGATTAGTTTTTGGTGGCGATCGGCCTTGACCTTCATGGTTAGCGCTGGAGGTCGAAAATTATTGACCCCAAGGTCAAATTTTGAAATCGTAGGTACCATATCGAGTAATACCTCATATGAATGCCCTTGATGAGTGCTTCCCAGATCTGTAAACAGTTTGACGCTATGACGTCATTTGATGACGTCATGACGAAAAAACGGAATTTTCACATTTTGGCAAGATACGGTTCACCCTGTGGATGATTTTTTTCATTTATTTCTTTGATTGCTTGTAATTTATGAGACTCCTTTTGAGCATCTTTTATACTCTTTATAGCACCCGCAACTGAACCCACAGCAGAAGCAGTTGAACCAATTAGGTCTTTATGTTTAAGGATGGTTGAACCAATACCCATTAGAGTATCAATTATCCCATCTCCTTTATTTCGAAATTGATGACCTACACCTCGTTGTCTCTTAGGTTTATAGTATCCTCTCCCAAGAAACATACCTTCACCCTTATAGTATGGTGAAAGGTACATGCCCTCCCCTGTAATTATTTTATATTTTCCCAACTCGTGTTTTCTCACAATAACCATTATTTATTTATTGAAAAACTTCACGTAGGTGAATTCTGATGGATATAATTTCATCATTAAAGGATATCATACGATTATCTTGGTCGGTTATCCTAAAATTTACTCTGTATATGGTTTTTCCTGACAGGTAAATAGACAAGATTTTTTGGTTCCATATTAAATTTATAACCAATTGGGGTTGAGTATGCACTGAATGAAAATATTGTATTTGTTCTTATTCCATCGTTATAAGCACCATCAATCAAATCACAATGAATTAATACTGAATTTATACCGGAGGATATTTGGATAACATTATCACTGTAAAACGTCCCGTTATTTTCAATCTTTTTTGAAGAGAAACCCAATAGCTCTCTAAACGAATTTTCAATAGTGAAATCAACTTTATAATTATTTTTAAGTTTAATAGTTGATTTTGAAGTGTGTTTTTGAATATCTATTACCATATTTTTTGGTTCATCACCTTTTTCTTTCATAAGGCAAGAGACTTCAGAAGATATTTGAGAAATCTCGTAAGCTCCGGGTGAAACGGTTATAGTTTTATATTCACTTCCTGGATTATAACTAAACTTGTTGTTTTTCTCTGTGATATTAAAAAGTGTATTATAAGTTTCCATCGACAATAAAGAAGCCTCATATGAGACAAGGGGGTCAAGTTGTAGTGGGTAAGGGAATGAAGCTGTGTAATCACTCTTTGTGAAATTAAAACTAAGAATTGTGCTTCTCATCTTATTTAATATCTAATAAAATATCTTTGTATTGACATTTATTAATTATTTTCATATTCATCAACTGATCTAAAATGGCAGATGCTTCATTAAAACAATTGTTGTTTCCAGCCTTCTTACTACCTAACAACAATAATAACCTATTAACTAATTGTGATGGGTCATTTGGAAGAAAGCTAACACCCGAACCAAGCTTACTTAAAGCATCAATAATATGTTTCTCCTTCTCATTCTTCTTACTTTTACCAGCAACAGAAACTCTATAATCAAGTGCATTTAGTAAATCAATATATACCCTATCTTCCTCTCTTTCCATATCAAGTGGTTCCTCAAAATATTTTGAACCGCTGAATCCGGAGTTTGTTAGAAGAAACATTAATCTTGGAGTTAATTCAACATTTGGTTGAGCAGAACTTAAGAACACCAATTTATCATTAAATATCAATAACTTTTCTTTCACAAGATGGAACTGTGCTGGTTCTTCTGTTGGAATGAGACCTGCTCTGGTTTTTGAACCCGCCGAATACTCATTGTTTTGAAGAGCTTCCACAACATAATTACGGGGTTGATTTACCTCCTCAAGTTTCCGAAATAATCCCTCGTCATCATATTCTAATTCACCAAGTTCTTGCTCTGTCATTTGACTAAAATCTTTGATTATTTGAAGTTTTTTTGGAGTAAATTCTACCATGGGGACTGTAGGTGAGTGTTGAGTTTTCAAAAGTGGTTTAAAGAATTTCTCTTGTTTTCTTTCAAAGACTTCTTTGCCAGTCAGTTTTTGTCTCCGTTTCTTCTTTATCCCTTCCTGTTGTTTAACAACTTTTGAAACTAATTGTTGATGTTCCTTAAACTTTCTTGCTCTTTCTTCGGCATTCATTTAGTATTGAAAAATATCATTTAATGAATTGTAAAGGTCAATGGGAAAATTTTCCTTTTCTTCATCATTATAGTAAATGTGTTGAAATAAAGCCTTTTCTTTAAATATTTCATCAAATTCTTTATTGGTATTAATACGAGTTGTTATTTCTTCTTCACTAATACTTGTATCTCTGCTTTTCATACGTTTGCGTTGAGTCTCCTCATCGATATCAAAACCGAATGATAAAATCTTAACTCCATCACCACACAATTGTTTAATAATTTGTCTCATTCCTTCAGGATTAGTTTCTAAAATCCCAAGACCATTAGATTTTACTTTATTTAACTCACTCTTACAATGTGAAAATTTTGTAGAACCAAGAGAGACCTCCTCAAATATTTGACCTTCGTTCCTCAATCGCATATGTTCCTCCATTGAAATGTAGTAATAATCTTTCCCTTCTACTTCTCCTGGTCGCTTTGCTCTGGTTGTAGTACTCACAAAACGAATCATAGGGTGTTTTTAAAAAAAACTTACAATCTTTTCATTTTTACTATTCAAGAGTTTAGATTTATGAAAGTTCTTTCCTGAAGCAGATTTACCCACAAGATTAATAATAATAGTTATCATTTATATATGTAATTATGTTTAAAATCAAAATACATCCTTTAATATCTCATCTTGTTTCACAACAATATATTTATATTTTCCAATCGTGTGTTTCATATAATTTTCAAATTCTTTTTTACTACATAACGTAGAGCAATTATCTCTCCAAAAATTATTTACATCTATTGAATTTAACTTAAATAAAATAAAAGTATTGGCATTGTTTCTTATTGAGCGTCGATGGAGTTGAAAATATGACTGACTAAGATAAATACAATTACAAGAAGAATGTCTCCCTCTTGTATAGTAGCTGTCCATTACTGTTTGGTTTCTCTCATTAACACAATCATCAAAGATGACGAGGTTCTTTTTTGATTTATCTAAATCTTGAGGTGAAGGTATATCATCCGTATTATCACTGAGAATACAAGTTATGGGTTTTGATTTTGATTTCTGTGTATCACAAAATAATTGTATTATATCTTCAATATTATAATCATTTAGTTTTTTTTTTTTTTTTTTTTTGTTTTTTTTTGTATACTGAATCGAGGCTCGTGAAAGAGCTAACATTTATTTCACAAACAAATCAACCAGACAAACAAAATATACAAAAAGAGGGAGCGGAAGACAAGATGGGGAGAGAAGGGGAAGCACACAACCACAACATTTGAGAGCAGGGAGAAGTGTGGGAGGGAGAGGGCTTGGGGGCAGGAGGTGTGGGAAGGGGAGGGGGGGGGGGAGAAGTATAAAACACAAGGGGACCGAAATTAGCGGGGGTAGAAAAGATCAAGGTTTTGGATGGGGGAGGATAAGAGATGGTGGTGAACAGCTGTTTTAAAGACCTGGAGGGTGGAGTGGGATTGAAGAGAGTGAGGGAGTTCATTCCAGAGGCGGGAGAAAAGAGGAATGAAGGAGTGAAGGTGAGCAGAAAGTCTTGATTTTGGCAGTTTAACCATAAGAGGGTTGCAGGCAGATCTTGTGCGACCTGTAGGAATATTTGGGGGACAGAGCCCAGAGAGGGCTGGGGGGGGGGGCAAGGCCAGAGAGGAGTCGGTAGAAGACGGAAAGACCACCAACCTGCCTGTGGTGAGTGAGTGAAAGGCCCTTGGAGTTAGCTTCATCGCAGGAGATTCCAATGATTCTGAAATCATTTTGAAGTATAAAGTTTTTTAAAGTTTTGAATTTTAAATAAACCGATAATGTCTTCCTTTTTAAGACCTGCATTAAAACCCTGTGAGAGTAGTTGATACTCGGGTTGAAAACTTGACTTTGTAAAAATTATTAAATTATCATAATCTAAAAAATTAGGACCAAGGAGCATCTTTAAAAGTAAACAGGTTTTTCCACATCCGCTTGAACCAACTATTAGACATCTCAATGAATTTGGAATGTTTTTATGGTTATTAAATTTTATCTTATTTTCCCAAACGGGTAAAAAATCATTCATTTATATATTTGGAAAACAAGTCATCTAACTTTTTTTGAGCTATTTTAGAAACTCTATATTTTATCCTGAGTTCGGGTTTAATTTCAAAATAATTCATTATTTTATTTATATAGTATCTTGTATTAACATTTCCATTAAAATTATTTTGAATAATAAATATCATTAAACCCTTATACATTTCCTCAATACAAATAGTCTCTTCCCTTGAAAGAAATGGTGTATTATCATCACAATACTTAACATTCATCTCTCTTATTAATCTTGTAAAGTAATTCATTTTTGGTTCTAATTTAAAAGAGTTATATATATTTTTATATTTTTTATTATCATTAATTAAAATTAAATCACAGAAAATACATTGTTTATATGAACCCTCATTATTAAGCCCTATTCTATCACAAGCCAGACAATTCTTTAATTTATCATATGGAGAGTCTGGAAATTCTAAATATCCTTCAGAACTTATCATATTTATATGGTAAATTTTTACTTAAACTAAACGCAAGTTTATTCATTAATAAATACAATGTTTCAAAGCACAAAAGACAAATTTCAATCAATCTCTACTTCGGTGAAAGATATAGAAAAATATGTTAAAGATGTTAAATTGAACAAAGATAAATTTGGAAATTTTTGGGTAAAACAAGTTATGGAAAATAACATGAGCCCCTCTATTTCATTTAAAGGAAGAGCTCTAACTATACCTGGAAAGACATCCATTAAAGTAAATCTAACAAAAGTTTCTCCTCTACTCCTGGCAATTTATTCAAAGCTTGAAAAAGTGATCGATCGCGATACTTTGAAAAAGAATGATAAGACCATCAACAATACTCGTGGAGAAATTTGTATTTACTTTAATAATCCAAAGGGTGTCGATCTTAGTAAAATGAATGATGTTAATATTTCTGGTGAAATGTCATTTCGTTCTATGATAGTTAGAGATTATTTAAAGATAACTTTTGATATTAAAAATGTAGAGATTGAATCTGTTAACGAAAGAAAGTATATAGATATTGATGGGAATATTTTTCCTGCTAATTAAATATGAGTCATTACAGCAGTGAAGATTTTACTATTTTATTGAACTTGGACGATAGTGATGATAGTATTTCATTGAACTCGGACGATGGTGATGATAGTATTTCATTGAACTCAGATGATAGTTATGATGCTAATAGTTTGTGCTCAAATGATAGTTATGAGAGTAGCTTTATTGATGACTCTGAGTATGATTCTGAGTATTCATGTGATAGTTATGACTCAGATGATTCTGAGTGACAAAGTGTTTTAGTTTAAGTATAGTTTCATATATAAAAAGCCTGTAAAAAGGCACTTTCTTCTATAAGTGTTTTACTTTAAGCACAGTTTCATCTTTAAAAAAGCCTCTAAAAAGGTGTTTTACTTTAAGTATAATTTTGCTATATAAATATGATCAAAGCAACGTATTGCGACATTTGTGAACAAGAATATAAACAATACAAAAGACACCTTAAAACTAACAAACACACATTTAATCTACTTCACCTACTATCTCCTATTCAGAAGGAAACAAAACACTGTTCTGCCTGTAATAAAAATATCCTCAAGAAAGGCTTCGAAATACATCTTAAAACAAATCAACATTTATCAAATTTTATCACAACTAAAAACTCTGATGGTGCATTCAAAGGACATATTAAAATAAGAGTCTTTAACTTCAAACCTCCTGAACCAGAATCTATAGTTGATGCTGTAGAAATAGTTAAACCTGCTGTTCAAACGTTGATTGAAAAAACACTAAAAGAAATGAAACCACTTAAATTTTATATGGGAGTAAAATTAGAAATGACAAAAGATGAAGGAGTTATAGATACACCATACATGAGAACTGAGCCACACTTTATATCTTCATATCAAGATTTAAAAACATCAGGAGTCTATGATGAACTTATTAAACAAGAGCAAGATGTGGATAATTCAATCGTAGGAAGTGGATTCAATATAGGAAAAATTATTTACATAGACATTCATATTCTTCAATCAGATCCTCTAAAAGCTTCTTCTTACATTGATTTACCCAGTGTTATCAAAAATAGAAAAGCAGTTATCAATATCAAAAATAAAGACAATAAATGTTTTCTCTGGTCTATTCTAGCACACTTACATCCTCCACATTTTCATGATGAAAGAGTATCTCATTATAAAAAATATGAGAATACATTCAATACGAAAGATCTAAAGTTTCCGATGACTTTAAATGATATTCCTAAATTTGAAAAGTTGAATAATTTATCAGTTAATGTTTATGGTCTAACAGAAACAAACAACATTCAGGTTTTAAAGCTTTCTGACAATTATTGTAAACAAACTCATATTAATCTTCTATATTTTAATTCAGACGAAAATTCACATTATACATACATCAAAGATATTACAAAATTAAGAAAACCACAAGTATGTAAAAGAACAAATAAAATATATATTTGTATGCGTTGTCTTAACTTCTTCCATACACAAGAAAGATTAGATAAACATTCAAATTATTGTGGTGAACATAAATCAACGGTAATCAACATGCCTAAAAAAGGCTCAAAGATCACATTCAAAGATGAATTGACGCCTCCTCCCCCCAGGCCCTCTCCCTTCCACACATCTCCCTGCTCTCAAATGTTGTGTTTGTGTGCTTCCCCTTCTCTCCCCATCTTGTCTTCCGCTCCCTCTTTTTATGTGTTTTGTTTGTCTGGATGATTTGTTTGTGAAGTAAATGTTAGCTCTTTCACGAGCCTCGATTCAGTATACAAAAAAACAAAACAAAAAAAAAACAAAAAAAACAACAAAACATCCATTTGTTATATATGCTGATTTTGAAAGTATTTTAGAAAAAATTGATACTGCTTCTCCAGATCCAAAAGAATCATACACAAATAAATATCAAAAACATACTCCTTGTGGTTTTTGTTATTATATCAAATCATCCGTTGGTGATGAATATAACAAGTTAGAGGTGTATAGAGGCTCAAATACCCCAGAGGAGTTTGTGAAACGACTAGAAAAAGACTGTGTCCGATTAACCAAGATAATGAGAGAAACCAATAAACCAATGTCCTTAACAAGTAAAGAAAAAAGAGAATTTAGACAGCCAAAGGTTGCCTGTCATATTTGTGAGAAGAAAATTGGTAAAGGTCTAAAGGTTAGAGACTATTGATTGTCATCTCACTGGTAAATATAGAGGTCCGGCTCATCAAAGTTGTAATATTAATTATCAACTCCCCTCTTTCATTCCTGTTTTTCTTCATAACAACGCTCATTATGATACACATCTATTTATCAAGGAACTCTCAAAGACTTCTGGAAGTATCTCAGCAATTCCAAACACGGATCAGAAATACATTTCATTCACAAAAACAATTCACACATCTCTTATTACTCATATCAGATTTCTTGATACATTTAAATTCATGGCAAGTCCATTGGCTAACTTGGTTCAAAATCTAAAAGAGTTTTCATGTCTTTCAGAGTATTTTTCAGATAAAGATTTATTAACACAAAAGGGAATTTACCCCTATGACTATATGGACTCATTTGAGAGATTCAATGAAACAACTTCCTTTAAAAGAAAATTTCTATAACAAATTAAATAATAGTCATATATCTGATAAAGATTATGTACACGCACAAAATGTTTGGAAAAAATATAACATTAAGAATCTTGGTGAGTATCACGATTTGTACCTCAAAACTGATGTGCTTTTGTTGGCTGATGTGTTTGAGGCTTTCAGAACAATCTGTCATTCTGGATATGGATTGGATCCTGCTCACTATTACACTGCTCCTGGATTGGCTTGTAGCGCGATGTTGAAAATGACAAAACAAGGTTTTGGATTTATTAACCGATGTTGATATGCTTTTGATGATTGAAAAGGCAAAGAGAGGAGGAATTTCACAAGTCTGTTCAAACAGATATGCTAAAGCAAATAACAAGTACATTCCAAATTATGATCAATCGGTAGAGAGCTCCTACTTGATGTATTATGATGCAAACAACCTGTATGGCTGGGCAATGTCTCAGGCTCTTCCTTATGGAAAACTTAGATGGGTAAAGGAAAAAGATTACAAAAAGGTTTTACAAGATGTATGTATCTCTACACAAAAAGAATTGGATGATTCAAAGGTTGGTTATTATTTTGAGATCGATTTGAAATATCCAGAGGAACTTCATAACCTACACAAAGATCTCCCATTTGCTTGTGAAAAGGAAAGTCCAAAGAAGGAGTGGTTAAGTGATTATCAACAATCATTTAATATAGGTGAATCAACAGAAAAATTACTTACTACATTATATAACAAGAAAAATTATGTTCTACACCAAATAAATTTGCGACAATATTTATCAAAAGGTCTAAGAGTAGAGAAGATTCATAGGGTTCTAACGTTCAATCAAAGTCATTGGTTAAAGGGGTACATTGATTTTAATACACAAAGAAGAACAGAGTCAAAAACAGATTTTGAGAAAGACTTTTATAAATTGATGAATAATCCGGTCTTTGGTAAGACCATGGAAAATGTGAGGAAAAGACAAAATATCAGACTATCAACATCTTGGAAACAAGCATCAAAATTAATTAATAGACCGAGTTTTACTAGAGCTGAGGTCTTTACTGAGAACTTTTGTGCGATCCATTTGATTAAAGAGAGTATTGAAATGGACAAACCTATTTATATTGGAACATCAATTCTTGATTTATCAAAGTCATTAATGTATGATTACTTTTATAATAACTTGAGGAATAAATATCAAAATGATGTTAATCTACTTTATATGGATACAGATAGTTTTATTTTACAAATTAATACTGATGATGTTTATTCAGACATGAAAAAGGACATTAATATCTATGACACTAGTAATTACAGTCCAGAGAGTGAGTTGTTCTCTTCTAAAAATAAAAAGGTGATTGGAAAGTTTAAGGATGAATTAGGAGGAAATGTCATGAGTGAATTTGTGGGATTGAGGTCTAAGGCTTATGCTTATAAATACATTGTGAATAACGTTGAAAAAACTGATAAGAAGTTAAAAGGTGTAAAGAAAAATGTTATTAAAGAAACAATAAACTTTAAGGATTATTATAACTGTTTAACAACAAAGAAAGAAGAGTTTAGAAAGATTAATGGAATAAGAAGTTATAAACATAAATTATATTCAGAAGAGGTGAATAAGAAAGCATTGGGGGCTTTTGATGATAAGAGGTTTATTTTAGAAAATGGAATTGATTGTCTCCCTTATGGTTATATAAGTATATAAGTGATAAGTTAAAAAGGGGGGTTAGGGATTTTAACGGGCTACCGCCGCCTTTTTACTATTATATAAATGATAGAACCAAGTACCAACCAGACTAAAAAGTGGAGGTGTAATCAACCTTGGTATATAAATGGTAAAGATAACGAATGTGAAAAATATCAAATAGGTATAATTGAAAAGACAACTGGTAAAAAAATTTACAAAACAAATAAGAGAATTAATTTAAATACCGGTGAATTGGGTAAAAAAGATGAAAATATTTTTGAGTGGACGGAAAACTTTGATGGTTGTCAGGAAAATATATACTTTAATTTAAAAATGGTATGTGGCACTGGAGGCGCTCAAACAAGAACATTGAGGGAGGTTTACCATTTTATCTTAGCTCAGTTAAAATATCTTAATAAAGAACCAAACTCAAACATCTTTTTTGTTAATATATTAGATGGTGAAGAGAGTGGCAAGAGAATTAAATTATTTCCCACGCATAAACAAATATTTGTAGGATCAATGTTTGAGTGGTCTACTCGGGATCATTGATAGTAAGAGTACCATCAGACCAAGGGGGAATCATTGTTTGAGTGTCAAAAGGCTAAAAGGTTCGTAAAGAGGTGAGAAGAAAATTAACATGTAAGTGAATGGGTCGATGTTTGAGTGGGTCAAAGATAATCTGCCAGATGATATGTAGAAGAAGGATTATAGGTCTATAAGGGAAAACAAATATTTGTAGTGTTTGAGTGGTCTAATGAACAACATTAAGGATAGGTACTATAGACAAAAGGTTCATAAAGATTAGGGTGGGAGAAATAGAGGTGTTAATGGGCAATGAGGTTAAGAGGAAAATTAACATGTAAGTCAATGGGAAAATGAGAGTGTCCCAGAAGCAACATATATACACTACTTGGAATGCATTCCTTGCCCACTCACGAGTTATCCTTGTTAACATCTGGCCAAAGGAAACGTGCTGATGTCAACTTCTGAGTGGATCTGATGCCAAGGTGTGACAAAAAGTGGAGTGCATTGAAGATCCCATGACAGTGTTTTTTTTAGGCCCAAAAGGTCATTCGTGTTATGTTATCTTACAGCTTGGCATCACCCAAAAGCTGCTTCATCCTCCTAAGAAACTGCGACGGTTTCCTGTCTCCCAGCTCTTCTGAGATAAGCAGCAGGTGTACGCATTTCTGCTCAGATGTGGAGGTATGCCGTATGTACTCAGCCTTGAGCTTGTCATATCTGTTCATCCTCGGTGGGTGGACTCTCTGACCTCTTGAGCAATCTCTGGTTGTACGGAGCCAACGATGTAAGCAAATTTCGTACCCTGCGTTATGATCTTTTGAGTGAGGAACTGTGCTTCCACCTGCACAAACCATAAGGTTGTGACATTGGGCCAAAAGGGAGGGAGGGAGTTTCAGTCCAACCGCCACAACTGGGGAAGGTGATGTGGCCTCTGGAGATGTGTCATCGGCAGGAACATGTCTCTATTTTGGATAACCAATCAGCATGTCTGATCCCGAGGTACGAGTCCAAATGTGTAGAAACACTTGAGCTAAGCCACCGTATCACGTCGGGGTCACCAATGTAGAAATTATGTCTCGATGTATACTCACGTGTGGTCACATAGTGTTTAGAAGCTTGCTGGCAATCTTTACCTCCGCCACAGAGAGTGGATGGAGGTTATGTTTTCGCCCCTGTCTGTTTGTCTGTCTGTTTGTTTGTCTGTTTGTCTGTCTGTTTGTTTGTCTGTTTGTCTGTCTGTTTGCGAACAGGATATCTCAAAAGGGTGTGGACGGATTCGGACGAAATTTCGCAGAGATGTAGCGTATGTCACAAGGACGAAATGATTCGATTTTGGTGAAGATCCGGTTTCGGATCCGGATAGTAGAATGTTTAAAGTGATTCTTCACCATTGGGAGATAGGGCCAAAACGACATATAACAGGATATCTCAAAAAGTTGTGGACGGATTTGGATGAAACTTGGTGCAGAGGTTGGGTGTGACAAGGACTAATCGATTCGATTTTGGTGAAGATCTGAATATGGATTCGGATACGACCATTATTTTATGTTGTAAGTGATTCTGCACCATTGGGAGGTTGGGCCCAAATCGATACATATCAGGATATATCAAAAAGTTATGGATGGATTTGGACGAAACTTGTTCTGAATAAAACGAAATTTTTTATGAAGATCCGGATCCAGCTAGTAGATTTTTTAAAAAGTGATTCTTCACCATTGAGTGATATGGCCAACCATGCGGAGGAATGCTCTCTATTGAGTGCCGTTCTAGTTCCTTATGTTACGTAATCAGTCATTGAATTATTATGTTAGGGTTAGGGTTGTTAGGGTTGTTAGGGTTGTTAGGGTTAGGGTTAGGGTTAGGGTTAGGGGGGTTGGTACTGTACTGTCTGTAACCAACTGTACTGTCTTTCCCTCGCAGTCCCTCTGTACTCTCTTTCCCTCATGGTCCCTCTGTGCTGTCTTTCCCTCGAGGTCCCTCTGTGCTGTCTTTCCCTCGCAGTCCCTCTGTACTGTCTTTCCCTCGCGGTCCCAACTGTACTGTCTTTCCCTCGTGGTCCCTTTGTGCTGTCTTTTCCTCGTGGTCCCTCTGTGCTGTCTTTCCCTCGTGGTCCCCCTGTGCTGTCTTTTCCTCGCGGTCCCTCTGTGCTGTCTTTCTCTCGTGGTCCCCCTGTGCTGTCTTTCCCTCACGGTCCCTCTGTGCTGTCTTTCCCTCGTGGTCCCTCTGTGCTGTCTTTCCCTCGCGGTCCCTCTGTACTGCCTTTCCCTCATGGTCCCTTTGTGCTGTCTTTCCCTCGCGGTCCCACTGTGCTGTCTTTCCCTCGCGGTCCCTCTGTGCTGTCTTTCCCTCGTGGTCCCTCTGTGCTGTCTTTCCCTCATGGTCCCACTGTGCTGTCTTTCCCTCACGGTCCCCCTGTGCTGTCTTTCCCTCGCGGTCCCTCTGTGCTGTCTTTCCCTCACGGTCCCCCTGTGCTGTCTTTCCCTCGTGGTCCCTCTGTGCAGTCTTTCCCTCGCGGTCCCACTGTGCTGTCTTTCCCTCGCGGTCCCTCTGTGCTGTCTTTCCCTCGCGGTCCCTCTGTGCTGTCTTTCCCTCGGGGTCCCTCTGTCCTGTCTTTCCCTCGCGGTCCCTTTGTGCTGTCTTTCCCTCGCGGTCCCACTGTGCTGTCTTTCCCTCGCGGTCCCACTGTGCTGTCTTTCCCTCGCGGTCCCACTGTACTGTCTTTCCCTCGCGGTCCCTCTGTGCTGTCTTTCTCTCGTGGTCCCTCTGTGCTGTCTTTCCCTCGTGGTTCCCCTGTGCTGTCTTTCCCTCGTGGTCCCCCTGTGCTGTCTTTCCCTCGTGGTCCCTCTGTGCTGTCTTTCCCTCGCGGTCCCCCTGTGCTGTCTTTCCCTCATGGTCCCCCTGTGCTGTCTTTCCCTCGTGGTCCCTCTGTGCAGTCTTTCCCTCGTGGTCCCACTGTGCTGTCTTTCCCTCGGGGTCCCACTGTGCTGTCTTTCCCTCGCGGTCCCACTGTACTGTCTTTCCCTCGCGGTCCCTCTGTGCTGTCTTTCCCTCGTGGTGCCCCTGTGCTGTCTTTCCCTCACGGTCCCCCTGTGCTGTCTTTCCCTCGCGGTCCCTCTGTGCTGTCTTTCCCTCGCGGTCCCTCTGTACTGTCTTTCCCTCATGGTCCCTTTGTGCTGTCTTTCCCTCGTGGTCCCTCTGTGCTGTCTTTCCCTCGCGGTCCCTCTGTGCTGTCTTTCCCTCACGGTCCCTCTGTCCTGTCTTTCCCTCGCGGTCCCTTTGTGCTGTCTTTCCCTCGCGGTCCCACTGTGCTGTCTTTCCCTCACGGTCCCACTGTACTGTCTTTCCCTCGTGGTCCCTCTGTGCTGTCTTTCCCTCGTGGTCCCACTGTGCTGTCTTTCCCTCACGGTCCCACTGTGCTGTCTTTCCCTCGCGGTCCCACTGTACTGTCTTTCCCTCGCGGTCCCTCTGTGCTGTCTTTCCCTCGTGGTGCCCCTGTGCTGTCTTTCCCTCGCAGTCCCTCTGTGCTGTCTTTCCCTCGTGGTCCCTCTGTGCTGCCTTTCCCTCGCGGTCCCACTGTGCTGTCTTTCCCTCGCGGTCCCACTGTACTGTCTTTCCCTCGCGGTCCCTCTGTGCTGTCTTTCCTTCGTGGTCCCTCTGTGCTGTCTTTCCCTCGTGGTGCCCCTGTGCTGTCTTTCCCTCGTGGTCCCCCTGTGCTGTCTTTCCCTCGCGGTCCCTCTGTGCTGTCTTTCCCTCGTGGTCCCTCTGTGCTGTCTTTCCCTCGCGGTCCCCCTGTGCTGTCTTTCCCTCACGGTCCCCCTGTGCTGTCTTTCCCTCGTGGTCCCTCTGTGCAGTCTTTCCCTCGCGGTCCCACTGTGCTGTCTTTCCCTCGCGGTCCCCCTGTGCTGTCTTTCCCTCGCGGTCCCTCTGTGCTGTCTTTCCCTCGCGGTCCCTCTGTGCTGTCTTTCCCTCACGGTCCCTCTGTGCTGTCTTTCCCTCACGGTCCCTCTGTGCTGTCTTTCCCTCATGGTCCCTCTGTACTGTCTTTCCCTCATGGTCCCTCTGTGCTGTCTTTCCCTCGCGGTCCCCCTGTGCTGTCTTTCCCTCGTGGTCCCCCTGTGCTGTCTTTCCCTCGCGGTCCCTCTGTGCTGTCTTTCCCTCGCGGTCCCACTGTGCTGTCTTTCCCTCGTGGTCCCCCTGTACTGTCTTTCCCTCGCGGTCCCTCTGTGCTGTCTTTCCCTCGCAGTCCCTCTGTGCTGTCTTTCCCTCACGGTCCCCCTGTGCTGTCTTTCCCTCGTGGTCCCCCTGTGCTGTCTTTCCCTCGTGGTCCCCCTGTGCTGTCTTTCCCTCGTGGTCCCCCTGTGCTGTCTTTCCCTTGCGGTCCCCCTGTACTGTCTTTCCCTCGCGGTTGTCAGCTCTTTCACGAGCCTCGATTCAGTATTTAAAAAAAAGAAAAAAAAAGTGTAATTTTGTTTATCTGTTATGGGACTTCTGTTTCGGTACTTTTTTCATGCATTGTATTGTATTTCATGAAAAGGCACTTCCCCCCTTTGCATGGGAAGAAAATGAGGGAAGTTGAGAGCAGGGATTGCACGATAATAAGGTGGGCTGTGCAGGGACGACTTTACCATATGGTACAAGTAGAGGGTGCGGGCCAGGTACGAGGAACTTAGTGGAGAAGCCAAAGGTTTGGAGAAGTGGAAGAAGTATAGAGAAGCTTTTAGAGGAATTGTAGAAGTTTTGTGTTGAAGGACATCAGTAAAAGGTGCTTCGTATACGGATAGAAACCAGGTATTGGGGATGGAGAAAGTATCTAAGGTAGTTGGTGAAAAGAAGTAGGTATCGAAGAGGATAGAGAAGATCAAGGATAGAGTGAGGCAATTGGATGTGTGGTTGCTGCACCTGGATGGCCAAAATAAGAAAGCAGCCAGGAGAGCTGTGGATAATGCAAGGAATGATATGGAAGAGCATGCCTACAACAAGTTGGAAGAGGATGGTGGGAGGAAGATGATCTATAAATTGGCTCGTGGCAGGGATGAGGATAGTAAGGACATGAAGGGAGTGGGGAAGGGGGTAATTAAGGATGGTGGTGGGAGCACTATTAGTCACATAGATAGGACAGTGTTGAAGGTATGAGAAGGCTATTTCAAGGAGCTATTGAACCGAGGAGGGAGTAATGGCAGGCTCGAGCTTCCATGTTATGTATAGGGGAAGGTTGAGTTTGTGGAGTTTACGGAGGAGGAAGTGTGGACAACATTGAAAAGGATTTTTTTTTTTTTTTTTTTTTTTTTTGTATACTGAATCGAGGCTCGTGAAAGAGCTAACATTTATTTCACAAACAAATCAACCAGACAAACAAAATATACAAAAAGAGGGAGCGGAAGACAAGATGGGGAGAGAAGGGGAAGCACACAACCACAACATTTGAGAGCAGGGAGAAGTGTGGGAGGGAGAGGGCTTGGGGGCAGGAGGCGTGGGAGGGGGAGGGGGGGGGGGGGAGAGGTATAAAACACAAGGGGACCGAAATTAGCGGGGGTAGAAAAGATCAAGGTTTTGGATGGGGGAGGATAAGAGATGGTGGTGAACAGCTGTTTTAAAGACCTGGGGGTGGAGTGGGATTGAAGAGAGTGAGGGAGTTTGTTCCAGAGGCGGGAGAAAAGAGAAATGAAGGAGTGAAGGTGAGCAGAAAGTCTTGATTTTGGCAGTTTAACCATAAGAGGGTTGCAGGCAGATCTTGTGCGACCTGTAGGAATATTTGGGGGACAGAGCCCAGAGAGGGCTGGGGGGGCAAGGCCAGAGAGGAGTCGGTAGAAGATGGAAAGACCACCAACCTGCCTGCGGTGAGTGAGTGAAAGGCCCTTGGAGTTAGCTTCATCGCGGGAGATTCCAATGATTCTGAACGCTTTGGTTTCAACAGCGTGAGGACGGGCTAGGTGTGAGGCAGGAGCACCAGCCCATAGGGGAGAACAGTATTCCATAGAGCTGCGGATGAAAGCCTTGTATGTGGTGAGGAGCTCAGGTGTGCCAAGGAAGGACTTCGCACGACGGAGGATGCCCAGTCGGCGACTGGCTTTGGAGGCCAGATTTGAAATGTGGTTTTCCCAGGAAAGATCATGGCAAATAGTGAGACCCAAAAGCTTGAGTGACAGAACTTCTTGGAGAGGATTATTCAGAAAGTGGATGGGAGGGTTTTCCAGTCGGTCTTTTCGGAGAGACATCGTAAGAATGTGAGATTTATCAGGATTGAAAGACATGTTCCATTTGTTTGCCCAGTCTGTGATTTTGTCCAGGTCTGCAGAGAGTGAGGAGGCTACAGACTGCCGATCTGAGGGATGAGGAATGGAGCGACAGAGAGTAGAGTCGTCAGCAAAGAGATAGAGAGGATTTTCAAGAGAGTCAGAGAGATCATTGACGAAGACCAGAAAAAGCACAGGGCCCAGAACACTACCTTGGGGAACTCCACCCTGAACAGGAAGAGGAGATGAGAGAAACCCATTCAGGGCCACACGTTGACTACGACCAGAGAGGAAGTCCGCCAGCCATGCGTGGAGATTTCCATGGATACCAAAGGAGGAGAGTTTGGTGAGCAGAGCAGGGTGCCAGACCGTATCAAAGGCACGTAATATGTCAAGGGAGACAGCTCTAATTTCCTGTTTGGCGTTGAGGACCTCCATCCATTGTTGAGAAAGCAGAAGCAGCATGTCCAGAGTAGAGTGACCAGGTCTGAAACCAAATTGATGATCAGAGATCAAGCCATTGGAGAAGAGGAAAGATTTCATATCTGAAGCAATGATGGATTCCATGACTTTGCTGATAATTGGGAGAAGGCTGATTGATCTGTAGTTGCTGGGATCTGTTTTTGCACCTTTTTGTGCAAAGCGGTGATGTTGGCTGATTTCCAAGCAGATGACAGATGACCTTGAGCAAAAGAGAGGGTGAAGAGAACAGAAAGAGGGAGTGAAAGAGCGGAAGAACATGATTTTAGGACCCGTGGGCTGATGCCATCAGGACCAGTTGCAGAATCAGAGTCGAGGGTTGACAGAAACTTTTCCACCTTGTCAGGAGGAAAGGACACAGAGTCCAGGAGCAGCTGGGTACGACTGGGTACGGTGGGTACAGAGAGGGATGGGTTTGGGACACAAGATTTAGAGGCAAACACAGAGTTGAGGCATTCAGCTTTTTCACGTGCGGAGTCAGCTGTTAAGCCGTTTGAGGTGAGGGAGGGGATGGAGGGGGAACAAACACCAGAAACAGATTTGACCAGACGCCACCAGGATTTGGAAGAGGGAGACAGATAAGAGAGTTCGGTCTTGAGAACGGTGAGATATTGTTTCCTGGCTCTCCTGAGGGTGGACACACACTTGTTTCGGGCTTTGTGAAAGGAAATGAGATTTCCTTCCGTTGGATTTGCTTTCCAGGAGACGAAAGGAAGTTGTTTCAGGGCAACAGCCTCACCACAAGATTCCGTGTACCATGGACGGGAGGAAGGGTATGACAACTGAAGACGAGATGGGATAAATCTGTGCATGAGAGAGAGCAATTTACTTTGAAAGAATTCCCAGGATGAGTTGATGTCAGAGGTGGTAGAGATGGGAGACCAGTCCAGATGATTGATGGCTGCTTGAAGACCGTGCCAGTTGGCCTGAGTGAAATGCCAGACTCGTCGACGCTGAGGAGGCTCTCTGAGAATGGTCAGAGAGATGTCCACTTTGACAAGCACATGATCAGATGAGCCGATTGGAGCAGAAGAAGAGCAGCAGATGGCAGATGACCTTGAGCAAAAGAGAGGGTGAAGAGAACAGAAAGAGGGAGTGAAAGAGCGGAAGAACATGATTTTAGGACCCGTGGGCTGATGCCGTCAGGACCAGTTGCAGAATCAGAGTCGAGGGTTGACAGAAACTTTTCCACCTTGTCAGGAGGAAAGGACACAGAGTCCAGGAGCAGCTGGGTACGACTGGGTACGGTGGGTACAGAGAGGGATGGGTTTGGGACACAAGATTTAGAGGCAAACACAGAGTTGAGGCATTCAGCTTTTTCACGTGCGGAGTCAGCCGTTAAGCCGTTTGAGGTGAGGGAGGGGATGGAGGGGGAACAAACACCAGAAACAGATTTGACCAGACGCCACCAGGATTTGGAAGAGGGAGACAGATAAGAGAGTTCGGTCTTGAGAACGGTGAGATATTGTTTCCTGGCTCTCCTGAGGGTGGACACACACTTGTTTCGGGCTTTGTGAAAGGAAATGAGATTTCCTTCCGTTGGATTTGCTTTCCAGGAGATGAAAGGAAGTTGTTTCAGGGCAACAGCCTCACCACAAGATTCCGTGTACCATGGACGGGAGGAAGGGTATGACAACTGAAGACGAGATGGGATAAATCTGTGCATGAGAGAGAGCAATTTACTTTGAAAGAATTCCCAGGATGAGTTGATGTCAGAGGTGGTGGAGATGGGAGACCAGTCCAGATGATTGATGGCTGCTTGAAGACCGTGCCGGTTGGCCTGAGTGAAATGCCAGACTCGTCGACGCTGAGGAGGCTCTCTGAGAATGGTCAGAGAGATTTCCACTTTGACAAGCACATGATCAGATGAGCCGATTGGAGCAGAAGAAGAGCAGCAGATGGCAGATGACCTTGAGCAAAAGAGAGGGTGAAGAGAACAGAAAGAGGGAGTGAAAGAGCGGAAG
This sequence comes from Myxine glutinosa, assembly GCF_964187855.1. NCBI lineage: Eukaryota > Metazoa > Chordata > Myxini > Myxiniformes > Myxinidae > Myxine > Myxine glutinosa. Next base: position 108,148,211 of record NC_136270.1, read on the forward strand.
AACATGATTTTAGGACCCGTGGGCTGATGCCGTCAGGACCAGTTGCAGAATCAGAGTCGAGGGTTGACAGAAACTTTTCCACCTTGTCAGGAGGAAAGGACACAGAGTCCAGGAGCAGCTGGGTACGACTGGGTACGGTGGGTACAGAGAGGGATGGGTTTGGGACACAAGATTTAGAGGCAAACACAGAGTTGAGGCATTCAGCTTTTTCACGTGCGGAGTCAGCCGTTAAGCCGTTTGAGGTGAGGGAGGGGATGGAGGGGGAACAAACACCAGAAACAGATTTGACCAGACGCCACCAGGATTTGGAAGAGGGAGACAGATAAGAGAGTTCGGTCTTGAGAACGGTGAGATATTGTTTCCTGGCTCTCCTGAGGGTGGACACACACTTGTTTCGGGCTTTGTGAAAGGAAATGAGATTTCCTTCCGTTGGATTTGCTTTCCAGGAGACGAAAGGAAGTTGTTTCAGGGCAACAGCCTCACCACAAGATTCCGTGTACCATGGACGGGAGGAAGGGTATGACAACTGAAGACGAGATGGGATAAATCTGTGCATGAGAGAGAGCAATTTACTTTGAAAGAATTCCCAGGATGAGTTGATGTCAGAGGTGGTAGAGATGGGAGACCAGTCCAGATGATTGATGGCTGCTTGAAGACCGTGCCAGTTGGCCTGAGTGAAATGCCAGACTCGTCGACGCTGAGGAGGCTCTCTGAGAATGGTCAGAAAGATGTCCACTTTGACAAGCACATGATCAGATGAGCCGATTGGAGCAGAAGAAGAGCAGCAGACATTTTCAGGGAAGTTTGTCATAACCAAATCCAGAAGAGAAGATGCTCCGTTGACTGAGATCAGGGTCGGGAAATTGACAGATTTTGTCAGTCCCAGTGAGTCGCAGAAGTCCTTTGCTGAAGAGCCATGGCTGGTGAGAGAGGTACCCACACCCAGCCACCTGGCATGGTGACAATTGAAATCACCACATATGAGGAAGAGAGAGTTGGGATGGGTAGATAGAAGTTGGTCCATATTATCATACAGCGAGATGTAGATGGAGTCATCGCTGTTTGGTGGATGGTACAACACACATATGAACAAAAGGTGGGAGCGAAGGGGAAGCTGTAGCCAAAGGTATTCCTGGGGGTGAGGTGGAGAGAGGGCAGTGGAGGGCGAGTGAGGAAGAGAGTTTTTTATAAAGATAGCAACCCCACCTCCAGGACGAGGCTCAGGTCTATCATACCGGAGGAGGGAGTAATCTGGGAGAGATACCAAGGCATCAGAGACATCATGAAGGAGGAAAGTTTCTGTTAAGCAGATCACATGTGGTTTGTCAGAAGCAACCTGTATGGAGAGGTCAGTCAAGTTTGAGCGAAGGCCCCGGATGTTTGAGGTCCATACCGTTAATGAAGAGGAACGGGGAGCATCGGGTCCAGAACAGGGGGGGGGGGGGTAGGGTAAGATGTGGAAGAGGAGGAAGAGGTAGGGAGAGCTGTTGAAGGTGTGTCAGAGATTTCAGAGATTTCAGAATAGCTTGGAGAAAGGGAAGAATGGGGCAGACAAAAGGTTTGATGGAGATTGGGTGAGGCACAGTGAGGTGTTATTTGAGGAGGGGGAAGAGCGAGGCAGAAGGTTGGGGGAGATGAAGGTGAAAGTTGGAAGGGGGAAGAAGCAGGGAGGATGCTTTGAGGAGGAGGGGTGAGAGGGGAGTCTAGGAGGGGAGGAGCGAGGGAGAGTCTCGGAGGGGAGGGGTGTGGGGGAAGTTTAGGAGGGAGGGGAGGGAAGGGGCAAGGGGGGAGATTTGAAAGGGATGGGTGATGGGGAGGATTTGGAGGGGAGGGGTGAGATTGGATTTTGAAAAGTGTACGATTCATGGGAAACGAACATTTTTTGCAAAATGAGTTTGAGACCTTCGAGTCAAAAATACGTTTGAGGACACTGGAGGAGGGGTGGAGTTCTGGATAGTTTAGGGAATGTAGAAAGGAGGAACTGTAAGAGATGGTATTATATATATTTTTTGGAATGAATAGATTTGGTGAGCAAGACGAAAGCATCCTTTTGTAGGAAAAGAAGAAAAGGGTGTTATAATATATGAGAGAAAATAGTTGTTCAGGGGAGAGATTATACATTTCTAACCACGTGATCGCGAACGAAGAACGAACGAACAAATAAGAACAACAAATAAACGAATAAGACCTGGGAAGGAAAAAAAATTTGTGTTTTTTTTTTTTTGACTAGAGATATTAAACAAGGAGGTATGGGGTGAACGACTGGGACGAAACAGAGAACGAAAATAATTGCAGCGCATTCGACGAATCGCTGAGAGAAAAACAAAACCACAAGGTCGGAGACGGTACGGTAGCCTAAGCCTACGAGTACTAGGCCGCAGAATACTCGATACGCATTAACCGACGATTGTGTATACATGTACGAAAAATTAGCACCGAAAATTTTCCAAAAGATACGCTATAGGGACACACACCGAAAGATAGATACAGTCTCGACAAAAACACAATTGAGAAAGATCACTTAGCTTCGAAAGCGTGAGCGCATGGAACAGCTTCGCAAGGAAGATTTTGCATTTTGCAAGAACAGCTTCGCAAGGATGAAGGAAGAGCTCCAGTGAATGATGAGGTGTGTACAAAAATGCAAATTTTGCAGTAAGAAGTCGGAGTCAGTTGGACGAAGAGGCTTTTTGTGTGTATGAGAGTGGGTTTGATTTCTGAAAATTGGAGGGCAGGGTCAATTGTGCCAATATGAAAGAGCAAGGGTGATGTTCAAGATCTGGGGAAGTACGGAGGCATTATGCTCCTAAGTCATTTGATGGAGGTACTGGGGAGGGTTCTGGACGGGAGGATAAGGAAGAGTTGTGTGGATATGGAGATCCATGAAGAACAGCAGGCGTTTAGAAAGGGTAGGGGGATGACAGATGGGATGTTCATGCTGAGACAACTGGTGGAGAAGAGGTTGGAAGTGCAAGGTAAAATGGCAATAGGATTTGTGGACCTTGAGAAGGTCTACTACATGGTCCCGAGGGATGGTGATGGTGACAATGAGATGAATGTGAGTGCTGGAAGCAGACGTTAGGTTGGTGGAAGGGATGTACAAGGGAAAGAAGCGAAGAGTTTTGCTTGGTCCTGGGATGTCGGAGGAGTTCAACGTGAACAGCTGGTTAATGTATTTGGCCAAATGCTTTGATGATCTGGTTGGCTCGGCCTGACATTTGACTGGAGGTGATTTGGGAAATAATTGTACTCTGCCCCTCACTATTCCATCCCCAGGCACTACATGACGTCACCACCGAGTGCCGAAGCTCTTCGGAGCCCGGCGATGACGCGCGCCGAAAGGGCATACTCAGTTTTCACTCAGCTTGTTTTCTTTCTTGTTTGTTTATTTGTCCGGGTGATATCCCAGCCATCCTTTGAGCGAGGAAGCTGAAATTTGGTCACAATAGTGAACAAATGCTTTGGAAAAAGCAAATATTATATATTTTTTTATTGATACATTAATTGATTAATTAATTAATTGTTATCGATTTATTAATTACCTATTTATTTTCTTTCTCATCTGGGCAATATTTCAGGCACGGTTTGAGCTGGGAAACGGATATTTGGACACGACAATGACCAAGTGATTTGGCTGTAAAGGGTATTTTTACCCTGCGCTCGCGAAGCGAAAATCAGGATTGGGCATTCGGTTGTGTACGTGTGGCATGTCTGCATTTTTAAAATGCATTTTCTCGGCAGCCATTGGTCCGATTGACACAAAATTTTACCATAGGAGGGCCTCCGCCTGTATAATGTTTTTGTTCATGATTATGATGTCATAGGTCGCGTGGTACAGACGCCATCTTGGAAAAACGTTTAACCTCTATCTTCCAAATTGCTCAATTGAAAAAGTTGAAACAAGGCTCATTGTCAAGTACTCCCCACGGGGAATAAGATATGTTAATGATGATGTCATCGGTGCCTTCATTATGACGTCATAATTTGACATGTACAATGCTTGATCTGATCAGTATGAAAAAAAAATTTCCTCTGCAACTGTTAGTCCGATGGACACGAAATTTGCACCATATGAGTGCCTCCTCCTGTAGAATGTTATAATGATAATTATGACGTCATAGGTCATGTGGTGGAGGCGCCATCTTGGAAAAATCGAAAAATGTTACACCTCTATATCTCTGAAACCGCTGCATGGAAAAATTGAAACATAGTGTGTTGTCAAGTACTCCCCATGAGGAATAAGATATGTTAATGATGATGTCAAAGGTGCCTTAATTATGACGTCATAATTCGACAGGGACAACGCTTAGTCTGATCAGTTTGAAATTTCTTGAGCATGATCTAATGATCTATGCACCAATTATATTAGAGAATATCAATTTATGATATCATCACTCACGTGGTCTGGCAGCCATATTTGATCAAATAAAAAAACTGTTCAAAATCAGAAGAGTTGGCTTGCACCAATTTGACTCCACAGGGTAAGTATTCTCTGAATGCCATCCAGTTTATTTATTGATTAATCAATTAATCGATGAATTATTTAATTTTTCGATTAATTAATTTTCAAAAAGTTACAGATTTGTATGAAACAGTGGGGGTTTAGCTCTTAGTCAATTTATGAAGAAATTAATTATTTTACGATTATTATTTATTTTCATTTCGCAATTAATCAATAATAATAATAAACATATGTCACCCACAGGGTGAACCGTATCTTGCCAAAATGTGAAAATTCCGTTTTTTCGTCATGACGTCATCAAATGACGTCATAGCGTCAAACTGTTTACAGATCTGGGAAGCACTCATCAAGGGCATTCATATGAGGTATTACTCGATATGGTACCTACGATTTCAAAATTTGACCTTGGGGTCAATAATTTTCGACCTCCAGCGCTAACCATGAAGGTCAAGGCCGATCGCCACCAAAACCTAATCAGCTGAGCGCCGGACCATATACTAGATTCCCATGAAGTTTGGAGACGATCCGATCAAAGTTACTCAAAAAATTAGTGTTTCGTCGACCTCCATGATTGGCCGCAAAGTGACCTTGACCTTTGACCTTGACCTTCATAATTTTGTGTGCTAAAGGGTATCTCTAAAAGACTCTGATATGCGAACTTACAAGAGTTTCCAAAGGGAACTGTGCTCTACAGAGTGACCTAAACAATGCGAACTAAAGCAATACAATATACATGAAAAGTGCAGTTTTTTCGTCATAACGCCGTCAAATGACGTCACATTGTCAAACTAGTTATATGTTTGGAAAGCACTCAACAAGGGCTTCAATTTGAGGTACTACTCGATATGGTAACTGAAACTTGAAAATTTTACCTTTTGGTCAAAATTGAATGACCTTCAAAATGACCTTGAAGGTCAAGGCCGATCGACACCAAAAACTAATCAGCTGAGCGCCATACCACACCCTATATACCCACCAAGTTTGGAGATCATAAGATCAAAGTTACTCAAAAAATAAGGGTTTCGTTGACCTCCATGATTGACCGCAAAGTGACCTTGACCTTTGACCTTGACCTTCAAAATTTTGTGTGCTGAAGGGTATCTCTATAGGACTCTGATATGCGAAGTTACAGGAGTTTCCAATAATAACTGTGGTCTACAGAGTGATCTAAACGTGAAAAAAAAATGATTAACCACAAACAAAAAAACAAACAAAAAAACAAATGAACATATGTCACCCACAGGGTGAACCGTATCTTGCCATTTGACCTTGACCTTAATAATTTCGTATGGTGAATAGTATGTCTTCATGACCAACGCACATGAAATATTGAAAGATTTTGATGAGAACTGAGGAAATAAATTTTTCATGAAAATTCCGTTTTTTCGTCATGACGTCATCAAATGACGTCAAATTGTCAAACTAGTTATATGTTTGGAAAGCACTCAACAAGGGCTTCAATTTGAGGTACTACTCGATATGGTAACTGAAACTTGAAAATTTTACCTTTTGGTCAAAATTGAATGACCTTCAAAATGACCTTGAAGGTCAAGGCCGATCGACACCAAAAACTAATCAACTGAGCGCCATACCACACCCTATATACCCACCAAGTTTGGAGATCATAAGATCAAAGTTACTCAAAAAATAAGGGTTTCGTAATTTGACCTTGGGGTCAATAATTTTCGACCTCCAGCGCTAACCATGAAGGTCAAGGCCGATCGCCACCAAAAACTAATCAGCTGAGCGCCGGACCATATACTAGATTCCCATGAAGTTTGGAGACGATCCGATCAAAGTTACTCAAAAAATAAGGGTTTCGTCGACCTCCATGATTGACCACAAAGTGACCTTGACCTTTGACCTTGACCTTCAAAATTTTGTGTGCTGAAGGGTATCTCTATAGGACTCTGATATGCGAAGTTACAGGAGTTTCCAATAATAACTGTGGTCTACAGAGTGATCTAAACGTGAAAAAAAAATGATTAACCACAAACAAAAAAACAAAATGAACATATGTCACCCACAGGGTGAACCGTATCTTGCCAAAATGTGAACATGAGTGACTTGCTTCAGGTCACACTGAGGTGAACAGAACTGCTATCCACTAGAAGCGACTCTTTGAGGAATGTCTGCCCACGAGATATTGAAAGATTTTGATGAGAACTGAGGAAATAATTTTTTCATGAAAATTCCGTTTTTTCGTCATGACGTCATCAAATGACGTCATAGCGTCAAACTGTTTACAGATCTGGGAAGCACTCATCAAGGGCATTCATATGAGGTATTACTCGATATGGTACCTACGATTTCAAAATTTGACCTTGGGGTCAATAATTTTCGACCTCCAGCGCTAACCATGAAGGTCAAGGCCGATCGCCACCAAAAACTAATCAGCTGAGCGCCGGACCATATACTAGATTCCCATGAAGTTTGGAGACGATCCGATCAAAGTTACTCAAAAAATAACGATTTCAACATTTGACCTTGGGGTCAATAATTTTCGACCTCCAGCGCTAACCATGAAGGTCAAGGCCGATCGCCACCAAAAACTAATCAGCTGAGCGCCGGACCATATACTAGATTCCCATGAAGTTTGGAGACGATCCGATCAAAGTTACTCAAAAAATAAGGGTTTCGTCGACCTCCATGATTGACCACAAAGTGACCTTGACCTTTGACCTTGACCTTCAAAATTTTGTGTGCTGAAGGGTATCTCTATAGGACTCTGATATGCGAAGTTACAGGAGTTTCCAATAATAACTGTGGTCTACAGAGTGATCTGAAGGTCAAGGTCAAAGGTCAAGGTCGACCTCCAGCGCTAACCATGAAGGTCAAGGCCGATCGCCACAAAAAACTAATCAGCTGAGCGCCGGACCATATACTAGATTCCCATGAAGTTTGGAGACGATCCGATCAAAGTTACTCAAAAAATAACGATTTCAACATTTGACCTTGGGGTCAATAATTTTCGACCTCCAGCGCTAACCATGAAGATCAAGGCCGATCGCCACCAAAAACTAATCAGCTGAGCGCCGGACCATATACTAGATTCCCATGAAGTTTGGAGACGATCCGATCAAAGTTACTCAAAAAATAAGGGTTTCGTCGACCTCCATGATTGACCACAAAGTGACCTTGACCTTTGACCTTGACCTTCAAAATTTTGGGTGCTGAAGGGTATCTCTATAGGACTCTGATATGCGAAGTTACAGGAGTTTCCAATAATAACTGTGGTCTACAGAGTGATCTAAACGTGGAAAAAAAATGATTAACCACAAACAAAAAAACAAAAAAAAAAACAAACAAAAAAACAAACATACAAGCTGACTAATACATCTTGCAAAAACTTCGTTTTGGCAAGATAAAAACAAAAAAATAAAACTCACCCACAGGGTGAACCGTATCTTGCCTTGACAAATTGACCGCAAAGTGACCTTGACCTTCAAAATTTTGTGTGCTAAAGGGTATCTCTAAAAGACTCTGATATGCGAACTTACAAGAGTTTCCAGAAGGGAACTGTGCTCTACAGAGTGACCTAAACAATGCGAACTAAAGCAATACAATATACATGAAAAGTGCAGTTTTTTCGTCATAACGCCGTCAAATGCCGTCACATTGTCAAACTAGTTATATGTTTGGAAAGCACTCAACAAGGGCTTCAATTTGAGGTACTACTCGATATGGTAACTGAAACTTGAAAATTTTACCTTTTGGTCAAAATTGAATGACCTTCAAAATGACCTTGAAGGTCAAGGCCGATCGACACCAAAAACTAATCAACTGAGCGCCATACCACACCCTATATACCCACCAAGTTTGGAGATCATAAGATCAAAGTTACTCAAAAAATAAGGGTTTCGTAATTTGACCTTGGGGTCAATAATTTTCGACCTCCAGCGCTAACCATGAAGGTCAAGGCCGATCGCCACCAAAAACTAATCAGCTGAGCGCCGGACCATATACTAGATTCCCATGAAGTTTGGAGACGATCCGATCAAAGTTACTCAAAAAATTAGTGTTTCGTCGACCTCCATGATTGACCACAAAGTGACCTTGACCTTTGACCTTGACCTTCAAAATTTTGTGTGCTGAAGGGTATCTCTATAGGACTCTGATATGCGAAGTTACAGGAGTTTCCAATGACTCGATATGGTAACTGAAACTTGAAAATTTTACCTTTTGGTCAAAATTGAATGACCTTCAAAATGACCTTGAAGGTCAAGGCCGATCGACACCAAAAACTAATCAACTGAGCGCCATACCACACCCTATATACCCACCAAGTTTGGAGATCATAAGATCAAAGTTACTCAAAAAATAAGGGTTTCGTAATTTGACCTTGGGGTCAATAATTTTCGACCTCCAGCGCTAACCATGAAGGTCAAGGCCGATCGCCACCAAAAACTAATCAGCTGAGCGCCGGACCATATACTAGATTCCCATGAAGTTTGGAGACAATCCGATCAAAGTTACTCAAAAAATAAGGGTTTCGTCGACCTCCATGATTGACCACAAAGTGACCTTGACCTTTGACCTTGACCTTCAAAATTTTGTGTGCTGAAGGGTATCTCTATAGGACTCTGATATGCGAAGTTACAGGAGTTTCCAATAATAACTGTGGTCTACAGAGTGATCTAAACGTGAAAAAAAATGATTAACCACAAACAAAAAAACAAAAAAACAAAATAAAACTCACCCACAGGGTGAACCGTATCTTGCCTTGACAAATTGACCGCAAAGTGACCTTGACCTTCAAAATTTTGTGTGCTAAAGGGTATCTCTAAAAGACTCTGATATGCGAACTTACAAGAGTTTCCAGAAGGGAACTGTGCTCTACAGAGTGACCTAAACAATGCGAACTAAAGCAATACAATATACATGAAAAGTGCAGTTTTTTCGTCATAACGCCGTCAAATGCCGTCACATTGTCAAACTAGTTATATGTTTGGAAAGCACTCAACAAGGGCTTCAATTTGAGGTACTACTCGATATGGTAACTGAAACTTGAAAATTTTACCTTTTGGTCAAAATTGAATGACCTTCAAAATGACCTTGAAGGTCAAGGCCGATCGACACCAAAAACTAATCAACTGAGCGCCATACCACACCCTATATACCCACCAAGTTTGGAGATCATAAGATCAAAGTTACTCAAAAAATAAGGGTTTCGTAATTTGACCTTGGGGTCAATAATTTTCGACCTCCAGCGCTAACCATGAAGGTCAAGGCCGATCGCCACCAAAAACTAATCAGCTGAGCGCCGGACCATATACTAGATTCCCATGAAGTTTGGAGACGATCCGATCAAAGTTACTCAAAAAATTAGTGTTTCGTCGACCTCCATGATTGACCACAAAGTGACCTTGACCTTTGACCTTGACCTTCAAAATTTTGTGTGCTGAAGGGTATCTCTATAGGACTCTGATATGCGAAGTTACAGGAGTTTCCAATGACTCGATATGGTAACTGAAACTTGAAAATTTTACCTTTTGGTCAAAATTGAATGACCTTCAAAATGACCTTGAAGGTCAAGGCCGATCGACACCAAAAACTAATCAACTGAGCGCCATACCACACCCTATATACCCACCAAGTTTGGAGATCATAAGATCAAAGTTACTCAAAAAATAAGGGTTTCGTAATTTGACCTTGGGGTCAATAATTTTCGACCTCCAGCGCTAACCATGAAGGTCAAGGCCGATCGCCACCAAAAACTAATCAGCTGAGCGCCGGACCATATACTAGATTCCCATGAAGTTTGGAGACAATCCGATCAAAGTTACTCAAAAAATAAGGGTTTCGTCGACCTCCATGATTGACCACAAAGTGACCTTGACCTTTGACCTTGACCTTCAAAATTTTGTGTGCTGAAGGGTATCTCTATAGGACTCTGATATGCGAAGTTACAGGAGTTTCCAATAATAACTGTGGTCTACAGAGTGATCTAAACGTGAAAAAAAATGATTAACCACAAACAAAAAAACAAAAAAACAAAATAAAACATCACCCACAGGGTGAACCGTATCTTGCCAGGGTTTCGTTGACCTCCATGATTGACCGCAAAGTGACCTTGACCTTTGACCTTGACCTTAATAATTTCGTATGGTGAATAGTATGTCTTCATGACCAACGCACATGAAATATTGAAAGATTTTGATGAGAACTGAGGAAATAATTTTTTCATGAAAATTCCGTTTTTTCGTCATGACGTCATCAAATGACGTCATAGCGTCAAACTGTTTACAGATCTGGGAAGCACTCATCAAGGGCATTCATATGAGGTATTACTCGATATGGTACCTACGATTTCAAAATTTGACCTTGGGGTCAATAATTTTCGACCTCCAGCGCTAACCATGAAGGTCAAGGCCGATCGCCACCAAAAACAAATCAGCTGAGCGCCGGACCATATACTATATTCCCATGAAGTTTGGAGACGATCCGATCAAAGTTACTCAAAAAATAAGGATTTCAACATTTGACCTTGGGGTCAATAATTTTCGACCTCCAGCGCTAACCATGAAGGTCAAGGCCGATCGCCACCAAAAACTAATCAGCTGAGCGCCGGACCATATACTAGATTCCCATGAAGTTTGGAGACGATCCGATCAAAGTTACTCAAAAAATAAGGGTTTCGTCGACCTCCATGATTGACCACAAAGTGACCTTGACCTTTGACCTTGACCTTCAAAATTTTGTGTGCTGAAGGGTATCTCTATAGGACTCTGATATGCGAAGTTACATGCGAAGATATGCGAAGATATGGTACCTACGATTTCAACATTTGACCTTGGGGTCAATAATTTTCGACCTCCAGCACTAACCATGAAGGTCAAGGCCGATCGCCACCAAAAACTAATCAGCTGAGCGCCGGACCATATACTAGATTCCCATGAAGTTTGGAGACGATCCGATCAAAGTTACTCAAAAAATAAGGGTTTCAACATTTGACCTTGGGGTCAATAATTTTCGACCTCCAGCGCTAACCATGAAGGTCAAGGCCGATCGCCACCAAAAACTAATCAGCTGAGCGCTGGACCATATACTAGATTCCCATGAAGTTTGGAGACGATCCGATCAAAGTTACTCAAAAAATAAGGGTTTCGTCGACCTCCATGATTGACCACAAAGTGACCTTGACTTTTGACCTTGACCTTCAAAATTTTGTGTGCTGAAGGGTATCTCTATAGGACTCTGATATGCGAAGTTACATGCGAAGATATGCGAAGATATGGTACCTACGATTTCAACATTTGACCTTGGGGTCAATAATTTTCGACCTCCAGCGCTAACCATGAAGGTCAAGGCCGATCGCCACCAAAAACTAATCAGCTGAGCGCCGGACCATATACTAGATTGCCATGAAGTTTGGAGACGATCCGATCAAAGTTACTCAAAAAATAAGGGTTTCAACATTTGACCTTGGGGTCAATAATTTTCGACCTCCAGCGCTAACCATGAAGGTCAAGGCCGATCGCCACCAAAAACTAATCAGCTGAGCGCCGGACCATATACTAGATTCCCATGAAGTTTGGAGACGATCCGATCAAAGTTACTCAAAAAATAAGGGTTTCGTCCACCTCCATGATTGACCACAAAGTGACCTTGACCTTTGACCTTGACCTTCAAAATTTTGTGTGCTGAAGGGTATCTCTATAGGACTCTGATATGCGAAGTTACAGGAGTTTCCAATAATAACTGTGGTCTACAGAGTGATCTAAACGTGGAAAAAAAATGATTAACCACAAACAAAAAAACAAAAAAAAAATAAACCTATGTCACCCACAGGGTGAACCGTATCTTGCCAAAATGTGAACATGAGTGACTTGCTTCAGGTCACACTGAGGTGAACAGAACTGCTATCCACTAGAAGCGACTCTTTGAGGAATGTCTGCCCACGAGATATTGAAAGATTTTGATGAGAACTGAGGAAATAATTTTTTCATGAAAATTCCGTTTTTTCGTCATGACGTCATCAAATGACGTCATAGCGTCAAACTGTTTACAGATCTGGGAAGCACTCATCAAGGGCATTCATATGAGGTATTACTCGATATGGTACCTACGATTTCAAAATTTGACCTTGGGGTCAATAATTTTCGACCTCCAGCGCTAACCATGAAGGTCAAGGCCGATCGCCACCAAAAACTAATCAGCTGAGCGCCGGACCATATACTAGATTCCCATGAAGTTTGGAGACGATCCGATCAAAGTTACTCAAAAAATAACGATTTCAACATTTGACCTTGGGGTCAATAATTTTCGACCTCCAGCGCTAACCATGAAGGTCAAGGCCGATCGCCACCAAAAACTAATCAGCTGAGCGCCGGACCATATACTAGATTCCCATGAAGTTTGGAGACGATCCGATCAAAGTTACTCAAAAAATAAGGGTTTCGTCGACCTCCATGATTGACCACAAAGTGACCTTGACCTTTGACCTTGACCTTCAAAATTTTGTGTGCTGAAGGGTATCTCTATAGGACTCTGATATGCGAAGTTACAGGAGTTTCCAATAATAACTGTGGTCTACAGAGTGATCTGAAGGTCAAGGTCAAAGGTCAAGGTCGACCTCCAGCGCTAACCATGAAGGTCAAGGCCGATCGCCACAAAAAACTAATCAGCTGAGCGCCGGACCATATACTAGATTCCCATGAAGTTTGGAGACGATCCGATCAAAGTTACTCAAAAAATAACGATTTCAACATTTGACCTTGGGGTCAATAATTTTCGACCTCCAGCGCTAACCATGAAGGTCAAGGCCGATCGCCACCAAAAACTAATCAGCTGAGCGCCGGACCATATACTAGATTCCCATGAAGTTTGGAGACGATCCGATCAAAGTTACTCAAAAAATAAGGGTTTCGTCGACCTCCATGATTGACCACAAAGTGACCTTGACCTTTGACCTTGACCTTCAAAATTTTGGGTGCTGAAGGGTATCTCTATAGGACTCTGATATGCGAAGTTACAGGAGTTTCCAATAATAACTGTGGTCTACAGAGTGATCTAAACGTGGAAAAAAAATGATTAACCACAAACAAAAAAACAAAAAAAATAAAACATCACCCACAGGGTGAACCGTATCTTGCCAAAATGTGAACATGAGTGACAGTGACCTTGACCTTTGACCTTGACCTTAATAATTTCGTATGGTGAATAGTATGTCTTCATGACCAACGCACATGAAATATTTAAAGATTTTGATGAGAACTGAGGAAATAATTTTTTCATGAAAATTCCGTTTTTTTCGACCTCCAGCGCTAACCATGAAGGTCAAGGCCGATCGCCACCAAAAACTAATCAGCTGAGCGCCGGACCATATACTAGATTCCCATGAAGTTTGGAGACGATCCGATCAAAGTTACTCAAAAAATAAGGATTTCAACATTTGACCTTGGGGTCAATAATTTTCGACCTCCAGTGCTAACCATGAAGGTCAAGGCCGATCGCCACCAAAAACTAATCAGCTGAGCGCCGGACCATATACTAGATTCCCATGAAGTTTGGAGACGATCCGATCAAAGTTACTCAAAAAATAAGGGTTTCGTCGACCTCCATGATTGACCACAAAGTGACCTTGACCTTTGACCTTGACCTTCAAAATTTTGTGTGCTGAAGGGTATCTCTATAGGACTCTGATATGCGAAGTTACATGCGAAGATATGCGAAGATATGGTACCTACGATTTCAACATTTGACCTTGGGGTCAATAATTTTCGACCTCCAGCGCTAACCATGAAGGTCAAGGCCGATCGCCACCAAAAACTAATCAGCTGAGCGCCGGACCATATACTAGATTCCCATGAAGTTTGGAGACGATCCGATCAAAGTTACTCAAAAAATAAGGGTTTCAACATTTGACCTTGGGGTCAATAATTTTCGACCTCCAGCGCTAACCATGAAGGTCAAGGCCGATCGCCACCAAAAACTAATCAGCTGAGCGCCGGACCATATACTAGATTCCCATGAAGTTTGGAGACGATCCGATCAAAGTTACTCAAAAAATAAGGGTTTCGTCCACCTCCATGATTGACCACAAAGTGACCTTGACCTTTGACCTTGACCTTCAAAATTTTGTGTGCTGAAGGGTATCTCTATAGGACTCTGATATGCGAAGTTACAGGAGTTTCCAATAATAACTGTGGTCTACAGAGTGATCTAAACGTGGAAAAAAAATGATTAACCACAAACAAAAAAACAAAAAAAAAAACAAACAAAAAAACAAACATACAAGCTGACTAATACATCTAGCAAAAACTTCGTTTTGGCAAGATAAAAACAAACAAAAAAACAAACATACAAGCTGACTAATACATCTTGCAAAAACTTCGTTTTGGCAAGATAAAAAACAAACAAAAAAACAAACATACAAGCTGACTAATACATCTTGCAAAAACTTCGTTTTGGCAAGATAACAAACAAATAAAACATCACCCACAGGGTGAACCGTATCTTGCCAGGGTTTCGTTGACCTCCATGATTGACCGCAAAGTGACCTTGACCTTTGACCTTGACCTTAATAATTCCGTATGGTGAATAGTATGTCTTCATGACCAACGCACATGAAATATTGAAAGATTTTGATGAGAACTGAGGAAATAATTTTTTCATGAAAATTCCGTTTTTTCGTCATGACGTCATCAAATGACGTCATAGCGTCAAACTGTTTACAGATCTGGGAAGCACTCATCAAGGGCATTCATATGAGGTATTACTCGATATGGTACCTACGATTTCAAAATTTGACCTTGGGGTCAATAATTTTCGACCTCCAGCGCTAACCATGAAGGTCAAGGCCGATCGCCACCAAAAACTAATCAGCTGAGCGCCGGACCATATACTAGATTCCCATGAAGTTTGGAGACGATCCGATCAAAGTTACTCAAAAAATAAGGATTTCAACATTTGACCTTGGGGTCAATAATTTTCGACCTCCAGCGCTAACCATGAAGGTCAAGGCCGATCGCCACCAAAAACTAATCAGCTGAGCGCCGGACCATATACTAGATTCCCATGAAGTTTGGAGACAATCCGATCAAAGTTACTCAAAAAATAAGGGTTTCGTCGACCTCCATGATTGACCACAAAGTGACCTTGACCTTTGACCTTGACCTTCAAAATTTTGTGTGCTGAAGGGTATCTCTATAGGACTCTGATATGCGAAGTTACAGGAGTTTCCAATAATAACTGTGGTCTACAGAGTGATCTGAAGGTCAAGGTCAAAGGTCAAGGTCGACCTCCAGCGCTAACCATGAAGGTCAAGGCCGATCGCCACAAAAAACTAATCAGCTGAGCGCCGGACCATATACTAGATTCCCATGAAGTTTGGAGACGATCCGATCAAAGTTACTCAAAAAATAACGATTTCAACATTTGACCTTGGGGTCAATAATTTTCGACCTCCAGCGCTAACCATGAAGGTCAAGGCCGATCGCCACCAAAAACTAATCAGCTGAGCGCCGGACCATATACTAGATTCCCATGAAGTTTGGAGACGATCCGATCAAAGTTACTCAAAAAATAAGGGTTTCGTCGACCTCCATGATTGACCACAAAGTGACCTTGACCTTTGACCTTGACCTTCAAAATTTTGGGTGCTGAAGGGTATCTCTATAGGACTCTGATATGCGAAGTTACAGGAGTTTCCAATAATAACTGTGGTCTACAGAGTGATCTAAACGTGGAAAAAAAATGATTAACCACAAACAAAAAAACAAAAAAAAAAACAAACAAAAAAACAAACATACAAGCTGACTAATACATCTTGCAAAAACTTCGTTTTGGCAAGATAATGAACATATGTCACCCACAGGGTGAACCGTATCTTGCCAAAATGTGAACATGAGTGACTTGCTTCAGGTCACACTGAGGTGAACAGAACTGCTATCCACTAGAAGCGACTCTTTGAGGAATGTCTGCCCACGAGATATTCCGATGATAATCGTTCTAGAGAGTGACCTTGAAAAATACGTGTTTGCCTTATAACGTCACCAAATGACGTCATCTATCTATAATTCCAGTAATCTCTGTGTGTTTGTTTGTACGTTTGTACGTTTGTTTGTCTGTGACCGCTGTTTCTCGACAACCACGGGTCCGATATACTTTAAACTTGCCAGGTATATTGCTGGGGACCCGAGGATGTGCCTTTTCAAGGTTTCATATTAATCGGACAATTACTTACCGAGCTATGTCCAAAAAACGATTCAACCAATCAGAGAGCAGCGAGCTATCGCGTGTGCCGAACGTGGCGGACACACTCTGCCTCGGATGGCACATTTGAGAGTGTATTCATTTATTTCACGTTTGCAAACTATGTTGGCGCTATGTTGGCGTTAAACTATGTTTTAAAACTAATAAAAACCCCGGGGGGATTGTCACTGTACTCGCAAGCCGTTCGCCGTTCGCTTTGGCGTTGCGAATGGACCAAAACATTTCATGCACCAAACCATTTCATGTAAAGCGTTCGCCGTTCGCTTTGGCGTTGCGAATGGACCAAAACATTTCATGAACCAAACCATTTCATGTAAATAGAGGGGGGGATATAATTTTAGATATAGATATAGTACGGGCATGCCCTAGTTTATATAATGTCTAAAGCGACCGCAAAGTGACCTTGACCTTTGACCTTGACCTTAATAATTTCGTATGGTGAATAGTATGTCTTCATGACCAACGCACATGAAATATTGAAAGATTTTGATGAGAACTGAGGAAATAATTTTTTCATGAAAATTCCGTTTTTTCGTCATGACGTCATCAAATGACGTCATAGCGTCAAACTGTTTACAGATCTGGGAAGCACTCATCAAGGGTATTCATATGAGGTATTACTCGATATGGTACCTACGATTTCAAAATTTGACCTTGGGGTCAATAATTTTCGACCTCCAGCGCTAACCATGAAGGTCAAGGCCGATCGCCACCAAAAAATAATCAGCTGAGCGCCGGACCATATACTAGATTCCCATGAAGTTTGGAGACGATCCGATCAAAGTTACTCAAAAAATAAGGATTTCAACATTTGACCTTGGGGTCAATAATTTTCGACCTCCAGCTCTAACCATGAAGGTCAAGGCCGATCGCCACCAAAAACTAATCAGCTGAGCGCCGGACCATATACTAGATTCCCATGAAGTTTGGAGACGATCCGATCAAAGTTACTCAAAAAATAAGGGTTTCGTCGACCTCCATGATTGACCACAAAGTGACCTTGACCTTTGACCTTGACCTTCAAAATTTTGTGTGCTGAAGGGTATCTCTATAGGACTCTGATATGCGAAGTTACATGCGAAGATATGCGAAGATATGGTACCTACGATTTCAAAATTTGACCTTGGGGTCAATAATTTTCGACCTCCAGCGCTAACCATGAAGGTCAAGGCCGATCGCCACCAAAAACTAATCAGCTGAGCGCCGGACCATATACTAGATTCCCATGACGTTTGGAGACGATCCGATCAAAGTTACTCAAAAAATAAGGGTTTCAACATTTGACCTTGGGGTCAATAATTTTCGACCTCCAGCGCTAACCATGAAGGTCAAGGCCGATCGCCACCAAAAACTAATCAGCTGAGCGCCGGACCATATACTAGATTCCCATGAAGTTTGGAGACGATCCGATCAAAGTTACTCAAAAAATAAGGGTTTCGTCGACCTCCATGATTGACCACAAAGTGACCTTGACCTTTGACCTTGACCTTCAAAATTTTGTGTGCTGAAGGGTATCTCTATAGGACTCTGATATGCGAAGTTACAGGAGTTTCCAATAATAACTGTGGTCTACAGAGTGATCTAAACGTGAAAAAAAATGATTAACCACAAACAAAAAAACAAATAAACATATGTCACCCACAGGGTGAACCGTATCTTGCCAAGTGACCTTGACCTTTGACCTTGACCTTCATAATTTTGTGTGCTAAAGGGTATCTCTAAAAGACTCTGATATGCGAACTTACAAGAGTTTCCAAAGGGAACTGTGCTCTACAGAGTGACCTAAACAATGCGAACTAAAGCAATACAATATACATGAAAAGTGCAGTTTTTTCGTCATAACGCCGTCAAATGACGTCACATTGTCAAACTAGTTATATGTTTGGAAAGCACTCAACAAGGGCTTCAATTTGAGGTACTACTCGATATGGTAACTGAAACTTGAAAATTTTACCTTTTGGTCAAAATTGAATGACCTTCAAAATGACCTTGAAGGTCAAGGCCGATCGACACCAAAAACTAATCAGCTGAGCGCCATACCACACCCTATATACCCACCAAGTTTGGAGATCATAAGATCAAAGTTACTCAAAAAATAAGGGTTTCGTTGACCTCCATGATTGACCCAATTGAATGACCTTCAAAATGACCTTGAAGGTCAAGGCCGATCGACACCAAAAACTAATCAGCTGAGCGCCATACCACACCCTATATACCCACCAAGTTTGGAGATCTTAAGATCAAAGTTACTCAAAAAATAAGGGTTTCGTTGACCTCCATGATTGACGGCAAAGTGACCTTGACCTTTGACCTTGACCTTCAAAATTTTGTGTGCTGAAGGGTATCTCTATAGGACTCTGATATGCGAAGTTACAGGAGTTTCCAATAATAACTGTGGTAAATATGGTAACTGAAACTTGAAAATTTTACCTTTTGGTCAAAATTGAATGACCTTCAAAATGACCTTGAAGGTCAAGGCCGATCGACACCAAAAACTAATCAGCTGAGCGCCATACCACACCCTATATACCCACCAAGTTTGGAGATCATAAGATCAAAGTTACTCAAAAAATAAGGGTTTCGTTGACCTCCATGATTGACCCAATTGAATGACCTTCAAAATGACCTTGAAGGTCAAGGCCGATCGCCACCAAAAACTAATCAGCTGAGCGCCGGACCATATACTAGATTCCCATGAAGTTTGGAGACGATCCGATCAAAGTTACTCAAAAAATAAGGGTTTCGTTGACCTCCATGATTGACCGCAAAGTGACCTTGACCTTTGACCTTGACCTTCAAAATTTTGTGTGCTGAAGGGTATCTCTATAGGACTCTGATATGCGAAGTTACAGGAGTTTCCAATAATAACTGTGGTCTACAGAGTGATCTAAACGTGAAAAAAAAAAGATTAACCACAAACAAAAAAACAAACAAACAAACAAACATACAGGCTGACTGATACATCTAGCAAAAACTTCGTTTTGGCAAGATAATGACCTTGAAGGTCAAGGCCGATCGACACCAAAAACTAATCAGCTGAGCGCCATACCACACCCTATATACCCACCAAGTTTGGAGATCATAAGATCAAAGTTACTCAAAAAATAAGGGTTTCGTTGACCTCCATGATTGACCGCAAAGTGACCTTGACCTTTGACCTTGACCTTCAAAATTTTGTGTGCTGAAGGGTATCTCTATAGGACTCTGATATGCGAAGTTACAGGAGTTTCCAATAATAACTGTGGTAAATATGGTAACTGAAACTTGAAAATTTTACCTTTTGGTCAAAATTGAATGACCTTCAAAATGACCTTGAAGGTCAAGGCCGATCGACACCAAAAACTAATCAGCTGAGCGCCATACCACACCCTATATACCCACCAAGTTTGGAGATCATAAGATCAAAGTTACTCAAAAAATAAGGGTTTCGTTGACCTCCATGATTGACCCAATTGAATGACCTTCAAAATGACCTTGAAGGTCAAGGCCGATCGCCTCCAAAAACTAATCAGCTGAGCGCCGGACCATATACTAGATTCCCATGAAGTTTGGAGACGATCCGATCAAAGTTACTCAAAAAATAAGGGTTTCGTTGACCTCCATGATTGACCGCAAAGTGACCTTGACCTTTGACCTTGACCTTCAAAATTTTGTGTGCTGAAGGGTATCTCTATAGGACTCTGATATGCGAAGTTACAGGAGTTTCCAATAATAACTGTGGTCTACAGAGTGATCTAAACGTGAAAAAAAAATGATTAACCACAAACAAAAAAACAAACAAACAAACAAACATACAAGCTGACTGATACATCTAGCAAAAACTTCGTTTTGGCAAGATAAAAAACAAACAAATGAACATATGTCACCCACAGGGTGAACCGTATCTTGCCAAAATGTGAAAATTCCGTTTTTTCGTCATGACGTCATCAAATGACGTCATAGCGTCAAACTGTTTACAGATCTGGGAAGCACTCATCAAGGGCATTCATATGAGGTATTACTCGATATGGTACCTACGATTTCAAAATTTGACCTTGGGGTCAATAATTTTCGACCTCCAGCGCTAACCATGAAGGTCAAGGCCGATCGCCACCAAAAACTAATCAGCTGAGCGCCGGACCATATACTAGATTCCCATGAAGTTTGGAGACGATCCGATCAAAGTTACTCAAAAAATAAGGGTTTCGTTGACCTCCATGATTGACCGCAAAGTGACCTTGACCTTTGACCTTGACCTTCAAAATTTTGTGTGCTGAAGGGTATCTCTATAGGACTCTGATATGCGAAGTTACAGGAGTTTCCAATAATAACTGTGGTCTACAGAGTGATCTAAACGTGAAAAAAAATGATTAACCACAAACAAAAAAACAAAAAAACAAAAAAATGAACATATGTCACCCACAGGGTGAACCGTATCTTGCCATTTGACCTTGACCTTAATAATTTCGTATGGTGAATAGTATGTCTTCATGACCAACGCACATGAAATATTGAAAGATTTTGATGAGAACTGAGGAAATAATTTTTTCATGAAAATTCCGTTTTTTCGTCATGACGTCATCAAATGACGTCATAGCGTCAAACTGTTTACAGATCTGGGAAGCACTCATCAAGGGCATTCATATGAGGTATTACTCGATATGGTACCTACGATTTCAAAATTTGACCTTGGGGTCAATAATTTTCGACCTCCAGCGCTAACCATGAAGGTCAAGGCCGATCGCCACCAAAAAATAATCAGCTGAGCGCCGGACCATATACTAGATTCCCATGAAGTTTGGAGACGATCCGATCAAAGTTACTCAAAAAATAAGGATTTCAACATTTGACCTTGGGGTCAATAATTTTCGACCTCCAGCGCTAACCATGAAGGTCAAGGCCGATCGCCACCAAAAACTAATCAGCTGAGCGCCGGACCATATACTAGATTCCCATGAAGTTTGGAGACGATCCGATCAAAGTTACTCAAAAAATAAGGGTTTCGTCGACCTCCATGATTGACCACAAAGTGACCTTGACCTTTGACCTTGACCTTCAAAATTTTGTGTGCTGAAGGGTATCTCTATAGGACTCTGATATGCGAAGTTACATGCGAAGATATGCGAAGATATGGTACCTACGATTTCAACATTTGACCTTGGGGTCAATAATTTTCGACCTCCAGCGCTAACCATGAAGGTCAAGGCCGATCGCCACCAAAAACTAATCAGCTGAGCGCCGGACCATATACTAGATTCCCATGAAGTTTGGAGACGATCCGATCAAAGTTACTCAAAAAATAAGGGTTTCAACATTTGACCTTGGGGTCAATAATTTTCGACCTCCAGCGCTAACCATGAAGGTCAAGGCCGATCGCCACCAAAAACTAATCAGCTGAGCGCCGGACCATATTCTAGATTCCCATGAAGTTTGGAGACGATCCGATCAAAGTTACTCAAAAAATAAGGGTTTCGTCGACCTCCATGATTGACCACAAAGTGACCTTGACCTTTGACCTTGACCTTCAAAATTTTGTGTGCTGAAGGGTATCTCTATAGGACTCTGATATGCGAAGTTACATGCGAAGATATGCGAAGATATGGTACCTACGATTTCAACATTTGACCTTGGGGTCAATAATTTTCGACCTCCAGCGCTAACCATGAAGGTCAAGGCCGATCGCCACCAAAAACTAATCAGCTGAGCGCCGGACCATATACTAGATTCCCATGAAGTTTGGAGACGATCCGATCAAAGTTACTCAAAAAATAAGGGTTTCGTTGACCTCCATGATTGACCGCAAAGTGACCTTGACCTTTGACCTTGACCTTCAAAATTTTGTGTGCTGAAGGGTATCTCTATAGGACTCTGATATGCGAAGTTACAGGAGTTTCCAATAATAACTGTGGTCTACAGAGTGATCTAAACGTGAAAAAAAATGATTAACCACAAACAAAAAAACAAAAAAACAAAAAAATGAACATATGTCACCCACAGGGTGAACCGTATCTTGCCATTTGACCTTGACCTTAATAATTTCGTATGGTGAATAGTATGTCTTCATGACCAACGCACATGAAATATTGAAAGATTTTGATGAGAACTGAGGAAATAATTTTTTCATGAAAATTCCGTTTTTTCGTCATGACGTCATCAAATGACGTCATAGCGTCAAACTGTTTACAGATCTGGGAAGCACTCATCAAGGGCATTCATATGAGGTATTACTCGATATGGTACCTACGATTTCAAAATTTGACCTTGGGGTCAATAATTTTCGACCTCCAGCGCTAACCATGAAGGTCAAGGCCGATCGCCACCAAAAAATAATCAGCTGAGCGCCGGACCATATACTAGATTCCCATGAAGTTTGGAGACGATCCGATCAAAGTTACTCAAAAAATAAGGATTTCAACATTTGACCTTGGGGTCAATAATTTTCGACCTCCAGCGCTAACCATGAAGGTCAAGGCCGATCGCCACCAAAAACTAATCAGCTGAGCGCCGGACCATATACTAGATTCCCATGAAGTTTGGAGACGATCCGATCAAAGTTACTCAAAAAATAAGGGTTTCGTCGACCTCCATGATTGACCACAAAGTGACCTTGACCTTTGACCTTGACCTTCAAAATTTTGTGTGCTGAAGGGTATCTCTATAGGACTCTGATATGCGAAGTTACATGCGAAGATATGCGAAGATATGGTACCTACGATTTCAACATTTGACCTTGGGGTCAATAATTTTCGACCTCCAGCGCTAACCATGAAGGTCAAGGCCGATCGCCACCAAAAACTAATCAGCTGAGCGCCGGACCATATACTAGATTCCCATGAAGTTTGGAGACGATCCGATCAAAGTTACTCAAAAAATAAGGGTTTCAACATTTGACCTTGGGGTCAATAATTTTCGACCTCCAGCGCTAACCATGAAGGTCAAGGCCGATCGCCACCAAAAACTAATCAGCTGAGCGCCGGACCATATTCTAGATTCCCATGAAGTTTGGAGACGATCCGATCAAAGTTACTCAAAAAATAAGGGTTTCGTCGACCTCCATGATTGACCACAAAGTGACCTTGACCTTTGACCTTGACCTTCAAAATTTTGTGTGCTGAAGGGTATCTCTATAGGACTCTGATATGCGAAGTTACATGCGAAGATATGCGAAGATATGGTACCTACGATTTCAACATTTGACCTTGGGGTCAATAATTTTCGACCTCCAGCGCTAACCATGAAGGTCAAGGCCGATCGCCACCAAAAACTAATCAGCTGAGCGCCGGACCATATACTAGATTCCCATGAAGTTTGGAGACGATCCGATCAAAGTTACTCAAAAAATAAGGGTTTCAACATTTGACCTTGGGGTCAATAATTTTCGACCTCCAGCGCTAACCATGAAGGTCAAGGCCGATCGCCACCAAAAACTAATCAGCTGAGCGCCGGACCATATACTAGATTCCCATGAAGTTTGGAGACGATCCGATCAAAGTTACTCAAAAAATAAGGGTTTCGTCGACCTCCATGATTGACCACAAAGTGACCTTGACCTTTGACCTTGACCTTCAAAATTTTGTGTGCTGAAGGGTATCTCTATAGGACTCTGATATGCGAAGTTACAGGAGTTTCCAATAATAACTGTGGTCTACAGAGTGATCTAAACGTGGAAAAAAAATGATTAACCACAAACAAAAAAACAAAAAAACAAAAAAAAAACCTATGTCACCCACAGGGTGAACCGTATCTTGCCAAAATGTGAACATGAGTGACTTGCTTCAGGTCACACTGAGGTGAACAGAACTGCTATCCACTAGAAGCGACTCTTTGAGGAATGTCTGCCCACGAGATATTGAAAGATTTTGATGAGAACTGAGGAAATAATTTTTTCATGAAAATTCCGTTTTTTCGTCATGACGTCATCAAATGACGTCATAGCGTCAAACTGTTTACAGATCTGGGAAGCACTCATCAAGGGCATTCATATGAGGTATTACTCGATATGGTACCTACGATTTCAAAATTTGACCTTGGGGTCAATAATTTTCGACCTCCAGCGCTAACCATGAAGGTCAAGGCCGATCGCCACCAAAAACTAATCAGCTGAGCGCCGGACCATATACTAGATTCCCATGAAGTTTGGAGACGATCCGATCAAAGTTACTCAAAAAATAACGATTTCAACATTTGACCTTGGGGTCAATAATTTTCGACCTCCAGCGCTAACCATGAAGGTCAAGGCCGATCGCCACCAAAAACTAATCAGCTGAGCGCCGGACCATATACTAGATTCCCATGAAGTTTGGAGACGATCCGATCAAAGTTACTCAAAAAATAAGGGTTTCGTCGACCTCCATGATTGACCACAAAGTGACCTTGACCTTTGACCTTGACCTTCAAAATTTTGTGTGCTGAAGGGTATCTCTATAGGACTCTGATATGCGAAGTTACAGTAGTTTCCAATAATAACTGTGGTCTACAGAGTGATCTGAAGGTCAAGGTCAAAGGTCAAGGTCGACCTCCAGCGCTAACCATGAAGGTCAAGGCCGATCGCCACAAAAAACTAATCAGCTGAGCGCCGGACCATATACTAGATTCCCATGAAGTTTGGAGACGATCCGATCAAAGTTACTCAAAAAATAACGATTTCAACATTTGACCTTGGGGTCAATAATTTTCGACCTCCAGCGCTAACCATGAAGGTCAAGGCCGATCGCCACCAAAAACTAATCAGCTGAGCGCCGGACCATATACTAGATTCCCATGAAGTTTGGAGACGATCCGATCAAAGTTACTCAAAAAATAAGGGTTTCGTCGACCTCCATGATTGACCACAAAGTGACCTTGACCTTTGACCTTGACCTTCAAAATTTTGGGTGCTGAAGGGTATCTCTATAGGACTCTGATATGCGAAGTTACAGGAGTTTCCAATAATAACTGTGGTCTACAGAGTGATCTAAACGTGGAAAAAAAATGATTAACCACAAACAAAAAAACAAAAAAAAAAACAAACAAAAAAACAAACATACAAGCTGACTAATACATCTTGCAAAAACTTCGTTTTGGCAAGATAATAAAACTCACCCACAGGGTGAACCGTATCTTGCCAACCTTGACCTTTGACCTTGACCTTAATAATTTCGTATGGTGAATAGTATGTCTTCATGACCAACGCACATGAAATATTGAAAGATTTTGATGAGAACTGAGGAAATAATTTTTTCATGAAAATTCCGTTTTTTCGTCATAACGCCGTCAAATGACGTCACATTGTCAAACTAGTTATATGTTTGGAAAGCACTCAACAAGGGCTTCAATTTGAGGTACTACTCGATATGGTAACTGAAACTTGAAAATTTTACCTTTTGGTCAAAATTGAATGACCTTCAAAATGACCTTGAAGGTCAAGGCCGATCGACACCAAAAACTAATCAACTGAGCGCCATACCACACCCTATATACCCACCAAGTTTGGAGATCATAAGATCAAAGTTACTCAAAAAATAAGGGTTTCGTAATTTGACCTTGGGGTCAATAATTTTCGACCTCCAGCGCTAACCATGAAGGTCAAGGCCGATCGCCACCAAAAACTAATCAGCTGAGCGCCGGACCATATACTAGATTCCCATGAAGTTTGGAGACGATCCGATCAAAGTTACTCAAAAAATAAGGGTTTCGTCGACCTCCATGATTGACCACAAAGTGACCTTGACCTTTGACCTTGACCTTCAAAATTTTGTGTGCTGAAGGGTATCTCTATAGGACTCTGATATGCGAAGTTACATGCGAAGATATGCGAAGATATGGTACCTACGATTTCAACATTTGACCTTGGGGTCAATAATTTTCGACCTCCAGCGCTAACCATGAAGGTCAAGGCCGATCGCCACCAAAAACTAAACAGCTGAGCGCCGGACCATATACTAGATTCCCATGAAGTTTGGAGACGATCCGATCAAAGTTACTCAAAAAATAAGGGTTTCAACATTTGACCTTGGGGTCAATAATTTTCGACCTCCAGCGCTAACCATGAAGGTCAAGGCCGATCGCCACCAAAAACTAATCAGCTGAGCGCCGGACCATATACTAGATTCCCATGAAGTTTGGAGACGATCCGATCAAAGTTACTCAAAAAATAAGGGTTTCGTCGACCTCCATGATTGACCACAAAGTGACCTTGACCTTTGACCTTGACCTTCAAAATTTTGTGTGCTGAAGGGTATCTCTATAGGACTCTGATATGCGAAGTTACAGGAGTTTCCAATAATAACTGTGGTCTACAGAGTGATCTAAACGTGGAAAAAAAATGATTAACCACAAACAAAAAAACAAAAAAACAAAAAAACAAAAAAACAAACAAAAAAACAAACATACAAGCTGACTAATACATCTTGCAAAAACTTCGTTTTGGCAAGATAAAAAAAACAAACATACAAGCTGACTAATACATCTTGCAAAAACTTCGTTTTGGCAAGATAAAAAAAACAAACATACAAGCTGACTAATACATCTTGCAAAAACTTCGTTTTGGCAAGATAACAAACATACAAGCTGACTGATACATCTTGCAAAAACTTCGTTTTGGCAAGATAATAATAATGCATTTATTTTATATAGCGCTTTTCAGGAAGCCCAAAGACGCTTTGACAGAGTGCAAAACATAATGCATAGCAAAACATAAAAACAATTGCAAAAAAAGAAGAATCAATAGGGAAATATTCAAAGCACAAAGGAGGGAGAAGGAGAGGAGATAGTCAGGGGTTAGATGCTGTGGGTTAAATGTTGAATGCAGTGTTGAACAGGTGGGTCTTGAGTGATGTTTTGAATGTGGTGCATGAGGAGGAGTCTCTGATGGTGTGAGGTAGCGAGTTCCAGAGGGTGGGAGCAGCGATGGAGAAGGCCCTGTCCCCCCAGGATCTAAATTTGGTCCGGATGGGGGGGGGGGGGGGTCAGGAGGTTGGTACCAGCAGAGCGGAGGTTGCGGGTGGGAGTGTGTCTGGAGAGGAGGTCAGCCAGGTAGGATGGGGCCAGGTTATGGAGGGCTTTGTAGGTCAAGAGGAGGATTTTGGACTGGATTCTCTGGGAGATGGGGAGCCAGTGAAGCTTGTAAAGGACGGGGGTGATGTGGTCACGGGTCCGGGAATGGGTGAGTAGACGGGCAGCGGAGTTCTGAATGTATTGGAGTTTATTGGTGATTGTTGAGGGTGAACCAAAGAGGAGGCTATTGCAGTAGTCCAGACGGGAGGTGATGAAGGCGTGGATGAGGGTTTCTGCAGCTGTGGAGGAGAGGGATGGACGGAGACGGGCGATGTTTTTCAGGTGAAAGAAGGCTGTCTTTGTGATCTGTTTAGTGTATTTGTCGAAGGAGAGGGTTTGGTCAAAGATGATGCCAAGATTCCGGATGTGAGGGGAGGTGGATACTGGGAAACCGTCGATGTTGAGGGCAAAGTTATGGGTGGACTTGGTGAGCGTTTTTGGGCCAATGATGATTATTTCAGATTTATCACAGTTAAGTTTGAGGAAGTTGATTTGAAGCCAGGATTTTATTTCAGTGATGCAGTTTGTCAGGATAGAGTGGGTGGCGGTGGAGATGGACTTGGTGGAGATGAAAAGCTGGATGTCATCGGCGAAGCAGTAGAATTGGAGACCATGACGGCGGATTACGTGACCGAGGGGGGACAGGTAAAGGATGAAGAGGAGGGGGCCAAGAACTGAACCTTGGGGGACACCTTGGGGGAGGGGAGCAGTGGGGGATTTGCAGTTATTGATGGAGATGAACTGGCGTCTGTCAGAGAGGTATGATTTAATCCAAGAGAGGGCAGTGCCGGTAATGTTAAAGGTAGTTTCAAGTCGGGTGAGGAGGATGGTGTGATCGATGGGATGTACAATCAATTAATGTACACCGCTCCCTCCCAATTCCATTTCCATGTGCTGCCTGTCACCATTGCCGGGAGCCGATGTCGCCCCAGCAATGTTGCGCGCTGGAGGATATGTCATTTATTTATTTGTCGTGGTGGCGGAATACTTTGAATGCAGCTCTACTTGTTTGGAAGTTGTTTAGGATGCCAGCTGTAATTTTCTTTTTTTTTGTATACAAGATCGAGGCTCGTGTAATAGCTAACATTAATTACAAAAAGACAAACTGACACATAAAACATAAGATAAAGGGAGCGGGAGACAAGATGGGGGGAGAGAGAGAGGGAAGCACACAAGTACAACATTTGAGAGCAGGGACATCGGGAGATCTGTGGGAGAGAGAGAAGGCTTGGGGGGAGGAGGCACGGGAAGGGGGTGGGGGGTGTGAGAGGTATAAAACACATGGACACTGCAGGGACTTCCAGGAAAGAAGTCGGAATTTCAAAAACGTGGATCTGGGGTGAATTAACGTGGGTAGAAAAGATCAAGGTTTTGGATGTGGAAAGATAAGAGATGGTGGTGAACAGCTGTTTTAAAGACCTGGAGGGAGGAGTGGGATTGAATAGTGTGAGGGAGTTTGTTCCAGAGGCGGGAGAAAAGAGGAATGAAAGAGTGAAGGTGAATAGAGAGTCTTTATTTTGGCAGTTTAACCATAAGAGGGGCAGGCAGCTCTTGTGCGACCTGTAGGAATACTTGGGGGACACAGCACAGACAGAGCTGGGGGAGCTAGGCCATAGAGGAGTCGATAGAAGACAGAAAGACCACCAACCTGCCTGCGGTGAGTGAGTGAAAGGCCCTCAGAATTAGCTTCATCGCGGGAGATTCCAATGATTCTGAAAGCTTTGAAAATGAAACAGCGTGAAGCCGAGATAGGTGTGAGGAAGGAGCAGCAGCCCAAAGGGGAGAACAGTATTCCATTGAGCTGCGGATGAAAGCCTTGTATGTGGTGAGGAGCTCAGGTGTGCCAAGGAAGGCCTTCGCATGACGGATGATGCCCAGTCGGCGACTGGCTTTGGAGGCCAGTTTGGAAATGTGGTTTTCCCAGGAAAGATCATGGCAGATAGTGAGACCCAAAAGCTTGAGTGACAGAACTTCTTGGAGAGGATTGTTGAGAAAGTAGATGGGATGGTTGTCCAGTCCGTCTTTTCGGAGAGACATAGTGAGAGTGTGAGATTTGTCAGGATTGAAAGACATGTTCCACTTGTTTGACCAGTCTGCGATTTTGTCCAGGTCTGCAGAGAGTGAGGAGGCTGCAGACTGCCGATCTTAGGGATGAGGTACAGAGCGGCAGAGAGTGGAGTCATCAGCAAAGAGATAGAGAGGATTTCCCAGAGAGTCGGAGAGATCATTGATGAAGACCAGAAAAAGCACAGGGCACAGAACACTGCCTTAGGGGAACTCCAGCCTGCACAGGAAGGGAAGATGAGAGAAACCCATTCAGGGCCACACGTTGACTACGACGAGAAAGGAAGTCCGCCAGCCATGCGTGGAGATTTCCATGGATACCATGGGAGGAGAGTTTGGTGAGCAGAGCGGGGTGCAATATCGTATTTGATTGTGCGGGGTGTCAAGGGAGACAGCTCTAATTTCCTGTTTGACATTGAGGACCTCCGTCCATTGTTGAGACAGCAGAAGCAGCATGTCCAGAGTAGAGTGATCTGGTCTGAATCCAAATTGATGATCCGAGATCAAGCCAATGGAGGGGAGGAAGGATTTGATGTCAGAAGCGATGATTGATTCCATGACCTTGCTGATTATTGGGAGCAAGCTGATTGGTCTGTCGTTTCAAGGATCTTTTTTTGCACCTTTTTTGTGTACAGCGGTGATGTTGGCTGATTTCCAAGCTGATGACAGATTACCTTGAGCAAAAGAGAGGGTGAAGAGAACACAGAGAGGGTGAGAAAGAGCGGCAGAGCAGGATTTTAGGACCCGTGGGCTAATGCCGTCTGGGCCAGTTGCAGAATCAGCGTCGAAGTTTGACAAAAACTTCTCCACCTTGTCAGGAGAGAAGGACACAGCGTCCTGGAGCAGCTGGGTTCGACTGGGTAAGGTGGGTACAGAGAGAGATGGGTTCGGAACACAAGATTTTGAGGCAAACACAGAGTTGAGGCATTCGGCTTTTTCACGTGCGGTGCCAACTGTGTAGCCATTTGAGGTAAGATACCCTTCATGTAAGATGCCATGGGATATCTTGAAATCCACCATATAATGCCAGCAAATGGGACCTCAATCTTAAGTTCCACCTGAGGGACGGCACAGTTTGTGATGCAACTCCCTGCTTGTGAAGGGTAATTTTCTAGTCGGATCATAAATTAAACCCAGATTGGACAACTCAACGGAACATGCGCAACTTCCACACCATCCTGACGGAATTTCAGGATGACCATGATTCTGTCTTGAGTGTTTCTGTATGGCCAAGAATGTACCCCTGAACAATTGGGCACTTCATCATTGGGTGGGCTACCGAAGCATGACCTCAACCGGACAATTTGGTCAGTGTACCGGCACACAGTGGCCTACTATATATTATAAAAGGACCATGGGATACTTATCGCCTAGCAGAGCATTCTCATGGATGTGGAAGCAATTTGCAAATACCACAAAATGACATTTATTTGATTGATTTGTATCCTGTAAGTTCTGTAAATTCGTATTCTGTAAAAATGTAAATGATATCACACACCCATGCACCAAAAATTAGACCACAAACGGTTATTTGGATGGATGCTTCGACATTATGCTATGGATGTGATGTATATGTTTCTGCAAACTAAATCCATCACCCAAGAGATATTTGTAGGCAGGCTTATTTTGTCCTCATAAGCAAGAAATATTTTTCCCATCTAGATACAGGTCGTTAACTTTGCTGCAAAAGATGGCAGCAATGATTCCATTTTCATTTGTCTAATTGTTTATTATTGTTTTTTTTATTTCAAGAACTCCTTGTGATGGGCAACTTTTTTTTAAATGCGAATCACCCCTTGGATGGTGGAAATGATTGTTTGCACGGTCTGTGTGGGGGAAAGGTAAAATTTCTGCTCAATTGCAACTGTCACTATTTTCATTCTCATCGGGATTCAGTGCAGGAACCGCATCACATCGTAATGAATTTTCAATGTCACGATTTGATCTCGAGACCGTGAGGCAACCATTCGGATTGTCTTCTGCTGTAACATGAAACTGACTTATTTCTCAGACCTGAATAGATTATAAAAAATAAAAAACTCAAATATTTCTCACTTGTGGCCGGAATACGTTTTCAAGACTTATTGGCCTAGTAGTATGGAGCTTGTGGGTGATAATCCATGCAATGGGTTTGGGGTGGGAGGTGGGAAGATATTTTTGGTGGAAAAACAGATGTTTGAGTCTGTTGCAAGTGTTGCAGTACCATGCTCTAATCAAGTTATCTTCTTTCGTATATATCATGTTAAACGGATGTACTATGTCTGATAAATTCTACAGTAGGCCGAGTAAGTAGCTCAGGTCTAATTACCTGCAAGTCCAGATAGTCCAGATATAAAGTAGACTTGGTATTTCCAAACTAGTGGAACTTTTCTGGACTTCCAAACATTATCCATGATATAAACATCCAGTCACATCTCAATTGCAACGATCTCGGGGAAATCATCCCAAAGGACGCAACCACGTCCATCTTCGTGGCCTGCCACCTGTTCCATGCCAGTTGCGCGGAATAAAGACGCACGTGATGATATTGCCTAATGCAAATGGGAGTGAAGCATGGCATGGATTCAAGGTGACCAAAATTCCTTGCATTGTTAGGTTAATTGAACTCGTCTGCAAAAATGCCACAAAAATGGTGTCGTTATTGCGTGATGTTGCGATACACTAATTGTATTGATCCTCCTAAGTATTGATTCATTGCACTGTCTATCTTCAGTGCATTTATTGTATTGATTCTCCTAAGTACACTCGATGTGTTGTCAATGATAAGTGATGTGTAGAATGAGATATTGTCCAGTGATGTTTATCGTGTGTTATCGTGACCTTTGTGACCTTTGAGTTAGCAACGAGGATAAGATCGTTATAGACTCGAAAAGTGAGCCGCAGACTTGCATGGTGTGAGAGGGAACATATGGCAGTGGTACTAACTTGTTTTGTAAATAATTCCGTGAAATTAGCACTTAAAGGAAATCGAATAAACTGCACTTGCAGAAATATCTTGTTAAAACGATACCAATCACCTTATAAACCATGAAAAATCGGTTTACCATCATGTCTGATGTGCAAATGGAGAACCTTATGTTCTAAAATTGATTCTTTAAATATTTACAAGATACAGGAATATAAGAAGAAACATTGAGAGATCTGCATTAAAACAATGGTTCTTGCAAAATGAAAATTCCTTGGTGCACATTGTGATCATTATCTGCCAGATTTCACCTCCACCACCGAAGGAAGATGGAAATTGTTTTCAACACCTGTCAGTCTGTTTGTGAACAGGATATCTCAAAAAGTTGTGGACATATTCGGCCACAATTTCGTGGAGACATCGGGTGTATGGCAAGGACGAAATGTGAAGAAATTGGTGAAGATCCGGATCTGGATCCGATTAATTTTTAAGCGAATCTTCACCATTGAGAGATAGGACCAAAAACGATATAATAGCACAATATCTGAAAATGTTGTGGACAAATTCGGACGAAACTTGGTTGACAAGTTGGATATGTGACAAGGACGAAATGTTAAGAAATTGGTGAAGATCTGGATCTGGATCCGATAATTTTTAAGTGAATCTTCACCATTGAGAGATCGGACCAAAAGCGATATATAGCACAATATCTGAAAAGGTTGTGGACAAATTCGGACGAAACTTGATGGACAAGTTGGGTATGTGACAAGGACAAAATGATTAGATTCTAGTGAAGATCTTGATCTGGATCCGAGAATTTTTTAAAAATGATTCTTCACCATTGAGAGATAAAGCCAAAAACGATACATCGCATGGGCGGAGGGGATGGGAATATATATATATATATATATATATATATATATATATATATATATATATATATATATATATATATAATCGATAGATATATATATTTTTATATATATATATATATATATATATATATATATATATATATATATATATATATATATATATATATATATATATATATATATATATATATATATACTTTTGGGGGGGGAGGGGAATAGAATAGTATGAATCCCTTAAATTGACCCTTCAATTAAATATTGAGTGTGCCACCCCTTTGATTGAACAGATAACTCAACGTCATGGTTAGCAACACAAAATAAAAAACCTCTGCTAACCTTTCTCAAGAGTGAAAAATTATCCTCACACTTCATAACAACCAACAGATATATAGAGGGGGGGGGGGGAGGGGGGTGGGTTGTGGGAGGGAGTTGCATATTAAACTAGAACGACACTCGGTGGAGCGCATACCTCCTTTCCGCAAGGCTGAACGAGTTGTGTTTTGTATCCCACTGATAGGCTGTATCTGGATCTGGACCATTGGTCCTTGTCACGTACCAAAATAGAATCAGCCTGTTCTAGTCATCTATCGAACTCATCCACAAATTTTGCAGTAATCTGTCCACAACGTTTTGAAATATGGAACTATATATCGTATTTGGTTCCAATTATGCAAAATACAGTCACGTGAAAAAGTAAGTACACCCCATGTAAAGTTTTGACTTTTTCAACATATTTCAACATACAGCTATTTGATCTTCATTTCAACAATATTGATAGATAAAGGTGATATAATATAACAAATATCATGAAACATTTACATTTTGTAGTCCATTGTATAATTTAAATAAACATAAATGCAAATTTCGCATGTGGAAAAAGTAAGTACACCCTTGGCTCTAATAGGTGGTATTGCCCCCTTTGGAAGAAACAACCTCAAGTAGGCGTTTCTTATAACTGTCTACCAGTCTCTGACATCGACTGGGAGAAATTTTTGCCCACTCCTCCATGCAGAATTCTTTCAGCTGAGTGATGTTTGAGGGGTTTCTTGCTTGCACAGCTCATTTCAAATCCCCCCACAACATCTCCTTGGGATTTAGATCCGGGCTTTGACTTGGCCATTCCAGAACCCTCCATTTCTTTCTTTTCAGGCATTCCTTGGTGGATTTACTGGTACGTTTAGGGTCATTGTCATGTTGCAAGGTCCACCTTCGGTTGAGCTTCAACTTTCTGACAGATGGCCTCACATTATCCTCAAGCACCCTCTGGTACAATGAAGAATTCATAGTGGATTCTATGATGGTGAGCTGACCAGGCCCTGATACAGCAAAGCTGCCCCAAACCATAATATTTCCACCACCATGCTTTACATTTGGTATCAGGTTATTGTGGTCAAATGCTGTCTTTGGTTTTCACCAAACATGTCTTCTGGTACTGTGGCCAAATATCTCTACCTTTGACTCATCTGTCCTGAGCATATTGTCCCAGAAGTGCTGGTCTTTGCCAAGGTGTTCATTGGCAAACTTTAGTCTTGCCCTGATGTTCTTTCTGTACAGCAAAGGTTTCCTCCTTGCACACCCCCCATGTAGATCAAATTTGTGCAGCCTCTTTCTAATGGTAGACTCGTGCACTTTGACATCAACAGTGGCAAGAGCTACCTGTAGGTCCCGTGATGACATTCTGGGGTTCTTAGAGACTTCTTTCAGCATCTTGCGGTCTGCTCTCGGGCTGAACTTGCTGGGGCGGCCTGGCCTGAACAAGTTGGCAGTTGTTTAGAATCTTCTCCACTTGTAGATGATCTTCCGGACAGTCGAATGATTGATTTCAAATTGTTTGGAGATCTTTTTAAATCCCTTCCCAGACTCGGAGGCATCTATAACCTTCTTTTTGAAGGCCTCAGAGAGCTCTTTTGATCTAAGCATGGTGACGCCGCACACTTCAACAACAAAGAGCAAACCAAACTAAATGTCTGAGATTTAAATATGACAGGTTCCTCCAAGATCCTCTCTAACGATGTTCTAATCATTTGCACCTGAGCTGGTGCACCTGATTCTAATTTTAGGTATTTGAAGTAGTGATAAATGTCGGGGTGTACTTACTTTTTCCAGATGCAAAATTTGCATTTATGTTTATTTAAATTATACAATGGACTACAAAATGTAAATGTTTCATGATATTTGTTATATTATATCACCTTTATCTATCAATATTGTTGAAATGAAGATCAAATAGCTGCATGTTGAAATATGTTGAAAAAGTCAAAACTTTACATGGGCTGTACTTACTTTTTCACTCGACTGTATATCGTATTTGACTCGATCTCTCATTGGTGAAGAATTACTTAAATATTCTTGGATTCGGATCTTCACCGAAATCTAATCATTTTGTCCTTGTCACATACCCAACCTGCCCACCAAAGTTTGTCCAAATCCGTCCACAACTTCTTGAGATATCCTGCTCACAGACAAACAAACAGGGGGTGAAAACGTCCACCTTCGGTTGGCGGAGGTAATTAAACATAATTGCTTGTAATCGAATCACAATATAAACAGTACACGCATAAAAGCATGACAATATTGGAAGAGACAAGTGAGAATGATATGAATTCATGTGCAAATTGAATGGTGCAGAGTGAGAAAAAAAAGGTGTGGCATGGTGGATCATTGTGATGCAAAACAAATTAAAAACCATTCATGGATAATCTTGTCTCTTTTAATGTCCGTTCTTCTCCTCGGGTGTACCCCTGGTGCGTTTATAAAGGCAAGATCACAGTGTTTGTGAGAGATGTGATAGTTTCCGTCGAGGGTCTTGCCTCCAACACTTGCAAACTTGCTCAGTTTTGGGTCGCACCCAAAATGCCAACATCCTAACTTAAAAAGGGTTGGTCATGTCGACCAAACTTGGCACGAGCATGGACTGTAATGCAAACATGCACTGATTGCATTTTGGGTTCAAAGGGCATGTATCCTTTAATACAAAGCCACAATCACTTATGAGCCACTGAAGGGATTTCAACTAAACTTTGTATGAGTCTCTGGACTATAATACAGAGGAACTGCTACAATATTGGAATTCACAGGCCAAGGGTCAAAGGTCATGTGACCTTTGACAATCATTTTTCAGGCTATAACTCGAGTTAGAATCATCTTATTTTGTCTCTCTTCTACTAATCTCTTTTCTCACTTTAATTGAGATCAAATGTAAAAATTGTTTCACATCTAACGCAGGCGCAGGCATATCCATCGACACATTTGTATCAAACAAAACGCTGAGGGCCTTTCACTCACTCACCGCAGGCAGGTTGGTGGTCTTTCTGTCTTCTACCGACTCCTCTCCGGCCTTGCTCCCCCAGCTCTCTCTGTGCTCTGTCCCCCCAATATTCCTTCAGGTCGCACAAGATCTGCCTGCAACCCTCTTATGGTTAAACTGCCAAAATGTAGGCTCTCTGCTCACCTTCACTCTTTCATTCCCCTTTTCTCCCGCCTCTGGAACAAACTCCCCCACTCCCTTCAATCCCACTCCTCCCTCCAGGTCTTTAAAACAGCTGTTCACCACCATCTCTTATCTTCCCCCATCGAAAACCTTGATCTTTTCTACCCCCGGTAATTCACCCCAGAGTCCTTGCAGTGTTCATATGTTTTAATCCTCTCCCACCTCCCCCCAAGTCCTCCCGATGTCCCTGCTCTCAAATGTTGTGTTTGTGTCCTTCCCCCTCTTCCCCCTCTCTTTTGTGTCCTTCCCCCTCTCTCCCCATCTTGTCTGCCGCTCCCCTTGTTTTTTGTGTTTTGTGTGTCGGTTTGTCTTTTTGTGTGATTAATGTTAGCTCTTTCACGAGCCTCGATCTTGTATACAAAAAAAAGACAAAAAACATTTGTATCAAATTCTTTTTTCTATTTTTTATTTTGGTCAAAACACATTTGGTACAGAAAACACGAAAGCTCTTCCTGGCGAAGATAGAAAGAAGCAAAGGTAGAAGAGAAAGTATAACGGGAAAGAAGACAGAAAACAAGTAAAGACAGAGGAAGAAGAAAAGATATTGGACCGCAAAGAACAATGTTTTGCAGCTCCAGCAAATCATTAGCATACAAACAAGACTGATGGTCTAACGACGGCGTAGCTGGGCTTGGATCTGACGAGTGGAGGATCTGCTGTCCCCCTGTCATGTGACCAGATCCTCAGCTCTGATTGGTGGATATTTGTGAGGGACATACATACATACATACATACATACATACATACATACATACATACACAGGACGGACAGACAAACACTGTTCAAGCCACATTGCCATACGGGCTATGACGTACAAAAATATGGCTGCAGAACCATACCAATGACATCATCTGTTTTTTCTCGACCAATTTATCCATAGATCACACTCAATATCAGTATTAATTCATAGATCACGCTCAATTGGGCGAGGTATCAGTATAATATCAGATCAGTATGAATTTAATACTGATCGGATCAAGCGTTCTACTTGATTTATGACGTCATAATGAAAGCACCTATGACATCATCATTAACATATGCTATTCCCCATGGGGAGTGCTTTACAATGAGCCACCTTTCTATTTTTTCCATGGAGTGGTTTTCGGAGATATGGAGGTGCAAAAGTTTTCATCTTTTCCAAGATGGCGCCCTACCACGTGATCTACGACGTCATAATTATTTTTTTTAAATCTAAAGGTAGAGGCACTCCGATATGAAAAAATTCATGTCAATCGGACCAACAGTTGCAGAGAAAACGAATTTGAAATGGAATAAACCCGCAAAATGCCGGCCGAATAGACATACATGCATACATACATACATACATACATACATACATAGATACATACATACATACATACACACATACATACATACATACATATAGCCAAACGGTGTTACTGACAACATTGCTCTACGGGCTACGCCGTAAAAACGAATGAACCACTCATATGGTATATCAAATTCAGATGGGAGAAGACCACGAAAATGAATCGTCAATCTAACTGAGCGAGATCTGAAAGCAAGATAATGGATCACCCACAAGATCATGGATCACCCACAAGATAATGGATCACCCACAAGATCATGGATCACCCACAAGATAATGGATCACCCACAAGATAATGGATCACCCACAAGATAATGGATCACCCACAAGATCATGGATCACCCACAAGATAATGGATCACCCACAAGATCATGGATCACCCACAAGATCATGGATCACCCACAAGATAATGGATCACCCACAAGATCATGGATCACCCACAAGATAATGGATCACCCACAAGATCATGGATCACCCACAAGATCATGGATCACCCACAAGATCATGGATCACCCACAAGATCATGGATCACCCACAAGATAATGGATCACCCACAAGATCATGGATCACCCACAAGATAATGGATCACCCACAAGATCATGGATCACTCACAAGATAATGGATCACGCACAGGATAATGGATCACCCACAAGATAATTGATCACCCACAAGATAATTGATCACTCACAAGATAATTGATCACCCACAAGATAATTGATCACCCACAAGATCATGGATCACCCACAAGGTCATGGATCACCCACAAGATCATGGATCACCCACAAGATCATGGATCACCCACAAGATCATGGATCACCCACAAGATAATTGATCACCCATAAGATAATTGATCACCCACAAGATCATGGATCACCCACAAGATCATGGATCACCCACAAGATCATGGATCACCCACAAGATCATGGATCACCCACAAGATCATGGATCACCCAAAAGATCATGGATCACCCACAAGGTCATAGATCACCCACAAGATCATGAATCACCCACAAGATAATTGATCACCCACAAGATCATGGATCACCCACAAGATCATGGATCACCCACAAGATAATTGATCACTCACAAGATCATGGATCACCCACAAGATAATTCATCACCCACCAGATAATTGATCACCCACAAGATCATGGATCACCCACAAGATCATGGATCACCCACAAGATAATTGATCACTCACAAGATCATGGATCACCCACAAGATAATTGATCACCCACAAGATAATTGATCACTCACAAGATAATTGATCACTCACAAGATCATGGATCACCCACAAGATCATGGATCACCCACAAGATCATGGATCACTCACAACCCATCAGCACCCATAAGATCATGGATCACCTACAAGATAATTGATCACTCACAAGATCATGGATCACCCACAAGATAATTGATCACTCACAAGATCATGGATCACCCACAAGATAATTGATCACCCACAAGTTAATGGATCACCCACAAGATATGGATCACCCACAAGATAATTGATCACCCACAAGATCATGGATCACCCACAAGATCATGGATCACCCACAAGATATGGATCACCCACAAGATAATTGATCACCCACAAGATCATGGATCACCCACAAGATCATGGATCACTCACAAGATCATGGATCACCCACAAGATCATGGATCACCCACAAGATCTTGGATCACTCACAAGCCATCAGCACCCACAAGGAGCAGTAGGCAATGGTGACATGGATTTTCACAAGTTTGTATCAACACCAGTTCTGGATAGCAGTCTCTACCTGACCATGCAGATTTTGCCATTTCACCCTGGACTTTGCTGAGAAAGTGTTGCACGTGGAAACCGAAATTGAGTTGCTGTGCAAAGCGAAATTGAGTTGCTGTGCAAAGCGAAATTGAGTTGCTGTACACTCCAAATTGCTGCCAATTTGTCCTTTTTTTCAGTTGAACTCGACTCATGTTCTCATCCTCATCATCATGTCGACTCGAGTCATGGAAAGCCTGTTCCTTTCGGCGAGAAGCTTCAGGAGAGAAGCTCATTGTGTCTGGCATGTAATGCTACGATTTTAATGAGCTTCTGTATTGCGAGTTTAATGCTTAATACGATTGACTTCGGACGCGTTTTCATCATCGCATCCTACTTTCCTCCTCACGAAGAACTTCCATTTTTTATGACCCTGAGGTGTCCGGTCTCGGCAATAATAGGTAAAATAAAATAGAAAAGGTGAGAATAGAAAATGTAGGCTTTGTGTCAGTGGATACCTGACGGATTGCAATCTTCATGGCGGGTGTATTCGAGGCAAGACGCCATGCTGCTGCGCCTCACTTGCTTCGTGATTGGGCATGAAATGATGAGTGCGTTGTGTAAAGCGGGCACACAGTCGGTGATAGATGGCAGGTGACCAATGCCACAAAGTTTCAGTTATTGTTTCCTTCTGTTGCTGCTGTTGATTCGGCATTTGCCTTAACCTGATCATTATTGTAATCACGAGGCTGAGGCATTATTATATGCAAGTTGATGATCTCAAGGCAGTCATTCTTTTCTTTCTTTCTTTTAGATACTGTTGGCATGTCTAGTTTTCATCCTTAGAAACTCCTCCGCTCCACAAATTGTGAGCCTCTCATATCAGCTTTGGTGTAACATCAGATTATATGGAAGTGTTTCGGCAGGAAGGCAAGTGCAACCCCAGTGTTGAAGTCCCAGGGTCTTTAGTTTGAATATAAAATGTTTTACAGACTCACAAAAGTTTGCTCGTGAAACTGTATGAAAGTAGTTTTGATGATTTGTTAAACATTGGAAAATTGATGGGATGACAAAAGAGCAATTGACGATGAAATTTCGCAGTTGAAACTTTAGTTATCAATGGTTCCTGTGTTCTAGAATAGTTGCAGGCCTTGCTACTTTCATAATGTTTTTAGTCTTTTTGTTTTTATTTCCTTTGATTCTGCACTGTCTGCATTCATAAATCAAATCTCTCAAGTGCCACAGAGTCAGTGAGATGGACTCAACCCCTTCTCCAAGACTGATGAAGACTTCTACTGAATTTTCCCCTTTTGTCTTTCCTGGGTCTGAACTCCTTACTTGAAAATATTATCATTAGAGGTCTTTCCTCAAGACCTGCAGGGAAGCTCCGAGCCACCATGCACTCACTTCTGCATATTTTGTTGTTTTTTACTTGCGATAATCGAAGATTTTTCATGTATATTGGTTGGTCACGTGTGTTTGTCTGTCTGCCTGTCAATCGCCGACAGTCACAATTTTTAACCGATCTTCATGAATCTTCACCAAATGGTAGAGTTGGTCATAAGGAAGAAGACTTGATTTTGAGGTCAAAAGGTCAAAAACTTTGGTGTAATTTCTAAAATCCTCAATTTTCATCCGATTGACTTTAAATTTCAAATGGATTTGCATATTTGGTCAGTGACTTCAACTACCAATTATTTTCGAGGTCAACATAGACCAAAAGGTCAACATAGGTCAACAAAGGTCAACAACTTGGGTGTAATTTCTAAAATCCTCAATTTTCATCCAATTGACTTGAAATTTGAAGAGGATTTGCATGTCATACAGATCACTGAATTCGACCACCATTTATTTTTGAGTTCTGAATGTCAAAAGGTCAACATAGGCCGAATTTCTAAAATCGTAAATTTTCATCCCATTATCCTGAAATTTGTAGAGGATTTGCGTATTTGGTAAGTGAATTCAACCATTAATTAATTTAATGTCAAATTTGTTTTCGGTATTTCGCAAGTATCGTGCTCTACATGACCTCTTTCTTCTTTGTTTGTTTCTAAGTCACTGCAGGGTTATCCAATTTTCTCGATCAGAAAAAAGCAGTGAGTCACTTTGGAAGGTGTTCTATCTTGTGCTCTACCTCTTGATGCTTCCGGATGCAGAGTTGAGCATTTTGGGACCAATTATCTTCTTGGTCTACATCAGTGCTCTGTTCCATTTGGCTAATGACTCTATTCTGTAAAGTACACTCACACATTTTAGAGGCAGTATAGTACTGAATCCCTGCTTGCAGATCTGGAAAAAATAAGTCACTGGTTTCAACACATGAAAGTCCAATTGCTCTCAAACTGTTGCTCCATAAGGATTGGCCGTTAAATACTCCAGTTTACTAGAGTTTCTCTCTCTTACAACTTGCTTGAGCTGATCATATCTCCAAACTAGTCTTTATGGCTGGCCACAACCTTGCTTTTCCCTCCAGAGCTGCCCATTCGGAGCTGTACAGAGAAAGGCCTTCAACCGAAGTACCATGGAGTATAATTATGGTTCTGAAGGAGCTGGGGCTCCCACGTCGATCGGAAGAATGGACGCGACAAAAAGCTGGAATTCATCCGAGTTGCTTTAATCAAACCAAACACTCAGGCACTCTGAAAAGCCCGTTTATCGGGCAGCAATATATATATACATATTATCCCGGAGCGTTTGCCCAGGAAAGGCGAGAGGGGGCGTGGCCCAGCGTCCCGACCGAGGCCTGGCAAGTTGAGCGCGGGCCTGCCCGGGCGTCCTGGACGAGCCCGGCATGGTGATCGCTCCGCGTCCTTGATAGGTGCAAGGCGATTGTGAAAACCCAGCGGCAGCCGCTACACACGTCCCCCCAGAATCGACTTGCACCGGCAGGGTCAATTTGAGGGGGGTCCTGATGACCCGGCCGAAGCGACCCCTGGCGGGTCATGGGAGGGGGTCCGGTGTGGTGGTGGGCGGTCGAGTGGGGGGCACCGTGGACGGGGGGCGGCCTCGCCGCGGCAGAAGGGCCACCCGTGGTGGGTGGTCGACGTCCACGTGCGCCGGCTTGAGGCGGTCCACCGCAATCCGGTCCGACCTGCCGCCGATGTCGATGACGAACGACTTGTCGTCCCGTCGCAGCACCCGGAAGGGCCCGTCGTACGGCGGCCGGAGTGGCCCCCGATGTGCGTCGTGACGCACAAAAACATACTCCGCTGTGCGAAGTGCTGGGGGGATGTAGGACTGGGGGTCACCGTGGTGGGATGTTGGCACGGGGGCAAACCGTCGGGCGGCCTCCTGGAGGTCCGAGCGCTGGTGAGCTGCGGACCAGGGACTGGTAGCGTCGGGCACGAATTCGCCCGGGACGCGTAGCGCCTGGCCATAGACAAGCTCGGCGGTGGATGCCTGGAGGTCCTCCTTGGGGGCCGTGCGGAGGCCCAAAAGGACTCACGGCAGCCGGTCGGCCCAACCGCCGTCTTGAAGGCCGGCCATGAGCGCGGCCTTCATGGAGCGGTGGAATCGCTCGCACAACCCGTTTGCTTGGGGGTGGTAGGCCGTAGTACGGTGGAGCTTGACCCCCAGGTTGCGGGCGACCGCACCCCACAGCTCGGAGGTGAACTGTGGTCCGCGGTCTGACGAGATGTCCGCCGGTGCGCCAAAGCGGGCGACCCAGGTGGCGATGAAAGCCTGCGCCATGTCGGCGGTGGTGGTGGAGACGAGGGGAACGGCCTCCGGCCACCTGGTGGTCCTGTCCACCATGGTGAGCAGGTGTGTGAACCCCCGTGACGGGGGGAGGGGGCCCACCAGATCCACGTTGACGTGGTCGAAACGTCGTTCGGGCACGGTGAAAGGTGCCAGCGGGGCCTGGGTGTGTCGGTGGACCTTGGCCCGTTGGCAGGCCGTGCAGGTGCTGGTCCAATCGCGGACGTCCCGACGAAGGCCGTGCCAGACGAATCGCGCCGACACCAGCTTCTGGGAAGCTTTCCGGCCCAGGTGGGAAAGGCCGTGGAGGGAGGCGAAGATGCGGCGTTGCCAGGTGACGGGCATGATGGGGCGAGGCTGGCCTTGGGAGACGTCGCAGAACAGGACAGTGTCCGCGAAGGGGATGTCGGCCAGGCGGAGGCCCGTGTCCGCCGCCCGGAGGGCTTGCACCGTGGTGTCAGTGGTTTGGTCCGCCGCCATAAGCGCAAAGTCCACCCCCAGGTGGACCGCGTTCGCGCTGGCCCGGGAAAGACAGTCGGCCACGGCGTTGTTTTTGCCGGCGACGTGCCGGATGTCCGTGGTAAACTCCGACACGGCGGAGAGGTGGCGCTGTTGGCGGGCCGACCACAGCTCCGTGACCTTGGCCATGGCGTAAACCAACGGCTTGTGGTCGACGAACGCCGTGAAAGGTCGGCCCTCCAGGAGGTGGCGGAAATGGCGGACGGCCAGGTGTAGACCGAGGAGCTCCCGGTCAAACGTGCTGTATTTGAGCTCGTTCGGCCAGAGCTGCCGGCTGAAAAAAGCGAGTGGCTGCCAAACCCCGTTCACCCATTGCTCATGTATGGCGCCCACTGCGTAGTCGGAGGCATCCGTGGTGAGGGCGATGGGAGCGTTGAGCACCGGGTGAGCGAGCAGTGTTGCATCGGCAAGGGCCCGCTTTGAGCTTTGGAAGGCCGCATCCATTGCTGCGGACCAGGCGATGTCGTGCTTGGCCGGCTTGCCCCGGAGGGCTTCGTAG
The DNA here is from genome assembly GCF_964187855.1 of Myxine glutinosa. Lineage (NCBI taxonomy): Eukaryota > Metazoa > Chordata > Myxini > Myxiniformes > Myxinidae > Myxine > Myxine glutinosa. The sequence continues at coordinate 108,193,023 of NC_136270.1, forward strand.
AGGGGCCACATGAGTTGAGCAGCGCGGGGCACGAAGCGGTGATAAAAATTCACCGTTCCCAGGAATTCCTGCAGGGCCTTTATGGTGCGGGGACGCGGAAACGTGGTGATGGCCTCGACCGTGGTTGGCAGCGGCACGGCCCCGTTCTTGGTGATGTGGTGGCCCAAAATATCAACGGCCGTCGTGCCAAAGTGGCATTTGGCCGGGTTGACGATGAGGCCGTGCTCGCTGAGGCGCCCGAACAGTGTTCGGAGGTGGAGGAGGTGCTCGGCCCGGGACGTGCTGGCGACGAGGATGTCGTCCAGGTAAACGAAAAGGAACGGCAGGTCACGCAGCACGCCGTTGTTGTGGAAGTGTGTAGGGACTCAAGACGCCAATGGTCGGAAACAGGTTTTACAAAAGATCACAACTTTATTAACTGGTTGTTCACTTCATTCCAATACCAAATAACTACCGTTTAACTCAATGGACCAGGTAACTCTATCCACATAGTCCCTCTTTCGTGGCTGCAGCGCCGTACTCGTGGTACGCGTTCATTCCGTCGGGCAGGGCTTCTGAGGATGAGTGCTCTTTGACTCAAAGTCTCTTCTGTTTATATGGGCAAACTTCAGTTAATCCTCTGTGCGCTGAAATCGTAATCCCTTCTCCGCAGCAATGTTACTCAGTCATCCTGCTCGCCTTCCTGGCACCAACTCGCTCCTCCCTGCTGCGAGTTCCATTTACCAAACAATAGGGGGGTGCTCCAGCCTGGGGCTGTGACCAGGTGGACAAGAGATTACCATGTTCGTGCACATTCCTGACATTCATTTACGAAATCGTCTATCTGCTTCGTTACCAGTCCCAATCAATGAGTTACCAGTCCCAATCAATGAGTTACATTTCCACAATTCCCTCATCTTTTTGTTTTTGTTTATATTAACCATTAATCTAAACATCAATATAAGTAAACAATCAATCACTGCAAGTAAACATCAATACAAGTATAAGTAAATAATCAATCACTGCAAGTAAACATCATTACAAGTATAAGTAAATAATCAATATCTACAAGTAAATATCAATACAAGTATTCAAACCATAACTTTGGTAATCAAATTCCCTTAGGCATACACCGTCATCCTGCAAGAATCACAAAACATTTCGTTGGTCATTGACTCCTTCCATATTGTTCAATCTATTGCATTTGCATCACAAATATCTTTTCAAAACAACACTTCACCATCACCAAGATACAACAATTTCACTTCATTTTCAAGTTTTGTAAAGCATCTGCACCATCTGGCAAAAAACGTTTGCCTCCACACAAATGTTGACTTTGTTTGAAAGGAAGGGCTGATCACTTGTGTTTGAATCCAGGTATGAAACATTTTCTCCTAATGTCTTCATAGCACCTGCACTACTTCGTGTAGGATTTCGCTGTTGTGGTAACATTGCGGAGTCATAAACTGACCCTGCTCTCCATGTCGCATTCTTGCCACTTTTTGCTGTAAACCATAGTAATTCCTGAACAAGGCCTTCACCCAGTTGTAGTCGACTTGCCTCCTCCCTCATTGTGAGTGGGCAGCAAGTATTGGTGTGACGTTGATTGGCCAGCAAGATGTGGAACAGGGATGCCGGATGCATCCACAATGATGTTGGGACCATGGTGTTCAGGTCATCCATGGTCCATACCAGGAGTGGCCCGCAGAATCGTGCACAGCTGTTGTGAAAAGGCACAGCCATTGGTTTGCAGCTCCATGCTGGCTCCCCGGAAGTTGGTGAAGTAATAACATATGTCCCCGCATTTCACAGAGGTTGCAGGTAAGGTGTCGTTGTCCTGCAACTTCTGATGTGATGAATGTTCCAAGCCTTCGAACAAGAGTAAGTGATCGCCTTTCTTTCATATGTTGCAGTGTGATCCAGGCAAATGGTCACATAAATTTCCTTGGTGAAGGTAAGCATCCATCTCCAAGTTACACGGGAGAATGTCTTCATCATTCTTTGAGAAAGAGGGTGTATGCCACGTTTAACTTCATTTTTTTAGCCACAAATTTTCTTTCTCGAACTTCTTCCCAATTCCGTTAGCACCCCCTTCAAATGTGATCTCGTCTTATCCTTATGCTCAGTCACATCTGAATCTGCTTTCCACACACACTGAATCAGATAGGGTACATCTTACCATGAAATCAGCATAATCATGTATATCTTCCGACAGTTTCACATTCAACAATTTGTTGTTTTTCCTTAACACAAAAAAAGTTATATTCATTTATATGCGTCACACAAATAATATTCAATCAGGTATGTATTTTACTACTAAACTAAGAATAGCATCCACAATTGCTTTCAGGTTAATATAGTTCAAAAATTAACTCATGCAGGTATTTTAGCACTACTCTAAGAAAATAAATTGTATATGATTACAATCACAAACGGGAATATCTAATTCCCAACAACAATTTTCCCAAACCAACAAATTAAGCATAATGTATTATTACCATAATTCCTCTCCACTTTTTCTTTTCCCTTTTTTTTTTTTTTTTCCCTAACAGTGTGTCACTCGTGGTGATATGAGTTCACTGATATTGTAATTGACACAACTCATAACATTGTCGTTATGCCATTATCTTAATTCTACTGTATTCATTTGCAACATCACTTGATTTAATCTTTTAATCTCAGTATTTATGTCGCCATAAAAATCTTCCTTTTCTGGTTCCACATTTCTTTCCTCATTTGTCACTTCATGCGTTATCATCGTGTTGTTGGTTACCTTACTCAAACACACCGTCACTAAGGCTTTCAAGCAAGCCACCACTAAAACAATTGCCAATATAACTACTAAACCAACAAACAAATATTGGAGTATCTTAGCTACCACCCCTCCAAATGTGTTTCCCAACCATGCAAAGGCACCCCCTTTTATATAATCGTGGTATCTTGCTCCCTCTTGTCTGATTGTATCGGCTATGTTATAAATTTCTTCTGACTCATCAGGTATGTACGTACAGCAATCTGTACCAATGACTGCACATGTACCTCCTTTTTCTGCTAACAGCATATCTAATGCCATACGATTTTGTAATGCCATCGTTCTTGTTGCTGCCAGCTCTCTTGTAAGTTTTTCCAATCCACTAGCTGTTTTATTTGCCAACTTCTCCATAGCCAATGCCATGTGCCTGAGTTCTCGCCCTGCCTTCCAGGTTCCATAAAATGGAAATATTACCATTCCAATCCATTCCCCCATGCTAATAGTTCTTTTCTGCCTAGAATGCAGGATATGCGTTGGTGACTTTGTTAACAGGCGCATGTGTGGAAGCACAAACCCCAGAAAACATGTTCCGAACCATCCCGAGGGAAGATACGGATATGCCTTGTGTCCACATATAAAATACGTATTATTATATGTCCATGTGTTGTCCATTCCCCACATGCCTTCCCAATATAAAGCTAAACCCTTCGTGCCATTTGGTCCTAGTGGGACAGGTGTTCTCATCCAGCCTTCCTCGCGACCATAATTGTGGCATTTAGAGGTTCCCATAGACCTGTTATGCGTAGGCGTTTGGGGTCTGGTGATACACATTAATCCTGTCATTTGCTGCTGGACGGTCATGTAAGAGGGCATTTTGTTCTTATCATATGTAGGTCTATAACTGTCCTTAAATTGGTTACAATTATATCCCCCTTTTTGCCATTCCACTTCCCCGGACAGTTGGCCGTTAAAATCTGATGCTATCAGGGTGTGAGGGAAGCGGCTACATAACTCTGCCCAATCAAAAGGAACTGCCTCCAATGGTACTCCGATCTCACTATAATGCGGCATTTGTGTACATATCCAACAATTACTTTCATTTGCTATAGCAGCCCTTGTATGGGCTAAATGTAAAAAAGTATTAATCCCGTGTAATCCATCGGGTTCTAAAGGTGTGTCTTTATCCTTCATCAAACTTCTCTTCTGCTTTTGTCGTTCCGCATGATCATATATCTGTATATCATTTGCTGGTGTTGCGTTTTGTTCCCTCATTACCCCAAAATAATCCATACAACACAGAGTCCCCACTACTAGAGAACCCATTCCTAGGATAAATATCACCATTTTCAAGGAGTATCTGAAGTAGAAGTCTCTGGTTTCCCTTGATTGGTCGGCTTGTCTTGATAAGGTGTTTCCCTTTGTCCCACCTGTATCCATCTGTAAAACATGTGAGCTACCCCTTGTATATGTCCGTACCTATAACATAATTACATGTCAATAAAATTCAACATCGTAACTAACAAACTTCCTAACAGGTTAATGAAAGAAAATCCCTAAAAATTCCTTATTATTTAACATCAATCTGATTATTTGCCTTTCCCTGATTCCCTTATATCCTGGGGTCCACCTAACTCCCTTGATCATGAGTGTAATTGTGCTACATTATCACTCATGCTGTACTAATATCAGTAGGTAATTGTATGTCATGTAGGCAAATAAATGTCACTATCTCAAGTAGGACTACTACATGATGAAATAATCAATCACTACAAGGGGCGTTAAAATGTAATTCAAATGAATGTAAATCACGAGTATCATTTATCCGCCACTGAATGTTCTGCTGGGCTGCTAGGTGCAGCCTCATTTTCTGTGGGGCCATCCACTTTAGCACCATGTGCTCGCTTGCAATGAGAGGCATGAATCCAACTTGGTCTGCCTTGGCATTTTACTGCAGTATGCGTTGTCAACAGCACCTGATGTGGTCCTGACCATCGTGGTGTCAACGCAGTTTTTCGTTTGAAAATTTTGATGTACACATAATCTCCAGGTTGAAAAGAATGACACTCATTCTCTGCAGGTTCTGGTAAAGCTTCCTTCACCTGGGAATGAAACATCTTCACGATTTTGATCAATTCAATACAGAAAGAGTACATCAAATCATCCATCTGGTGAATATCCATCTCCTTGATCATCAGGGGAGGTGAATGAGGTACCCGCATTGGTCTCCCCATCAAGATTTCATGCGGGGATAATCCCGTTCTCCTATTGGGAGTAGCCCTCATTGCGAGGAGTGCAAGTGGAATGGCATCTGGCCATTTCAAGTTAGTGTCCGCACAGATTTTGGCCAGCTTGTTCTTTATTACTCCGTTATGTCGTTCCACTGCTCCCGCTGATTGGGGGTGATAAGGACAGTGAAGATGAAGGTTTATCTGCATTGTCTTACCCAATTCCTTAATAACATCTGCTGTGAAATGCGTACCCTGATCAGAAGAAATCCTGCAAGGAACTCCAAAGCGACATATGAAGTCCTTCAACAGAATCTTCACCACTGTTTTGGCATCTGCATGTCGACAAGGGTAAGCTTCTACCCATTTTGTAAACATGTCTACAATCACTAAGACAAACTGAAATCCAGCGCACTTTTCCATTTGGATAAAATCCATCTGTAAATGTACAAACGGACCTGACGGTGCGGGATGAGCTCCTGGTGTAGTCTTTTCACCTTTGCCTGGATTATACGTCTGACACACCTGACATGTAGCACAACATTGCTCTGCCACAAGTGTAAACCCAGGTGCATACCATTGTTTTAACACTGATGCACACATTCCTCCTTCACCTGTATGACTCACTCCATGAGCCAGACGAGCAATCCATGGCAACAATTGGCGAGGGGCGACAACACGTCCATCGGGAGTAGTCCATAATTTAGATTCTTTGTCAAATGTGCATCCAGTCTGTACCCACACCTCTTTTTCCCGGTCTTCCAGCACTTCTTGCATAGCGCTGATGTCTTGCAGCGTCGGGGTATTTTCAGGAACCCTTACAGGTCCCTGTATGATCACCGGGTCTTGTTCCAAATGTGCCGCAAGCTTCGCTGCTTCATCCGCCCTTGCATTTCCCTGTGAGACCTCATCTCTTCCTTGTGTATGGGCCTCACATTTTACCACTGCAATGGCCGATGGTAGAAGGATTGCTTCCAAGAGGCTAGCAATCAACCTCCCGTTTTTTATTTGGCTTCCCGAAGATGTCAAAAATCCTCTCTGTTTCCAGAGAGCACCATAATCATGAACGACCCCATGCGCATACCTGGAGTCTGTATAAATGGTTACTCTCTGGCTTTCCGCTAAATGACAGGCTCTAGTTAATGCATACAGTTCTGCCTGTTGAGCCGAGTAAGTGTTTGGTAATTTCCCACTCTCCCATGTCTCAGCATCTGTGCATACTGCATATCCCGTCAGTAGTGAACCGTCCAATGCTCTTGATGATGATCCGTCAACATACAGTACCAGATCTGCGTCTGGGATGGGAATGTCCTTCAAGTCAATGCGAGGCACTAGTGCATGTGCCAATACCTCTGCACAATCATGGGGCTCACCATCTTCCTCTGTTGGCAACATAGATGCTGGGTTCAGCGTTGGGCAACGCTGAATGGTGAGGTTTGACGGTGCCAACAATCCTAGTTCATACGTTGTAGCCTTTGATGCTGAAAGGTGCTGTGTTCCTGCCTTCAGCAAAACCGTCGCCACGGCATGCTCAACAAGGAGAATTAAGGGGCACCCCAGGACTATTGTAGCTGTGGCTTCTACTGCATACGATGCTGCTGCCACTGCTCGCAAGCACTGTGGAAACCCTCGTGCTACTGGATCCAATCGAGTGCTGTGATACGCTATAGGGCGCAGTTTTCCCCCATGTTTTTGCGCCAACACCGATTGGGCAAATCCTCCTTTCTCATGTGAGTAGAGAAAGAATTTTTTTTTCATAATCCGGCAGTCCTAAAGCAGGAGCTGATGCTAAGGTATCTTTCAATGTCGTAAAAGCTCGTTCAGCCTCCGGGGTCCATTTCAAAGGAATTGGACTGTTTGGTAAGCTGATGTCCAGCAGAGGGCGAGTCAGTGATGCATAATCAGCAATCCACTGATGGCAAAACCCTGTTGTCCCCAGGAATGATTTCATCTGCTTGACAGTTGTAGGTTTTGGGAGTGCCCTGATCGCCTTTACACGTTCAGGGCAAAGTCGTCTCGTATCTCCTTTCAGAATATGTCCTAAATATTTCACCTCTTCCTTACAGAATTGCAACTTATCTCTCGAGGCCTTGTGGCCTTTGTCTGCTAATGCTGTCAGTAGCACAACAGTGTCCTGTTTACATGCTTCCTTTGAAGTCGAGCATATGAGAAGGTCGTCAACATATTGTACCATCACTGAGCCTCCAGGAAACTCAATGTTGCTGAGGTCTTCATGTAGAGCACGTGAAAACAAAGTTGGGCTCTCTGTGTACCCTTGTGGTAGAACAGTCCAAGTGAACTGTGAGCCTTCGTACGTGAACGCGAACAAATAACGCGAATCCTCATGAATGGGTACACTAAAGAACGCCGAACATAAGTCCACCACGGAGTAGAACTTTGTATTGCTTGGAATACTTGACAGTACAGTGATGGGATTAGGGACCACCGGATAGGCTGGGATGACACAATCATTAATTGCTCGAAGATCCTGTACAAATCTCCAGGTAGTCTTGCCTGGCTTCTTCACAGGTAAAATAGGAGTGTTGCACATGCTCACGGTGCGAACTATAACTCCCTGATCCGCCAATGATCGAATCACTGGTGCAATACCAGCTTTTGCCTCTGGTCTCAATGGATATTGGGGCTTTCTAGGCAGCGGCTTAGAATCATCTACTGTGATCCTTACCGGTGCCACACTCTTGATCCGTCCCACATCATTCGGATGAGTTGTCCACAAGCATGTTGGTATTTGATCGAGTGGGTCCGGATCACCGTTGGTGTTGGAGCTGAGTAGGTATAGCCCAACATTTTTAGTGTTAATTGGTTCATCAATCATGATGAAGGTTGAGGAAAGCGCCTGCTCTACAAGCTGCCAGCAAAATCCGTTTCCATCTAAGTCATAGAGTGGGGCTTGTTGGATTTCTCCCATATATCTCAGGTTTTTGCAGTTTCCCAAAGTTGCAATCATTGTTCCAACATCTTTTGCTTCATATCTTTGTGCTACCGCTAAGGTGACGTGTGGGGTTGTTGTTTCTGGTTGATTCCACAGGAGTTGTTGATCTGGCGTCAAAGACACTGACATGCCAATTCCCTGTTCTCCTACCCACAGTGATGTTATATGTACATCATACCTTGTGTCCAGGTATCTAGAAACCTTCTCTGCATAGGACACCTCCTTCCCTATAGGGTCATGACATGTCATACAGTGAAGATCAGTCTGCCATTTCAGAGAGTCCATCAAGTAGCTGTCTACCCACTCCTGTACTTCGGGCATTGCAACCTTCAATGTCATAAAACTATCGTACAAAAGTTCTGCCATTTGTGTATCATTGATTTCCCATCGATGTGTTCTTGGTTCTATTGCGCTTTGTAGCATATCAATGACGAAGTCGTGGGAATGTTCTGGCATTTCTAGATACACTCCGTTTTTCTTACATATGACAGTACAGTTCAATTTGCACAATAAATCTCTTCCCATCAAATTTACTGGAACGCCAGATGCCACAAGAAAGGCATGTTGTGCAGTCAACGGGCCAAGTTGGACACGTAATTCCTTTGTGACAGGCGTATGTATGGGAACCCCTGATACTCCTACCACCGTCGTATAGTGTTTTGACAATGGTATATTGGGAAAGTCTGCTCGTCGCAACGTGGAACGCGTGGCCCCCGTATCGACTAAGAAAGGAGCCTTGCATCCGCCTACTGTCAGATTAACATTTGGTTCCTGTGCAGCCGACCTTGAAATTAAAGGAAGTGCTGCCACTTGGTCATTCTGATCTAGTCAGAAGGGCGTTGCAGACCATTTATTCTGCTGAGGTCCTCCCTTAATTGGGGCGTTCCTCAATAGAGCCCTATCTGTTGGCTGAGGTGGTGGTAGTTGGTAGTATCCCTGTCCTTGGTTTCCCTGTCGAAATTGTCTTCTGTTGGGGTATGGGCATGCCCTTTTCCAATGTCCCCTCTTTCCACAATTGAAACACCGGTTTCTGTTGTTACCTGGTATGTCCTCTTGTTGACTTGTCTTGCTGGGTTGCATGTCTGGGTCTTTGGTTTGCCATTTTGACCTCTGGTTATCTCCTGACTCATAGTTGTTGTCTGTTGCATTGTTGTGTTGTTGCATAGAAACCCTGTTGCGTTGGTTCGTAGTCATCAGGGCTTGTGTCTGTAGTTGCATTAATTTTTCGGCATTTATAGCACTGTTCCTGGCCTGAATTCGCTGATGATGCAAAGCATAATTCAATATTTCTTGCATTGGCTTGCCTTCCCAAGCAATACACTGTCTTTCCACTTCACTCTTCAATTTTGGCAACAGACCATTAATAAAAAGGGGTTTTAGGGCGTTATCGATTTGTGCCCGGTCTATTCCCGAATATAGTCGAAAAACATCTCGCAATCTGTCTAAATAATCACTAGCATCCTCTCCTGTTCTCTGTTTGCACGTAACCACTTTATTCCAATCAGTGACGGGCGGCAATTTTTGTATGGCCTCTATTAATTTATTTATCTGTGCCATTTTAGCCTCCGTGGGTATGTCTAATTGTCCATTTACTGCATGTACCCAGTTTGCCTCACTCATTAATGTCTTCAAAATGGTGGTATTAGGAATTACCCACTTTAAGAGTATTTCCATGTCTCTTACAGTCGGCAATTGCGTCTCCACAATCAATCGTAGCTCCTCTGCGAATTGAAGTGGATCTGTTTTGATTGATGGCATACCGCTCTGTAATGCCTTCAATTGGTGTATTTGCCAAGGTCTATACATTAAATCTGGGCGTTCCTCGTTCGCCCCTGGAAATTGCCGCTGCGGAAAATTCATAATGCCACCGTTCTCAAAACCTCCGTGTGGGAGGGTCAAGTTTTGAGTGTTCATTGGCCAATCATATTGATCGTTGGATAGATTGGCATTTATCACTGGACCTTTACTCCTTGTATAGTGGGCTGGGGGGTATGTTGAAGTTGTTGCAGCTGGTTGTATTGCTTGCCCACTTTGAGTCGGTTCCTGTCCTCCAGTTGCACCCTCTTGGGTAGTTACCTCAACTGGGGCACTGCTTTCACCTGTCTTCTGTCGGCTAGAGCCAATCGTTCCACTTTGTACCGGTTCTTCGGCAGGTAGAGGTACAGGTACTTCCTGTGGCTGATATTCAATATTTCGCCGATAGGGTGGAGGAGTTTCCTCTTCTAGTTCATTTATCTCGTATGACCTTGCTTCTGGGTACACTCTGGACTGGGATCGCTTTCCATTGCTAACTTCAAGAGGCATTTGAGTGGATACCTTTTCCAATCTATGTTGTATCTGCTTCATTTCTTTCTTCACACCCCCCATTTTCGTTTTGGTCTCCCTGTCTCTAGACTCGATGTCCCAGTAATAAAATGGTTTCCAATCCACCTACAACTTCTGTCTGTCTCTTGCTTCTAATTATTCTCTGAGTGTTTCCAATGTGTTTCTGTCAAACGTGCCATCCATGGGGAACTCCTTTTTCCTCCCTTTTGTCCATTTATGCCAAGATACCACATCTTTAAGTGAATCTGGACCATATTGCTGATACATGTGGTTGACACAAGCACCTCTTTGGGACAAGTCCAGTTGACCTTGTTTACCCTTGCAGACTCCATTTCCCATTTTGCCTGTATGCGAATAACACTCAATATTCACTCAATGTACCAGGTACTTTACTAGGATCTGCGGTTTGGAATGCACCTGTACACCTCTGTACTATATGTACTGTAAATAAAATCTACTGGAGTTTGTTCCACCTTTTATCAAAGTAGCGTTGGATGTGTTGTAGCTTGTTCCTCTAAAGCTTCACTCGTACCTCCAGGAAGGATCTCTCCACCTGTGGCTTTTGCACAATCCAATCTCACAGATCAGTATTTGCAGATGAGCCAAAGGGTCAGTATGAAATGGGTGAATTCTCAGGTGTCCGCTCTGTTGAAGGGGAAATCACACAATGGTAACCACACATATATCTATATATAAACTCACCACCTTGCTCAATTTTCCAAGGTTGTCTTCTGTTGATAATATCTCACAAAGATATCAAAGCTTCTTTCTTGAGACCGCATTTTCATCAATCAAACGATCAATATATTCAATTTAATTTATTCAGTTCAATTTATTCAGTTAAATTTATTCAATTAAATTTATTCAGTTCAATTCAATTATTCAATTTCAATTAATTTATCAATATTCATCAATAAATCACATTAATCCTTTTGGATGACTCCTTGCATAAGCCCTTTCCCCAATGATGTCAGGACAGGTCCATCCATTGACTGAGATCGAAGCTCATCGGTCGTCACCTCTGGTTCATACCTCATGTCAATTGATGAATCACCGTTCTGTCCTAGGGTCATATCTGACATATTTCCCCATTTTGCCTGGTCTCCACAAATTTTATTTGCAACCACTAAAGGCAACTCATCCTTCATTCGTGAGACCGCCAAAATGGATGGCAGATATTAAAGTTCTTTGGGAAAAATATCTCATCATTTTTCTTTAATAGTACCCAAATCTCTTGGCAATATAAATTTCGTAAAACTCCTGAAATAAGACTGTAAAATTCCTTCAATCATGCTAAATTTTGAAACTCCATCGCTTGTAACACCCAATTTATCCCAAAGGGCTTGAAAGTTCTTTCCCAAGTTCATGCAATCATTCTGCATTTGAACCCGATGATATCATTCATAATAATCATTATGATTTTATAGTCATGGTCCTATCATAATCATCTATTTAAAACGAACATTTCCTTTATCACCACAGCTATGTGGTATAATCAACAACAGAATAAAACTGTACATAGCAACAGGCTACCTCATGGCCACTTAGTATACCTATTGACAATAAGTCATAACAATATCGAATAATCATTGAACAATTCAAAAATCGCTTCCACTGCTCCAGCCGCAGCATTCGTCATTTTGTCTGCTCATCCGCGTGACCAAAACGAAATAAAGGGAGCTCAACCATCACACAGCGCTTTTAATGGCGCATGCCATAGGAACTCAATGCAATTTCGACTCGGCCAGAAAAACGAGCAAATTTTGCAGGATGTTAACTGGAATTAGCCGTGAAAATATATACAAAATACACAAAAATACACACCCACAAAAATAAACAACAAAACCCAAACAAACCCAAGGTCGACCATCTTACACAGTAAATTACATCATTTCAGCATCGTATTGATTGCTGAAATATTCCAGGGTTTATACACACCTTAAAAGAGGTATGCGTGGTGTTGCCCCCTCCCACGTTTATTCCAGGGTTTATACACACCTTAAAAGAGGTATGCGTGGTGTTGCCCCCTCCCACTTTTAATTCCTCATTAAATTCCTCATTAAATTCCTCATTAAATTACTCATTAAATTACTCATTAAATTACTCATTAAATTACTCATTAAATTACTCATTAAATTACTCATTAAATTACTCATTAAGTTACTCATTAAATTACTCATTAAATTAACTTACATAGTTTCAGCATTGTATTGATTGCTGAAATATTCCAGGGTTTATACACACCTTAAAAGAGGTATGCGTGGTGTTGCCCCCTCCCACGTTTATTCCAGGGTTTATACACACCTTAAAAGAGGTATGCGCGGTGTTGCCCCCTCCCACTTTTAATTAAATTACATCGTTTCAATTAAAAACATCGCTTCTACTGCTCCAGCCTCAGGATTCGTCACTTTGTCTGCTCATCCGCATGACCAAAACGAAATAAAGGGAGCTCAACCATTACACAGTGCTTTTAATGGCGCATGCCATAGGAACTCAACGCAATTTCGACTCGGCCAGAAAAACGAGCAAATTTTGCAGGATGTTAACTGGAATTAGCCGTGAAAATATATACAAAATACACAAAAAATACACACCCACACAAATAAACAACATTTATTCCGTTCAACAGAACAAACATTTCCTATATCATGACATGCATGTCTTCAAAATTATATGACCAAGAGAAAAAGTAAAACTAATTAAAACTGCGGGCAGTGATGATCCGGGGACCATACCGCTCCATCCTGATTGGACGAGTGCGTGCGAGAGTCGTTAACAACGACAGTCCAGGTCCGATTGTTCAAAATTTCAACTCAATCGATCGAAAAATGAACGCAGGGATGCATTTTAAAGGTGCAGTGGCACTAACTGAGTTGCCACGAATATGGCCACGAAATTGCCAATATGGCCATCACAAAATATTTTCCTTAATCAATTGGCTCATAGCATAACCAATCTGCAAGTATTTCATCCGAAGATGTATCTCTGAGGAATTTTAATTAAATAAGTCATTTATAAATCAACGAGTTAATTTATTAAATGATTAATCAATAAATCAAAATTTTCCTTGACAGCCACATCACTTGGTCAGTGTCATGTCCAAATATCAGCTTCCTTACTCAAAAGGTGCCTGAGTTAATGTAATGTAATTACTGTAATAAGATTACTGCAATTACTGTAATGATTACTGTAATTACTGTAATTACCGGAACTGTAATTACTGTAATTACCTCAGGTAATTACTGTAATGTAATTACTGTAATGTAATAAGAAATGTAATTAATTAAATAAGTACTTCATTAATCGCTAATAATTAAATAACTCGTGAATTCTTATCCGATTTACTTAACATTTGAGTGTCCCCAAAACGTTGGAGCAAAACGTTGCAACAACGAAAGTGAAACGTTGTAGAAACGTTGTGGAAACGTCAGCAAAACCCAACATTTGAATGTTCCCAAAACGTTGGAGCAAAACGTTGCAACAACGAAAGTGAAACGTTGTAGCGACGTTGTGGAAACGTCAGCAAAACCCAACATTTGAATGTTCCCAAAACGTTGGAGCAAAACGTTGCAACAACGAAAGTGAAACGTTGTGGCGACGTTGTGGAAACGTCAGCAAAACCCAACATTTGAATGTTCCCAAAACGTTGGAGCAAAACGTTGCAACAACGAAAGTGAAACGTTGTGGCGACGTTGTGGAAACGTTAGCAAAACCCAACATTTGAATGTTCCCAAAACGTTGGAGCAAAACGTTGCAACAACGAAAGTGAAACGTTGTGGCGACGTTGTGGAAACGTTAGCAAAACCCAACATTTGAATGTTCCCAAAACGTTGGAGCAAAACGTTGCAACAACGAAAGTGAAACGTTGTGGCGACATTGTGGAAACGTTTTACAACAACATTATTTCAATGTTGCAGGAAAGTAATGTGAAAAACGTTGAAACAACGTTGTGGAAACGTCAGCAAAACCCAACATTTGAATGTTCCCAAAACGTTCCCAAAAATGTTCTCTCTCTGTCTGTCTCTCTTTCTGTCTGTCTATGTCTCTCTCTGTCTGTCTCTCTCTCTCTGCCTCTCTCTGTGTCTATCTCTCTCTCTTTCTGTCTGTCTCTCTCTCTCTGTCTGTCTCTCTCTGTCTGTCTATCTCTCTCTCTGTCTGTCTATCTCTCTCTCTCTGTCTGTGGTTCTCTCTGTCTGTCTCTCTCTCTGTCTGTCTGTCTCTCTCTCTCTCTGTCTGTCTCTCTCTGTCTGTCTATCTCTCTGTCTGTCTATGTCTCTCTCTGTCTGTCTCTCTCTCTGTCTGTCTCTCTCTCTGTCTGTCTATGTCTCTCTCTGTCTGTGGTTCTCTCTCTCTGTCTATCTCTCTCTGTCTCTCTCTGTCTATCTCTCTCTCTTTCTGTCTGTCTCTCTCTGTCTGTCTCTCTCTGTCTGTCTATCTCTCTCTCTCTGTCTTTGGTTCTCTCTGTCTGTCTCTCTCTCTGTCTGTCTGTCTCTCTCTCTCTGTCTGTCTCTCTCTGTCTGTCTATCTCTCTGTCTGTCTATGTCTCTCTCTGTCTGTCTCTCTTTCTGTCTGTCTATGTGTCTCTCTGTCTGTCTCTCTCTGTCTATCTCTCTCTGTCTGTCTGTCTGTCTCTCTCTATCTGTCTGAATATCATCTTTATCTCTGTCTGTCTCTATGTCTCTCTCTCTTTCTTTCTGTCTCTCTCTCTCTGTCTCTCTGTCTGTTTGTCTCTCTCTGTCTATCTCTCTCTGTCTGTCTCTCTCTCACTTTCTGTCTCTCTCTGTCTATCTCTCTCTGTCTGTCTCTCTCTCACTTTCTGTCTCTCTCTGTCTATCTCTCTCTCTTTCTGTCTGTCTCTCTCTCTCTGTCTGTCTCTCTGTCTGTCTGTCTCTCTCTATCTGTCTCTCTGTCTGTTTGTCTCTCTCTGTCTATCTCTCTCTGTCTGTCTATGTCTCTCTCTGTCTGTCTCTCTTTCTGTCTATCTCTCTCTGTCTGTCTCTCTCTCACTTTCTGCCTCTCTCTGTCTATCTCTCTCTGTCTGTCTATGTCTCTCTCTGTCTGTCTCTCTTTCTGTCTGTCTATGTCTCTCTCTGTCTGTCTCTCTCTATCTATCTCTCTCTGTCTGTCTCTCTCTCATCTCATTCTCTCTGTATTAATTTGTTCAACACTGCAAGTTACATGCATTCTCAAATCCATGATCGTGCTGAAAATATCGTGTACGACATTGGGTGGTTTGCCATTGCCTTCCCCAAAGCGCTTAATTATTGTCTTTCATTTAACCGTGAAGCATGTCTGAAAAGCTTACTCATTTTTATTTTATTTAAATCCCCCTAGCCGTTCCAAAATATAAGCACATTGCAATGGGGGAAAATATAAAAGTGCATTTTTCCCATCCAATTTGACTGAGAAAAAATACCTGTATATAATCCTTTCTTTGTCCGCCGCCTTAATCGCACACCTAGAGCGGGCAGCTCAGGGGTACGTCTCCAAGTGCTAAACACATGTACCAGCCTTGTACATTCCACGAATCCTGCACCAAATTTTCTCATACTCACTCAAATTAGATCCATTGCACATATCTGTTCATGAAATTTCACAAATGATCCCCAGTAATTAATATTGCAATGACCTCTAAACATTCCTAAATCATTCCACTTGTTCAAAGAACGTTCATTTCGCAAGAAAGAGCGGGGGCAAGAGACAGGTAGCCGAAATGGAAATGAGGGACAATGAGGGACAGTGAGGGAGTGTCGGTATGCAATTTTCATCCAATCGCCATCTTTCACAATAATTCTGGACCGGCATGAGATGGCGTTGTCTGTCATTAATTTATATTGTAATCAAACGAGTTTTAGAAATGGCGGGAAAACTGAAAATTTTTTATTTATTTATTTATTTAAAACGGGTGTACACGATTGTACACGTGTACGGACCTTACCGAACCTTACCGAACCGGCAAACAAATCGCCTCATGGTGCACTTCATGAGCCGACCTGCCTGCAGACCAGAGTAAGGCTCTTAACACCCAGCGTATAACGTACGCATCCTCGCAAGCACACAAATAATAGAATCATTTAAAACGTTCCATCCGTGACTTTTACCTATATCGCGGCAAGCCCCACACACACATCCTCCACCATGTTCAGAATTAAACAGAGGTTCGTATTTCGTAATGGACCATTCCCAAGACGCCATGCTTACCTTGGCGACGTCCACTCGAAATCCCAGCGGTGCCTCCAGATTGTCGTGGAAGTGTGTAGGGACTCAAGACGCCAATGGTCGGAAACAGGTTTTACAAAAGTTCACAACTTTATTAACTGGTTGTTCACTTCATTCCAATACCAAATAACTACCGTTTAACTCAATGGACCAGGTAACTCTATCCGCATAGTCCCTCTTTCGTGGCTGCAGCGCCGTACTCGTGGTACGCGTTCATTCCGTCGGGCAGGGCTTCTGAGGATGAGTGCTCTTTGACTCAAAGTCTCTTCTGTTTATATGGGCAAACTTCAGTTAATCCTCTGTGCGCTGAAATCGTAATCCCTTCTCCGCAGCAATGTTACTCAGTCATCCTGCTCGCCTTCCTGGCACCAACTCGCTCCTCCCTGCTGCGAGTTCCATTTACCAAACAATAGGGGGGTGCTCCAGCCTGGGGCTGTGACCAGGTGGACAAGAGATTACCATGTTCGTGCACATTCCTGACATTCATTTACGAAATCGTCTATCTGCTTCGTTACCAGTCCCAATCAATGAGTTACCAGTCCCAATCAATGAGTTACATTTCCACACCGTCCATCAAGCGCTGGAACGCCTGAGCCGCGTTCTTGAGACCAAACGGCATCCGCAAGAATTCGAATAAGCCGAACGGCGTGATGACTGCCGTTTTAGGGACATCGGCCGCCCTGACAGGTACCTGGTGATATCCCCGTATGAGATCAATTTTCGAAAAAATGACCCGTCCCGCCAGACGGGCGGAGAAGTCTTGGATATGCGGGATCGGGTACCTGTCGGGGGTGGTAGCGTCATTGAGACGGCGGTAGTCGCCACACGGGCGCCATCCACCCCCCGGCTTTGGCACGATGTGCAGTGGCGAGGCCCACGCGCTATCGGAGCGCCGCACGATGCCGAGGTGCTCCAACGCGTCGAATTCGGCCTTCGCCACGGCGAGCTTGGCTGGGTCGAGGCGGCGGGCCCTGGCGTAGACCGGCGGGCCCGTGGTTGGTATGTGGTGCTCGATCCCATGCCGTACTGTGATGGCCGAAAACGTCGGCCGCGTGAGGGCCGGGAACTCCGTGAGCAGGCGAGCAAACTCGTTCGCCGCCGGGACGGCGCATGCCAGCTCGATCGGCGCGGAGCTGCTCAATGTGCATACCAGGGAGCTGAAGGTTTCGGCGTTGATTAAACGACGCCGTTGGACGTCCACCAGCAGTCCGTGTGCGCAGAGGACGTCGGTGCCTAGCAGAGCCATGGGCATGTTTGCGGTTACAAACGTCCAAGCAAAGCGTTGGCCGCCGAAGCAGAGGGTGACGTTGTGCGGGCCGAAGGTGCGGATGGTCGATCCGTTGGCCGCAACCAAGGAGGGGCCACAAACTGCGGATTGCCTGTCCTGGTCAGAGGCGGGTATGATGCTCAGTTGGGCGCCGGTGTTGCACAGGAAGCGCCGTCCGGACGCTTTATCCGTGATGAACAGTAAGTTGCCCATGTGGCCGGCGCTCATGGTTGGTAATGAACGCCGGCCCGGCCGTTTCCCGGCCTGCCGAAGGTGCACGGGGGTCGGCATGTCCGGGCCTTCTGTCCGAACCTGGCATGATAGTAACACCACGCTTGGTCAGGTGGAGGCCCCGGTCGTCGTGCTGGAGGTGGTCGGCTCGGTGTAGCGGCCGCCAATTGCGTCGGCAGTTCGGTCGTCGACCGTGCCGGGTGCTCGGGCGCCATGGGTGTTGCGTCGGACGGCGGTGGGTCCCATGTTGCCGCTGCGATGCGCTGTCCTGCGGCGGAGATCTTGTCGGCTTCTCTGGCAAGGGCCCGGGGATCTGTGATCGTCGTGCTTGCCAGGGCGAGGCGTACCGGGTTAGGCAGCTGACGGAGGAACAGCTCCCGGAACAGGAATGCCGGAGAGTGCTCGCCGAGCAGTGAAAGCATGTAGTCCATTCACTCGGAAGGGCGCGTGTCGCCGAGCTCGGGCAGGTCGAGCAGGCGCCGTGCGCGTTCCGCCGATGGGAGGGCGAAAGCGTCGAGGAGAAGCTTCTTAATCGCGCCGTATTTGTCAGCGGCTGGCGGGCTCTCGAGGAGGCTCAGGGCGCGGGCCGCGGTGGCCGAACCGAGCGCTGCTACCACATGGTGGAAGCGGGTGTCGTCGGCCGTGATGCCTCGCAGGGCGAACAGGGAATCCGCCTGTGCGAACCAAACCACTGCGTGAGCCTCCCAGAAGGTAGGCAGTTTAAGGGCGACTGCCGTGTCCATGTCGGTAGGTCACCAATGAAGGAGCTGGGGCTCCCACGTCGATCGGAAGAATGGACGCGACAAAAAGCTGGAATTCATCCGAGTTGCTTTAATCAAACCAAACACTCAGGCACTCTGAAAAGCCCGTTTATCGGGCAGCAATATATATATACATATTATCCCGGAGCGTTTGCCCAGGAAAGGCGAGAGGGGGCGTGGCCCAGCGTCCTGGCTGCGGCCTGGCAAGTTGAGGGCGAGCCTGCCCGGGCGTCCTGGACGAGCCCGGCATGGTGATCGCTCCGCGTCCTTGATAGGTGCAAGGCGATTGTGAAAACCCAGCGGTAGCCGCTACAGTTCCTCATTTTGTGCTGGAGCAGCTGCTTCGTATCTTGCTCGCCCAAAGGAGGTAAAGTTCAAGGTTTTCTTGGAATCTCAGGCAGGAAGTCGAATCCCAAGTTGCACCTTCTTCCCACTGAAGGCAGGCAACATGGTGGACTCAGTTTGGTTGGTTTTCATGTAAACAAGTTCCTATTGCATTGCATTTGATATAATAATATTGAAATAATTATTTTAGTGAAGTTAATTCTTTAATTAATATCACTGGTTAAACATACATATATATATATATATTTATTTATTTATATAAATATGGACCAGTATATTCAAGTACACTACGATACCAGTATACTGTAAATATTTGGACCAGTATACTATATAGATAGTATTAAATAATGGAGGTATTTAAATAAGAAAATATTTATATAATACATTATAAATAATGCATTAAAATGAATGCTTGGTGGTTGCTGGGATACTCACTGCAGCATGGTAAAATCGGTAATAAATGACAGTTTGAATATTTGAATAACTGTTTGAGTCGAAGGTTAGATGGAGGTGCTGTATAATGCACATGTCTATCAGCTAAAGTGTTTATCGCTTAGTATTTTGGCATATAAAGTGATGTTTGATTTCAATTATTAGTTTGTGATAAAACTTTAAATACATGTAGTAATTAAATAAGTTTTAATAAGGATAATGCATTTTTCTTTTTATTTTTATTTTATTTTTTTTTGTATACAAGATCGAGGCTCGTGAAAGAGCTAACATTAATCACACAAAAAGACAAACCGACACACAAAACACAAAAAACACACACACACACAAACACACACAAAAAACAAGGGGAGCGGCAGACAAGATGGGGAGAGAGGGGGAAGGACACAAACACAACATTTGAGAGCAGGGACATCGGGAGGGCTTGGGGGGAGGTGGGAGAGGAATAAAACATATGAACACTGCAAGGACTCTGGGGTGAATTACCGGGGGTAGAAAAGATCAAGGTTTTCGATGGGGGAAGATAAGAGATGGTGGTGAACAGCTGTTTTAAAGACCTGGAGGGAGGAGTGGGATTGAAGGGAGTGGGGGAGTTTGTTCCAGAGGCGGGAGAAAAGGGAAATGAAAGAGTGAAGGTGAGCAGAGAGCCTAGACTTTGGCAGTTTAACCATAAGAGGGTTGCAGGCAGATCTTGTGCGAACTGAAGGAATATTGGGGGGACAGAGCACAGAGAGAGCTGGGGGAGCAAGGCCGGAGAGGAGTCGGTAGAAGACAGAAAGACCACCAACCTGCCTGCGGTGAGTGAGTGAAAGGCCCTCGGAGTTGACAACATCGCAGGAGATTCCAATGATTCTGAAAGCTTTGGCCTCAACAGCGTGAAGCCGAGCAAGGTGTGAGGCAGGAGCACCAGCCCAGAGGGGGGAACAGTATTCGATTGAGCTGCGGATGAAAGCCTTGTATGTGGTGAGGAGCTCAGGTGTGCCAAGGAAGGACTTCGCACGACGGAGGATGCCCAGTCAGCGACTGGCTTTGGAGGCCAGCTTGGAAATGTGGTTTTCCCAAGAAAGATCATGGCAGATAGTGAGACCCAAAAGCTTGAGCGACAGAACTTCTTGGAGAGGATTGTTGAGAAAGTAGATGGGAGGGTTGTCCAGTCGGTCCTTTCGGAGAGACATTGTAAGAGTGTGAGATTTGTCAGGATTGAAAGACATGTTCCACTTGTTTGACCAGTCTGTGATTTTGTCCAGGTCTGCAGAGAGTGAGGAGGCTGCAGACTGCCGATCTGAGGGATGAGGAATGGAGCGACAGAGAGTAGAGTCGTCAGCAAAGAGATAGAGAGGATTTTCAAGAGAGTCAGAGAGATCATTGATGAAGACCAGAAAAAGCACAGGGCCCAGAACACTACCTTGGGGAACTCCAGCCTGAACAGGAAGAGGAGATGAGAGAAACCTATTCAGGGCCACACGTTGACTACGACCAGAGAGGAAGTCCGCCAGCCATGCGTGGAGATTTCCATGGATACCAAAGGAGGAGAGTTTGGTGAGCAGAGCAGGGTGCCAGACGGTATCGAAGGCACGTGAAATGTCAAGGGAGACAGCTCTAATTTCCTGTTTGGCGTTGAGGACCTCCATCCATTGTTGAGAAAGCAGAAGCAGCATGTCCAGAGTAGAGTGACCAGGTCTGAAACCAAATTGATGATCAGAGATCAAGCCATTGGAGAAGAGGAAAGATTTAATATCTGAAGCAATGATGGATTCCATGACTTTGCTGATAATTGGGAGAAGGCTGATTGGTCTGTAGTTGCTGGGATCTGTTTTTGCACCTTTTTTGTGCAAAGCGGTGATGTTGGCTGATTTCCAAGCAGATCGCAGATGACCTTGAGCAAAAGAGAGGGTGAAGAGAATACAAAGAGGGAGTGAAAGAGCAGAAGAACATGATTTTAGGACCTGTGGGCTGATGCCGTCAGGACCAGTTGCAGAATCAGAGTCGAGTGTTGACAGAAACTTTTCCACCTTGTCAGGAGGAAAGGACACAGAGTCCAGGAGCAGCTGGGTACGACTGGGTACGGTGGGTACAGAGAGGGATGGGTTTGGGACACAAGATTTAGAGGCAAACACAGAGTTGAGGCATTCAGCTTTTTCACGTGCGGAGTCAGCCGTTAAGCCGTTTGAGGTGAGGGAGGGGATGGAGGGGGAACAAACACCAGAAACAGATTTGACCAGATGCCACCAGGATTTGGAAGAGGGAGACAGATAAGAGTTGTTGACAGATAGAGGGAGACAGATAAGATAAGAGCACTCTTGTGTTGACTGACTGTCTGGACACAACTTCGAGGTTGTGGACCCATTGATGTTGAGTAATCTACTGATGTGCACCTGTAGTCAGGGTTGTGGACCCGCCGTTTGGAGAGGTTCTGGGCTGAAAGGATCGAAACCTCGATGAAAAACGGTGTCCAGCTGCTGATCCGGACAATTGGAAAACCAGTCATTGCTTATAAGTTAAGGTAATAACTTCAAATGTAATACATTTTATAAGCACTTACAAGTTCACAATATACTCCTTCATTCCTCTTTTCTCCCATCTCTGGAACAAACTCCCACACTCTCTTCAATTCCTCTCCTCCCTCCAGGTCTTTAAAACAGCTGGTCACCACCATCTCTTATCTTCCCCCATCCAAAACCTTGATCTTTTCTACCCCCGTTAAACACCCAAAATCCGCATATTTCAATCCCCAACTTCTTTCTTGAAATTCCCAGTAGTGTTCATTTGCTTTGTACCGTGTACCCCTCCCTCCTCCCCAGCCCTGCCCCTTCCACAGATCTGCAGACATCCCTGTTTTCTACTGTTGTTGTGCTTGTTTAATTCCCTCTCTCTCCCCCTCTTGTCTCCCGCTCCCTTCATTGCATGTTTTCATGTTTATTGTTCTTACATGTTTTCACGTTCAATGTGTTAGCTCTTACATGAGCCTCGACTCTGTATTAAAAAAAAACAAAAAAAAAACAGTGTACATGTGTTTGTATATGTCCTTTTATATATACACGTGTATGTATATGTATGTATGTATTTATATAGATATATATTTTGTGTGTGTGTGTATTGTTAATGTCCGGCTTCCTCTTGTGACTACGTTGCAGTAATTGGTCTTCATTTTGATTTTCTATCGCCCCAAATTCTGGCCTCACTCTATCTGTCCTCTTAAGGAACCCACCCAATATTTAGGTTACATGCTTTTTGTCTCCCTACCCACAGAGTAATTATCGGCTGGATGCTCGTCTTCATTCCTTTTTCCTGCTTCAATCACTTCTGTGAATCCGACTCCCCGTGTCTGTTGTCCCGTGCTCTTCTCTCCCACCTTTAAAGATATGAAGCTCATCACCATCTCACGGTTTCCCCGATACACACTCCTGATCTCTTCTCTTGCTGAACTCCTAACCCTTATTCCTCCATGCTCCTCCGTCCCTTTCTCATACTATAATGCATTTTTTCACCGACTGAACTCCCTTTTTTATCTTCTGCCAGTTTGTCAACCTGCTGCTCTCTGTCATTTAGCTCCAAATTTCTGTACAAAAAAAATAAAGGTTACAATTCACTCAAGTCGCTAAATTGGGGAATTTTCAGTGATTGGATGAATCCATCCCAAAGCTAACCCTAACCCTAACAACTCAGGGATTGCAATAATTTAGGGAAATAATTATTTTGAGGTTTGAAATTGCAGGAAAAATAAATTTTAGATTTGTTGCATTTGAAAGAGCCGTTACTGCTCTGACATACAGTATAGTTGATTGTTGCGGAACCATTTCATTTAAAAATTCTGCTTTTTTGAGTTCGATGCTGCCTGAAGCTCTTGCGAATCGGATGTTGGTCGGTGTTCTGGCTGGCACCATTAAAGTCGGCTACAGGACATTTTGGCCTCGCATCATGAATCTATCAAGGTCACTGATGCAAGTGGCCCATTGTTTCCCAAGTTTTCCATGGGGTTGAGGTCCACGAGTGGGTCTTGCTGAATCAAAATCACAGAACAACTGGCTTCATTTCTCCTCCGAGAGGACGGCATACAGCGTAATGTAACACGTTGTTTGCGAAGCACCAGTTTGAAATTCACAATTGGATTATAATCCAAGTACGCTTGCCTCTGAATCGAGTTTCATTCCTGATGTGAATACCTGTAAGACCTTCACAGACTACATAATAGTGTTGTTGGTGCTAAAACTGCCCAATAATCATTTGCCTGAAAATCGTTCCCTCTACAGTCTTTTGTTTGTTTGTTTGTTTTTTTTATATACAAGATCGAGGCTCGTGTAAGATTTAACATCAATCACAAAAAAAAAAAAACGGACACATAAAACTTACAATATAGGGAGCGGGAGACAAGATGGGAAGAGAGAGAGGGAAGCACACAAGTACACGTCACTGTGTTCCTGGATGTCTTTTTGTTGAATGTGTTTTAATGAATGTTTCCCCCTGTACTGTCTTTCCCTCGTGGCCCCCCTGTACTGTCTTTCCCTCGCGGTCCCCCTGTACTGCCTTTCCCTCGCGGTCCCCCTGTACTGTCTTTCCCTCGCGGTCCCCCTGTGCTGTCTTTCCCTCGTGGTCCCCCTGTACTGTCTTTCCCTCGCGGTCCCCCTGTGCTGTCTTTCCCTCGCGGTCCCCCTGTACTGTCTTTCCCTCGCGGTCCCCCTGTGCTGTCTTTCCCTCGTGGTCCCCCTGTACTGTCTTTCCCTCGCGGTCCCCCTGTGCTGTCTTTCCCTCGCGGTCCCCCTGTGCTGTCTTTCCCTCGTGGTCCCCCTGTACTGTCTTTCCCTCGCGGTCCCCCTGTACTGTCTTTCCCTCGCGGTCCCCCTGTGCTGTCTTTCCCTCGTGGTCCCCCTGTGCTGTCTTTCCCTCGCGGTCCCCCTGTGCTGTCTTTCCCTCGTGGTCCCCCTGTGCTGTCTTTCCCTCGTGGTCCCCCTGTACTGTCTTTCCCTCGCGGTCCCCCTGTGCTGTCTTTCCCTCGTGGTCCCCCTGTGCTGTGTTCCTGGATGTCTTTTTGTTGAATGTGTTTTAATGAATGTTTCCCCCTGTACTGTCTTTCCCTCGCGGTCCCCCTGTACTGTCTTTCCCTCGTGGTCCCCCTGTACTGTGTTCCTGGATGTCTTTTTGTTGAATGTGTGTTTAATGAATGTTTCCCCCTGTGCTGTCTTTCCCTCGCGGTTGTCAGCTCTTTCACGAGCCTCGATTCAGTATAAAAAAAAAAGAAAAAAAAAAAGTACAACTGCAGAAAACAGGGACATCGGGAGATCTGTGGGAGGGAGAGGGCTTGGGGGGAGGAGGCATGGGAACGGGGAGGGGGGTTGGGGGAGGGGGGGTTGGGATCAGTTGGACCATTGGACAGTACGTTTCTCTACACCTGTATTGAAATATAGAAATATCTGGATTAACCTATGAAGCACTACGTAGTACTAGTAGGTGAGTGGGATCACAGCGTCCCTGATGAATGGCTTAAAATGGTGAAAGCTGTTGGTTTTTGTAGCAATATTTGGGGGTTATTTTCAATCAGAAGAGTGTAATTATGTTGTTCCAGAGAATTTAAGTGTTCTTCCCCTTAATGGTAAAGATTTTCTGTCAACGTGTTCGAGTTACCTGGATGGGAATTTCGATTTTTAGATTGGGAAAGTTCTTTTTTTTGTTATTCTGTATTAATTTGAGCTAAAATATTGTATTCCCAACTTGCACTTCCTCTAACATATTGTTGCGAATATGGAATTTGACCTCCATATCCGCTTGTAAATATTCCCCTATCTTCTCCGATACTCCCCAACTCTCCCCTTACCCCATTCCCTAGTCCCATTGTCTGTAAACAACACCCATTAGAGCCGATCTTCCCCTTCATTCCCCCATTAAATGTCGTGCCCAGGTCCCCCGCACCACACGTAGACAATTATAGGACATCTTGCTAGTTATTCTTAATCTATGTCAGTTAAGGACTTGTTTCCATTAATTATGACTCTTCGTTGCACCAGAATGTGATGATATGGCACCAGTAGGAGTTTAGGACCTTCCCATACCTCCCCGCATCTCTTCCCATCATCTCAAGCTCCAACAACAACCACAACAACAGCGGCTTTGCGTCCTCACTCCGGCTCGGTTGGCCGCCATTGAACATGTGCTCGACGGGGTTACCCAGAAGGGGGCTCCCTGTCGGCCCCTCGTCAAGGGCGGAGCCGGTAACCCCCGCACCCAATGAGAAGCCATGGGCCGATGCCATATGGGGCGGAGCTAACGAGCGAGGGCGTGACTCCCCGCCGGATATACGCGGCCCCGCGCCGGACGTGACGTCAGATGCGCCCCGAGCTTGGAAGGAAAAGACGCCACCCTCCCGAGCGCTGAGCGACCTCCCCAGCTTGAGACCAAAGTCGCGACCCACAAGCGCTGTGATACCTTCACGCATCTCTGGACACCACCGTACGTGATCCTGCCCTGAGCACAGGTGCACCTGGAGCGATCGCTACCCGCTTTCCTGGCCATCAAACCCCGTGTGAGTGAGCCTTGTCCCGCGTTTACCTGTCGTCTGTCCGGGGATAATATAAGTGTGTTTAAGTGCCCACCTTCCTATGTTTCCCTCTTGTCCCTGTAATCTAAACCTTCCGCAATTGTAATAACAACCTTTGAGAACCGTATCCCTGGTGTCGTATTGTGTGATTGTAATCCAGCCGGGTGTCTTCTTTTTCTTATTGAGCCAGCATAGCGCGATTAGTCAACCCCGGGTGCAATCGGGGTAACTTGTACGGATACGGCGGCCATCCCGCTCGGCCCACCATACCATCAAAGTCGTATCTGTAACAATTGGTGTCGAGGAGTGGAATTCGAACCCGGGACTAAATTAGTTAGGCCCAAATTTTGGGAGGGAAAATCGATTCGGAGCGCGTTTCCCGCGCGAAATTATAACGGCGAAATTTCAATTTGTTTTACGAAAATAAAAAAAATAAAAACCGAGTTTTGAAAGTCGCGCTATGGCGGATCAAGACGGCTGGGGTCCGGTAAAGGAGAGTGAGGTAGGGTCGATCCAGGACCAAATTGAGGGACAAGAGGAGAGCGAAGCAGTGAGGGCGGCAGGTTCGCAAAATAGCGCCGTCACGCACGAAGTAGCGGGCGCGCAAAAAGGCGCCTCGCACGAGCGTGCGGTAGCCGAGCCGGCTGTATCAGCGGGCTTTAACATGCAGCCGATTGACATGCAGGCCCTCATTGCGCAGTTACAGGCAGCTGTACAGATGAGTATGGGGAGCCAAATTGAGCGATTGGGTGAGCGGTTGGGGAACCGGATGGATGCTCAGGGTGAGCGATTGGAGGGCCAAATGGGGGTAATGAGGGACGAAGCGAGGGGTACCGGTGAGAAGTTAGACAATAATTTTGAGGAGTTAGACAAGAAAATTGGGAAGTTAGACAATAATTTTGAGGGGTTAGACAACGGGATAAAAGAAGTGAAAAATGGGTTAGAGGGGTTAGAAAACAGTATGGAAGGCAAATTGAGGGACATGAGGGACCAAGCGGAAAGGGAAGTTAAACAAATGGAGCAGCAGATAGAGGGGGTCAGAATGGGGGTAGAAACCAAACTGGATGCTCACAGGGAGGAAATGGAGCAGATGAGGGTGGCATCTGGGCAGGAGATGCAAGTGATGGGAGAGGAGATCAGAAGAGGAGTGAGTGAGGAGGTCGGAGGAGTGCGCGAGGAGGTGAGGCACTGTAAGGAGCGCATGGAGAAAGAGGTGAGAAAGGGGACTGTAAAGTTACAAGGGGGCATAGAGGACCTGACGCAGGAGGTGGAGCAGCTGACGGTGGGACAAACGGAGTTAGTGGAGCAGGTTCAAAGGAACACTGCGGTATTAGGGGGGTTAAAAGCGACACAAAACGACATAAAAAATGACTTGATAGCGACAAAGAGGGAATGTCAGATGGTACGTGAGGGACTGACAACGAGGTTGGACGAGGTGATAGAGGTAATGGAGACGAAGGACCGGCAGGTGAGGACGCACATGGAAACGGTCAAGGTAGCCTTGGAGGACGAGCTTGAGGAGACGTACCGGGGAATAAAAGAGGTGAAGCACAAATTAGAAGAAGTGGAAGAAGGGATGAGCGAAATTAAGAAGCGACGGAGAGGGGATAAGAAAGAAATAAAAGAGGAGATAAAAGAATTGGTCCAAAGTCTGTGTTTGGATCGTGATGATGTGCTCATTAACCGAATGAGGGATTCGCAGGTGATGGAGGAGAAGCGAAGAGGAAGAGGACCCGGTGTAAGTGGTGACCAATATGGTCGTGCGTATGATGCGCCAGGGGATTTAAGAAGCTTGGGGGTCGAGATGGACCCGGGTGTTCGTGAGAGGCCGTTGGTGAAGTGTGCGACAGGTCTGGTGTGCGAAAGAGGAGGTGTGCGAGGAGGTCCGACTCTGGGGTGTGTGAGGAAAAAGTGTGTGCCAAGGAGTGAGGGTGTTGGCGAGAAGGAGTCGGTCGTAGCGTGTGTGCGAGGGAGCACATGGAAGCGTGGTGTGGTAAGTGTTACAGAGGGTGTGACGGGAGAGTGTGCGCAGGAGTGTGCGCGAGAAAGGTGTGTGACGGACAGGTGCATGAGGAAAGAGTGCGCTGTCAGAAGTAAGGAAGAGTGTCCACCTGTGGTGAGTGTTACAGAGGGTGTAACGGGAGAGTGTGCGCGAGAAAGGTGTGTGACGGACAGGTGCATGAGGAAAGAGTGCGCTGTCAGAAGTAAGGAAGAGTGTCCACCTGTGGTGAGTGTTACAGAGGGTGTAACGGGAGAGTGTGCGCGAGAAAGGTGTGTAACGGACAGGTGCATGAGGAAAGAGTGCGCTGTCAGAAGTAAGGAAGAGTGTCCACCTGTGGTGAGTGTTACAGAGGGTGTAACGGGAGAGTGTGCGCGAGAAAGGTGTGTGACGGACAGGTGCATGGGGAAAGAGTGTGCTGTCAAGAGTAAGGGTGAGTGCGCTGTCAGGAATGGAGGTGAAAGTAGTGAGAGTGACATGGAGCGTGAGTTAGTTGAGACAGGTGAGCGAGGATGTACACCTGGGATGGAAGGATGCACACCTGGAATGGTAGAGCGTGAGTGGGAATGCACGCTGGAGTTGGTGGTGAGGCACGTGGTTGGGTGTGCGAATGAGAGCACACCTGTGATTGTCACAGAGGAGGTGACCGAGGAGGGGGCGCGAAGAGGTGTATTGGTGAGGTGTGCTACCAACGAGTGTGTGCCAAAGTGTTCGGTGGTCAGGTGTGTGACCAAGGCGGTGAGTGGAATGGGTGTACCTGGGTGTGTAAGGAACGGTACGAGGGGCATGGAAACGGCTGGATGTGTGAGCAAGGAACGGGCTGCGGGATGTAAGCATGCAGGTGAAGCATCGACGTTAGACGGGATAGAGTTTAGAACGACTTATAGCCGAATCGGGCCCTCGGTGCGTGCTGGGCCTCGCTTTGAACGGCCGCGTCCGTGCTCCACTAGGCGGAGCGGGCGGCCCGATAGAAAGAGTCGTCATGGCGACCACGTTTTGTTGAGGCATGCCGGCAGGTCGAGATCGGGACATTGGATGGCTCCACGCCGAGGTGATGCGTGGGATCTCGGCCCGGGTAAGCCCCCGTCCCTGTCCCGAATGCCGGACGCATCCAGCCGCCGGCACAAAACAACCAGCATCCATTGCTTGGCTTCACGAAGCCGGGCTTTGGACAGGGATTGGCGCACCGAGAGGCAGTAGTGAGTAGACTGGGTGATGAGGTTAGTGTTTTGGACCCAAAATTAGAGAAAAACAAAATTTGATGATTGGCAAGGGATTGGCAGTAGTGATTGGCAGATGATGGGCAGTGATTGGCAAATTTTTAATTTGTTGAAATTTGATGTGCAAAATTGGTAGTGAGAGACCCCCGATGTGGTGGGATGGCAAATCCACCATCCCTCACAGAAGTGGGGGGCAAAGGAGCAATAGTTTATGGGGGTGTATGGCAGTGAAAACTAGCCCGGGTGGGTTAGGATATGGTGTGTAGGGATCTAGCGAGGATTGACATTAGGTAACGTTAAGATTAGTTAGTGACTGATACCTGTAGTGGGGACGCAGGTAGATTAGTGTGGATTATAATGACGAGGGAGCGCAATAGTTAAAGGGACGACTGGGAAGCGCAAGTTTCAGAAGGGAGTAGTTAGCTGAGATGATGCTGTGTGTGTGAGGATTGAACAAGTGTGATTGCACAGGTGTGCATCTGGACAGGTGTGTGGAGCAGTGTATGAGTAGTGAGTGTTGTGGATCAGCGCGAATGCGCTTGGGGAGAGAAGGGTGCAGGTGGCACCAGGTGTGAGAGCACAGGTGTGCAGGTACAGGTGTGTGGAGAGAGTTGGAGTGAGTGGTACGGAGTGGTGTGCATGGTGCGAAGGTGTGGATGGGGGAAGAGTGGACCCCTTTCACGAGCACCCGGGGCGGGTAGTGTAAGTGTTAGGTAGAGGGTGCAGGTAAATTGTGGTTGGATATTGGCATTTGTGGTGCGGTTGCAGAATGGTGTTGTGAATGGGTGCATTAGTGTTGTGGAAATGGCTGGGCGTGTAGCCTGTTAGTGTGTGTAGTTGGTTGGGCACTCCACCACTGTGAGGATGTCGGCCAGGTGAGGCCGCAGGTGGGCTCTGGGAGCCGGTAGTTGTGAGTGGGTGCCTGAGGATCCCGGGTGTGGATCGGGCAGCCCAGTGCCAGAGAGGGCACGGAGTGGGGAGAGAGCCAGAGGGCCTTCCCCTGGTAGTTAGGTTAGGGTAAGGAGCAGGTAAGCTCGGAGGCAACTGCAGTGGTGGAGGTGTGCAGGTGGGTAGACCCACTGGGAGAGGTACACGTCGCAGCCCAGAAATTGTACGAGGGCACCGGGAGATGAATCGGGGGAGTGAGACCCCAAATTGAAGAGCACCACAGTTTGGCCAATGGGAATTGGTTTTTAGAACCCATAGTGTAAGAGGGCCAATGGTTTGGCCGGAGAAAGCCCCCGGGTAGTGTAAAGTTGTTAAAGTCATTTAGGAAATAGTTAGGATTGATGAACCTGTCGCACCATACGCAGCCACTTGCCTGTGGTGATGATGATGACTCCACACCTGTGTTTTCTTTGTTTGTTGCAGGAAATGAGATTGCTGTGAGGATTTGTGAGACGCATCACGACGTGGATGAGACATTGGGGTGATTCCATCTCTCCCTCCCTAGGAGGGACTGATGATGAATTGGTGATGGCAAATTTTGATGTTGAGTTGGAGATGGCAAATTTTGATGAGAGTTGAAAATGGCAAATTTGATTGGTTAGGAGGGAGAGAAGACGAATTTGGTATATGGGAGGAACGGGGAAGACAGTAGGGATGTTTGTGGATTTGTAAAGTAGATGTTTATGGGTAGTGTTGTGTTTTGTTGATACAGTAAGGGGTAAGGGAGGGGCCATGTAGGTTACCTGGTGGGGGGGGCGTACGATAGGAACGTACCTGTCTCACCTGGTTCCCATGTGCCCCCAGTGTGCATTACCTTACATTGCGTGCACTTTTGCGCCCTTACCACCTTACTCACTTGTCTGCTTCTTTTGTCTCCCACCTCCGAGGATCTGGCTTTGGGGTAGAGAGAGAGGAGAGAGAGGTGCTGGCTGCGCAGTTGTGGGCCTGCACTTTCGCTGTTCGCTGCCTGGATCGATACACCATATGGACCGCAATGTTTGTGGCCACCCACAATGGACCGCAGTTCGTTTGCGGCCAAGCACCACCCGGGGATGGACCTATGGGTCAACGTGGCACCTATGCCATAAAGGTGAACCACTGTTAACCAACACCAAGTGCACCACAAGAAGAGCAAGAGACACCTGCAGGGTTAGGGGTTGTCGCATTTATTTTTAATCATTGAACAATGGTGACTGCACCGATTGGTGGTGGGGTGGTGCTTTTGATGCTCGGGAAGGGTGCTCTGCACGTTATTAAAGGCCGTCGGCCACAGAGCACTCGTGGGTTGGTGTATCGATGTTGGCAAGCGCGCTCTCTCTATGCATAACATCTGCATGTGTTCCTCCAAAGACAGGTCCTGGATCGTAGTGTAAATATCAGCGTAGTCTTGTAAATAATGTTCCCTACCGGCTGTATGTTTAGTTTGAGGATTCTTTCCGGATTCGGTTATCCTGTGGGTGTGTTTCTGAGAGGAGAAGGGTGCAACGTCGCAGGGGGACATATTTACTCATTTGTGAATATCTATAAAACTGTCGCACTCAGGGTAGAGTTAATAGTAGAGGGAACTACATTGCGTGCCACACTAAAGTAGGTAAAAATTTATCGGGTCGGGACGCCCCGAGGGTAGAGAAGGGTGCAATGTTGCGAATATGGAATTTGACCTCCATATCCGCTTGTAAATATTCCCCTATCTTCTCCGATACTCCCCAACTCTCCCCTTACCCCATTCCCTAGTCCCATTGTCTGTAAACAACACCCATTAGAGCCGATCTTCCCCTTCATTCCCCCATTAAATGTCGTGCCCAGGTCCCCCGCACCACACGTAGACAATTATAGGACATCTTGCTAGTTATTCTTAATCTATGTCAGTTAAGGACTTGTTTCCATTAATTATGACTCTTCGTTGCACCAGAATGTGATGATATGGCACCAGTAGGAGTTTAGGACCTTCCCATACCTCCCCGCATCTCTTCCCATCATCTCAAGCTCCAACAACAACCACAACAACAGCGGCTTTGCGTCCTCACTCCGGCTCGGTTGGCCGCCATTGAACATGTGCTCGACGGGGTTACCCAGAAGGGGGCTCCCTGTCGGCCCCTCGTCAAGGGCGGAGCCGGTAACCCCCGCACCCAATGAGAAGCCATGGGCCGATGCCATATGGGGCGGAGCTAACGAGCGAGGGCGTGACTCCCCGCCGGATATACGCGGCCCCGCGCCGGACGTGACGTCAGATGCGCCCCGAGCTTGGAAGGAAAAGACGCCACCCTCCCGAGCGCTGAGCGACCTCCCCAGCTTGAGACCAAAGTCGCGACCCACAAGCGCTGTGATACCTTCACGCATCTCTGGACACCACCGTACGTGATCCTGCCCTGAGCACAGGTGCACCTGGAGCGATCGCTACCCGCTTTCCTGGCCATCAAACCCCGTGTGAGTGAGCCTTGTCCCGCGTTTACCTGTCGTCTGTCCGGGGATAATATAAGTGTGTTTAAGTGCCCACCTTCCTATGTTTCCCTCTTGTCCCTGTAATCTAAACCTTCCGCAATTGTAATAACAACCTTTGAGAACCGTATCCCTGGTGTCGTATTGTGTGATTGTAATCCAGCCGGGTGTCTTCTTTTTCTTATTGAGCCAGCATAGCGCGATTAGTCAACCCCGGGTGCAATCGGGGTAACTTGTACGGATACGGCGGCCATCCCGCTCGGCCCACCATACCATCAAAGTCGTATCTGTAACAATATGAATAACTCTTCTGCCCCAAATTGTCAACATGGGAATTGTGACCTCGTGGAGAAACTTTCTGGTTCGTTTCACAGCTTCACAGATAGCTGCCGGTGATTGATAATAACTGTGAGAGGCACATGCTGATCACAGTTAGAGGCCAAACTATGTGATATGCTCAATTAAGAATTGTAGCAGCGCACAATAACAGTCTGTGCAGATGAGCTATCAGTTTTCCAAATCATGTGTGTATCTGTAAGTAAGAGTGAAATTACAGCAGGTTAACATAGCAAGTCTAACAGGTCATCCTGTGCAATGTTGCCGAGTGACGATGACATCCCGAATGTAAACATGATGGTGATTGTTCTGCGACATTTAAATCATGCTTTTCTTTCTTCCAGATATGACGTTAAATGGGTATTCTGAATGTTGGAATGATGGAGGGGAGAGGAGTCGAGTTGGTGGAGATGATGCAGAGAAGGAGGCTGGTGGTGTTGTGTGTCCAGGAGACTAAGTGGAATGGAGGCAGAGTGAGGAGGATGCAAACATAACTTAAATGTAGAGTTCAAGGAGATTTTGAGGCAAAGTATGAGGAACTTGGGAATTGGTATCTCCCATGATGAAGCTGATTCTGAGGGTCTTTCACTCACTCACCGCAGGCAGGTTCGTGGTCTTTCTATCTTATGCCAACTTCTCTCTGGCCTAGCTCCCAGTGCTCTGTCTGGGCTCTGTCCCCCAAATATTCCTGCAGGATGCACAAGATCTGCCTGCAACCCTCTTAAGGTTGAAATTGCCAAAATCAAGACTCTCTGCTCACCTTCACTCTTTCATTCCTCTTTTCTCCCACCTCTAGAACAAACTCCCTCACTCTCTTCAATCCCACTCCTCCCTCCAGGTGTTTAAAAAGGCTGTTCACCACCATCTCTTATCTTCCCCCATACAAAACCGTGATCTTTTCTACCCCCGCTAATTCATCCCAAATCTATGTTTTTCAAATTCCCTGTTTTCTTTCCTGAAATCCCCTTTAGTGTCCATCTTCTTTATCCTGTGTACCATGCCCCAGCCCTCTCCCTTCCACAGATCTCCTGATGTCCCTGTTCTCTACCTATTGTTGTACTTCCGTCTCTCTCCCCCTCTTGTCTCCCACTCCCTTTATTATATGTTCTATGTGTTAGCTCTTACACAAGCTTCGACTTAGTATACAAAAAAAAAAAAAGCAAGCGAGGATGCCAGGTGTCTGGACGAGAAATGGGAGAAGGTTGGAAGAATATGGAGAATATCAAGGATAGAGGAGAATAACCAAATGCAGAGTTGTTGCAGAAAAAGGGCCAGACTTCGATTGAGATGAGAGGATTATGTGAAGGGGAATGTCAGGAGGAGGTGGATGGAGACTGGAGAAAGATGGCTGGTGGTGTTAGAGGGTAGTGGAGGAGTGCTGCGGACAGAGTAGAACAGCTCAGGACTCGTCGGCCTCACCCAATACCAAGAGATTTTGAGGAAGAATATATCCGAGGTCATGACGACCATGTCCACCACATGCATGGAGCAGCAAGGAGGTTACATAAAGTAGTCTGACATGCATTTAGTATGTCTTCATAACTCAATTTTGGAAGTATACTTCAACATTATATGCAGCTCACGTAGACACCTTTGAAAACTACGATGTGCTGCCGATGAGTAGGCAATCTGTTCCTAATAAATGTCAGAGTATGTAAGCGAGTGAAATATTTCTTAGACATCTTTCTGCAATAACTTTAAAAAAAAAAATCTTTCGAAAAAGTTGAATATTCCTTGCAGGTTTCAACTTGTATCTGCTTTTTAATCTTTGCTATATTTTCTCTCTGACCTTGCACCATATCGTTTGCTTCCAAAAATGGCTCTAAAATTGGGGTGATGTGGGCAACTGTTTGTGCAGCTCTTCAACTCGTACTCCCCTTTAGTGTCCATCTTCTTTATCCTGTGTACCATGCCCCAGCCCTCTCCCTTCCACAGATCTCCTGATGTCCCTGTTCTCTACCTATTGTTGTACTTCCGTCTCTCTCCCCCTCTTGTCTCCCACTCCCTTTATTATATGTTCTATGTGTTAGCTCTTACACAAGCTTCGACTTAGTATACAAAAAAAAAAAAAAGCAAGCGAGGATGCCAGGTGTCTGGACGAGAAATGGGAGAAGGTTGGAAGAATCTTCAGTGTCACTTCAGTGTCACTGCTATCCCTGGCTGTTTGTCTGTTCTGGTGTCAGGGAGGTTGAACCTCCACACATTTGCCTGGGCTTCTGTTGCGTGATGAAAGCGCAAGGAAGAGGTCCAGGTAACAAGAGCAGATCATGGACACGGAGTGGCAGGCTCATTTCCCAAATTGCTTGGTTTTACACAACAGTTGATCAGACTGAACCTTTGCACAGGGATTCTAAAGAGGGATTTATTTCAGTGAATTGCTGCTTCTTCAAGTATAAACTGACAAGGTTGCCACTGCACGATGGCCTTCACACAATGTGGTCGGACACTGATGCAAGTGCTACTGCAGGCTTCAAATTTGCCCAGAGCCATGGGCCACTAGGAATTAAATCAGGCCTGTAGTAGTTCTGCGAGGTCACTTCGACTCATTCCAAAAAGGACAAAAGAGTTGAAACAGTGCATGGTCTGATGAGATGAGAGAGATGAGAGGAGTTTGAGGGAGGTGGGTAGAGGATTGGGCTGTTTGCTAGGCCTGGTGGTAATAGTTTGGGGGGGCAGGGGGAGTAGTTGATGGATGGAGGGGAGAAGAAGGCGTTGAAGGAGGAGGGAGAGGGAGCTGGAGGAGTTGAGGAAAGGCAGACTCCTTTATCACATTAGTCCTTGGCTCGTGTACTGTTTGACCGATGTGGAAGTCCATTTTGAACTTACAACTATTCATGAGATGTCTATCCTCAAGAGTAGGCAAGTTATTGCCGGCATCTCAATATAAATTTGTCCCTCGTCCTTTAAGTTGTCAAGGAAGTGAAATAACATGCATTATAACGACTAATCTCCTTTCTGGTCTCTTCTTATCAAAATCCCCATGAAGGCACCAATCTCCAATGTATTGCTCATGAGAAGGACACTAATGTTACATGTGATGAGAGAAATCTTTCACTAATAAATAATTTGATGAATCTTAACGATACTGCATTACGGTTTATAATAATCTTGTGGAAGAAGGGTTAATTATATTTTTATATATATATATATATAATACATATATATTTCAACCAAGTTCAGGGATTTGAAAGTATAACTTTTTTTTTTTTGTATACAAGATCGAGGCTTGTATAAGAGCTAACATTAATCACAAAAAAAAAATGGACACATAAAACATAATAAGGGGAGCGGTAGACAAGATGGGGAGAGAGGGGGAAGGGCACAAACACAACATTTGAGAGCAGGTACATCAGGAGATCTGTGGGAGGGAGAGGGCTTGGGGGGATGAGGTGTGGGAATGAGGGGGGGGGGCGTGGGGGGGGGGTAGAAGTATAAAACACATGGACACTGCAAGGACTTCCAGGAAAGAAGTCGGTATTTCAAAAAAGTGGATCTGGGGTGAATTAACAGGGGTAGAAAAGATCAAGGTTTTGGATGGCGGAAGATAAGAGATGGTGGTGAACAGCTGTTTTAAAGACCTGGAGGGAGGAGTGGGATTGAAGGGAGTGAGGGAGTTTGTTCCAGAAGTGGGAGCAAAGAGGAATGAAAGAGTGAAGATGAGCAGAGAGTCTTGATTTTCGCAATTTCACCAGAAGAGGGTTGCAGGCAGATTTTGTGCGACCTGCAGGAATATTTAGGGGACAGAGCACGGATAGAGCTGGGGGAGCAAGGCCGGAAAGGAGTCGGCACAAGACAGAAAGACCACCAACCTGCCTGCGGTGAGTGAGTGAAAGGCCCTCATAATCAGCTTCATCGCGGGAGATTCCAATGATTCTGAAAGCTTTGGTTTCAACAGCGTGAAGCCGAGCTAGGTGTGAGGCTGGAGCACCAGCCCATAGGGGAGAGCACCAGCCCATAGGGGAGAGCACCAGCCCAGAGGGGAGAGCACCAGCCCAGAGGGGAGAGCACCAGCCCAGAGGGGAGAGCACCAGCCCAGAGGGGCGGAATTTAACTTTGTTCGGCGCCAAGAGTTGCCTATGTGATGGAAAGACATCTATACACAAAGAATTAAGTTAAGCACCCCCCCCGTTTTTTTACAACCTCGCACATTACAAGTTTGTTGTCGTCAAAACAGTGTAATATACCCATGATATTGCTATATTTTCTGGAGAAGTGATATTATGGTCACATAAAAACATAACAATCATGCCGTTTTCAATATTTTATTCTGAATAATTTAAGGTGAAATTTTTTGGGAATTTTAGGCATATTTTCACCTCAATTTAAGTATGGAGCTATAGGTCCATCACGGACAGTGTGGATGACGGTTTTCTAACGTACAGTCATTGTTCTGAGAAGACCTCTAGCGATCTTTGCGTCAATAACGTGTGTAGGACCCACGTGATCGGATCACTGACTCAACCCTACGTCTCATAGACCCTGTAAGCCGTCGTATGCGTTGCTGTGGCAGGTTGTTCCATTCCCGATGTAATGCACGTTCCAATTCAT
This sequence comes from Myxine glutinosa, assembly GCF_964187855.1. Classification (NCBI taxonomy): domain Eukaryota; kingdom Metazoa; phylum Chordata; class Myxini; order Myxiniformes; family Myxinidae; genus Myxine; species Myxine glutinosa. The sequence goes on from NC_136270.1 coordinate 108,230,549, forward strand.
CCAGATTGGCTATTGGAGGGACCATCTTCGCAATTTGTCGTCCCAACATGTCCCAAACGTGCTCGAGGGGGTTCAGGTCAGGACTGTATGCAGGCCAGGGGATGGTTGTCACAGCACCTTGCTCCAGCAAGGCTCGGACGCGTCTCGCACGGTGAGGCCTGGTGTTGTCATCCATGAAGATGGGTCTGCTGGCGAGGGTGTGGTCATCGAAGTGCGGGATTACGGTGGTATTCAGGATTTCCTCGGCATATCGCTCTCCGTTGAGGTTACCTCGCACAGTTATCAGGTCCAAGGTGCTGTGACAACCATCCCCTGGCCTGCGTACAGTCCTGACCTGAACCCCCTCGAGCACGTTTGGGACATGTTGGGACGACAAATTGCGAAGATGGTCCCTCCAATAGCAAATCTGGATGAATTGGAACGTGCATTACATCGGGAATGGAACAACCTGCCACAGCAACGCATACGACGGCTTACAGGGTCTATGAGACGTAGGGTTGAGTCAGTGATCCGATCACGTGGGTCCTACACACGTTATTGACGCAAAGATCGCTAGAGGTCTTCTCAGAACAATGACTGTACGTTAGAAAACATAAACGTCATCCACACTGTCCGTGATGGACCTATAGCTCCATACTTAAATTGAGGTGAAAATATGCCTAAAATTCCCAAAAAATTTCACCTTAAATTATTCAGAATAAAATATTGAAAACGGCATGATTGTTATGTTTTTATGTGACCATAATATCACTTCTCCAGAAAATATAGCAATATCATGGGTATATTACACTGTTTTGATGACAACAAACTTGTAATGTGCGAGGTTGTAAAAAAACGGGGGGGGGGGTGCTTAACTTAATTCTTTGTGTATACATATCTCTCTTTGCAGTACTGTGTAAATACCAACTTAGGGAAAGGATCTGTGAATGCTTTGTCTTACAAAACAAACATCTTCTGGCACTCCTACTTTTTGTGATTCAATTGTGTTCCTTGTTGATCAACTGGTAAGATAATGCCTGACTCAGTCTTATCAAGAACTCCCCGTCCTCCGATCTCCCCCTCCCTACTTCATGCCACTTTGAAGACAACCCGACCAAGTCTCATCCGTTGTCTTCATTCGCGATAAAGTGAGTGAAGTCAGCTGAATCGACAGGAGACTCCTGGAATATTCATGTTGAGTCATGTTCAATGTATGCCGGCAAAGTATTTTGTTGTAAATCTTGTTGTATCCTGAGTGAATTTCCTCCAAAGAATTAAATCTTCAAAATTGTTATTGGTGTGGACATTTTAGTCTGTTTAAATTCCACGACCACACACACACACACACACACACACACACACACACACACACACACACACACACACACACACACACACACACACACACACACACACACACACACACTGCAAGAAAAGCCCCTGCTTTTAAGTCAGAAGTGTTCTAAATTTTTGTAACCCCACGGATCCTAAAGTCCTGCTCTGCCGCTCCATCTCACCATCCTATCTCCATCTATCTCACCCTCTCTCTGTTCCCCTCACCCTCTCTTTTGCTCAAGGTCATCTCCCATCAGCTTCGAAATCAGCCAACATCACCGCTTTAAACAAAAAGGTGCCAAAACACATCCTTGCAACTACAGACAAATCACCCAGCAGGCACACGACGTTGTTTCAACGTCGCATAACGGTTGGAATGAGGTCGCGACGTCGGACAACCAAAACCCAACCTGAGACTCAACATTAATACCTACATCAAAACCCGACAGTCATTCAACGTTGTTTCACCGTTGGCATCGAATAAATGACATTGTTTCAATGTTGGTTGTTCGACCCTACATCGACGTTGAAAGTGTGACATTGTATCAACGTTTATTCGACGTTGTTTCGACGTTGGAAAAATGACGTTGATCCAATTTGCAAATCCAACTCGTTTTCAACCTCGGGTCCACGTCGAATCTTGACGTTCATTCAACGTGGATCCAATGTCTGTGTGCCTACTGGGCAGCCTTCTCCCAATAATCAGCAAAGTCATGGAATCCATCATTGCTTCAGATATGAAATCTTTCCTCTTCCCCAATGGCTTGATCTCGGATCATCAATTTGGATTCAGACGAGGTCACTCACTCTGGACATGCTGCTTCTGCTGTCTCACGGATGGAGGTCCTCAATGTCAAACAGGAAATTAGAGCTGTCTCCCTTGACATATCTCGTGCCTTCCATACGGTCTGACACCGTCCTCTGCTCACCAAACTCTCCTTCAATGGTATCCATGGAAATCTCCACACATCTGCATACTTAATCTCTAGTCGTAGTCAACGTGTGGCCCTGAATGGGTTGCTCTCATCTCCTCTTCCTGTTCAGGCTGGAGTTTCCCAAGGCAGTGTTCTGGGCCCTGTGCTTTTTCTGGTCTTCATTAATGATCTCTCCGACTCTCTGGAAAATCCTCTCTATCTCTTTGCCGATGACTTCACTCTCTGCCGCTCCATCTCTCATCCCTCAGATCAGCAGGCAGCAGCCTCTTCACTCTCTGCGAAACTGGAAAAAATCAAAGACTGGTCAAATAAGTGGAACATGTCTTTCAATCCTGACAAATCTCACACTTTGTCTCTACGGAAAGACCGTCTGGACAACCCTCCCATATACTTTCTCAAAAATCTAATCAAAGAAGTTCTGTCAATCAAGCTTTTGGGTCTCACTATCTGCCATGATCTTTCCTGGGAAAACCACATTTCCAGGCTGGTCTCCAAAGCCAGTCGCCGACTGGGCATCCTCCGTCGTGCGAAGTCCTTTCTGGGCACTTTTGAGGTCCTCACCACATACAAAGCTTTCATGCACTGCTTGATGGAATACTGCTCTCCCCTCTGGGCTGGTGTTCCTGCTCGGCTTCACGCTGTAGAAACCAAAGCATTCAGAATCATTGGAGTCTCCCCCGATGAAGCTGATTCTGAGGGGCCTATCACTCGCTCACCTCAGCCAGGTTGGTGGTCTTTCCGTCTTCTACCGACTCCTCTCCGGCCTTGCCCCCCCTGCTCTGTCCCCCAAATATTCTTGCAGGACGCATAAGGTCTGCCTGCAACCCTCTTTGGTGAAACTGCGAAAATCAAGACTCTCTGCTCACCTTCACTTTTTCATTCCTCTTTTCTCCTGCCTCTGGAACAAAGTCCCTCACTCTCTTCAATCCCACTCCTCCCTCCAGGTCTTTAAAAGAACTGTTGACCACCATCTCTTATCTTCCCCCATCCAATACATTGATCTTTTCTACCCCTGTTAAAACACCCCAAATCCATGTCTTTCAATGTCCAACTTCTTTCCTGAAATTCCTGGAAGTATTCATTTGTTTTATACCGTGTGCCCCTCCCTCCTCCCCCAGCCCTTCCCCTTCCCTCCCTCCTCCCCCAGCCCTAACCCCTTCCACAGATCTACCGACGTCGCTGTTCTCTACTGTTGTTGTGATTGTGTGCATCCCTCTCTTTCCCCCTCTTGTCTCCCGCTCCCTTCATTGTAGGTTTTATGTGTCTGTGCATGTTTTCATGTTCAATGTGTTGGCTCTTACACGAGCCTCGACTCTGTATACAAAAAAAGTGAAAATAGTGATAATAGCAGTTGGGACGTGCAAATACCAAGCACATCTATAATATTAAAATGATAGACAGCTTCTATCTACACCACCAGTATATTGCCAGAGAGCTTTAGACGATATCTGCACCTTTGCCATAAATTATAAGGGAAAACGTCACAATACAAACTTGCAATTCTTAACCAAATTGATTTTCAGAAATATTAAATACGGACACTTTTAGCGAGCTGAGTGAATACCGCGACGTTTGAAGCGCACATTACATGGAACAGAGAAGTCCTGATGTAAATCCATTACGTCAATCCATCACAACGATTATATTCATGCATGTACTTTTGACTTTTCCTAAATTTGGTCAGCCACACAACTTTTTATCTTCTTCTTCTTCCCTTATATTTCTTCTTCTGTATTCGTTATTTTTTTTTAATGTGATCTTGATCAATACCATCTTGTTACACCTGTAAATAATTTCCATCTTTGTAAAGGCCTCTTCAACATTGATCTCGTCACAATACTAACTAGAACAGCACAAGGTAGAGCAGATGCCTCTGCCAGGCTGAACTCTGAAAGGCCGCACCTGGATCTGGACCTGAACCAAAATCTAACCGATTCGTCCTTCTCACACATCCAACCTCTGCACCAAATTTCGTCCGAATCCATCCACAATTTGTGAGATATCCTGATCACAGACAAACAAACAGACAGACAGACGGGTGAAAACACAACTTAGTCCACCTTTGGTGGCGGAGGTAATAAACCTAAACTTTCATCCTGAATACGAGGCACAACAGAGTCAGTAATATGTCAACACCGAATACCTGGTGTGCATCAACAAATAATCACATTCACTATTTACTAATGGCCATCCCACCAGTACCTTTTGCTCGTGCCATGCTATTGTGGAACAGTGGGTGACGTACTGCACTGGCATGGTAATTATTTCCACATGACTGAAGATTATGCTTATTTATTTACCTATTTTATCAAAAGGGCACAGAAACACAAAAAAATTGCGCTGTTATTAAAAGGGCAAGAGAGCTGATGCTAAGCTGCACAAGTTGTTTCTCTCAAATTAAACATTGTGGGTAAGTTTTGCATTTCCAATGTATTTTTTTTTAAAGCAGCCAAATATTATTTAGTTAAATTCTCATATGTTGTAGAATTTTTGACCACCTCTACTCTTCCCCTGGATGCTCAGTATTCACCACTTCCATCCTTCCTACTTACTGCCATCTCAACCCCATCCATCCAATAACCCTTCCTGTAGCTCCCGTACGTAGTGGGTGTACTAGTTGCCTGACACCAGACCCAGTTGTCCGTCAGACTCGTAATTGATATTGAACCAAACCGTGAAGACCCTCGGAAGACCGATGAATTTATAATACCATCAACAGCAAGGATGAGGGAGTTGGGTGGACAGAGGTGACAATGTACATTTTGTGTCGCAGAGTTGTGACCACAATGCGGTCATTCTTGATCGATTATGGATGCTAAATTTACCCCAGAGTATTGCGTATACATACCCTGAGTGTGTCGGTACCCTCGCTAAATTCCGTTACAAAGGATTAACGGGATAGAGGAAGAGATTTCGGTGTTAAGTTAGAAGATTGATGAGATTGATTCTTGGTGAGAATGTGCTAATTAGTACATACATTGTCGACAAGTTAAACTAAGCACGTATTAATGGAGTGCTTATAAAGCACAAGCTACATGGGACAAATGGCTTCTTCCTGTCTCCAAACAATTTCCTCCTTCGCATATTAAATCGAATGAGTTTAGGAATTTTTGAGAAAATGAAACTTACACTTCCACATCCATACTTTCTTGTTGGTAACCTTTGAACTGTGCTCAGTGCGCTTCTTTAGAGTGTAATTGTAGCCGATATCGCCATATTAAAGGTGCGATGGTTTTTGGTGTCAAGGTGTGAGACGTGGATAGGTCTGGCCAGGTACACGGGGATGTACAGCGGAGGGTCACCTGACTGTCCTGAGACGCGCAAAGTGTTAACCTGGAGCTATAATTAGAGTGAGCCATTGCATTTAATTAACTACAATGAGTGTTGCTATTGCCTACTCTGCATGATTAATGTTTGACGCAATCAAACATGGCTACCTAAACGTGTCGGGCAAAGTAAGCAATAATTCATTTGTTTATTTATTTGTTTACTCCTTTACAAAAGGAGCGGGCCACACAAAGCGATATGACGGTGTGGACAGTATGTCCATGTAATTACAGGCTGTCTTTCTCCAAAATTTAAGGGAAAGCTGTAGCAGTCACCCACAGAGATGCATGTCCTCCTGCCAAATTAGAGGATGGCCTGGTGTTGACTGGCTTAAGATCTTAGGGTCTTGAGTTTGAGCCCTTGTCATTCCATTGATATAATACCAGGTGGGTCAACTCAGCCTGTCACCCATCCTCCCAAGGTTGGCAAAATGAGTACCAGTTAGCTGGTAACGGAGCATGGCATGAGCGGAACAGCTTCGCCCCCAGAAAATGATGCAGTCAAGCAGCCACAGGCTGCATACGAATAAATAAACAAGAAATATGTCGTGCATGGCCACGATACTTGCAAAATCCTTAAAATAAGTTGTTGACCTTTTCACCTTTAGATCTCAAAAAATAATTGGTGGTTTAATTAAGTGACCGGTTATGCAAATCCTGTTCAAATTTAAAGTAAATCGGATGAAAATTGACAATTTTAGAAATTCGGCCTATGTTGACCTTTTGGCCTATGTTGACCTCAACAACATTTGGTGGTTGAATTCAGTGAACTAATATGCAAATCCTCTTCTAATTTCAAGTAAATCAGATGAAAATTGAGGATTTTAGAAATTCGGCCTATGTTGACCTTTTGGCCTATGTTGACCTCAACAACAGTTGGTGGTTGAATTCAGTGAACTGATATGCATATCCTCTTCTAATTTCAAGTAAATCAGATGAAAATTGAGGATTTTAGAAATTCGGCCTATGTTGACCTTTTGGCCTATGTTGGCCTCAACAACAGTTGGTGGTTGAATTCAGTGAACTGATATGCAAATCCTCTTCTAATTTCAAGTAAATCAGATGAAAATTGAGGATTTTAGAAATTCAGCCTATGTTGACCTTTTGGCCTATGTTGACCTCAACAACAGTTGTTGGTTGAATTCAGTGAACTGATATGCAAATCCTCTTCTAATTTCAAGGAAATCAGATGAAAATTGAGGATTTTAGAAATTCGGCCTATGTTGACCTCAAAAACAGTTGTTGGTTGAATTCAGTGAACTGATATGCAAATCCTCTACTAATTTCAAGTAAATCGGATTAAAATTGAGGATTTTAGAAATTCGGCCGATGTTGACCTTTTGGCCTATGTTGACCTCAAAAACAGTTGGTGGTTGAATTCAGTGACCAGATATGCAAATCCTCTTCTAATTTCAAGTAAATCAGATGAAAATTGACAACTTTAGAAATATGTCCTATGTTGACCTTTTGGTATATGTTGACCTCAAAAATAGTTGGTTGATTTCAGTAAGCTAACATGAAAATCAAATTAAAATTTCATGTAAATCGGATGAGAATTGAGGATTTTTAAGATTTGAAAAGGTTATTGACCTTTGGCCGATGTTGACCTTTTGGCCTATGTTGACCTCAAAAACAGTTGGTGGTTGAATTCAGTGACCAGATATGCAAATCCTCTTCTAATTTCAAGTAAATCAGATGAAAATTGACAACTTTAGAAATATGTCCTATGTTGACCTTTTGGTATATGTTGACCTCAAAAATAGTTGGTTGATTTCAGTAAGCTAACATGAAAATCAAATTAAAATTTCATGTAAATCGGATGAGAATTGAGGATTTTTAAGATTTGAAAAGGTTATTGACCTTTGGCCTATGTTGACCTTTTGGCTTAAGTTGATCTCAAAAATAGTTGGTGTTTGAATTCAGTAAGCCGATATGTATATCATATTCAAATTTCAAGTCAATCGGATGAAAATTGAGGATTTTAGAAATTTGAAAAAAGTGGTTGACCTTCGGCCTATGTTGACCTTTTGACTTCAGTTTAAAATCAATCAGAAGATCAGTTTAAAATTGTGACCTGTACGCAAGTATAAATGAGCGGACAGACAAACACACAAACCGTGTTTGTTTGCAATACCCTTTCCTTTGGCGAGTGTAGTTAGAAGATCTAGCTTAATCTAATAATTTTAGTTACCTTTGGGCTGCTATTCTATAGTATTGGAGGATGATAGAAGTTATTCATTCTCTCTCTCTCTCTCTCTCTCTCTCTCTCTCTCTGTCTCTCTGTCTCTCTGTCTCTCTGTCTCTCTCTGTCTCTCTCTGTCTCTGTCTCTGTCTGTCTGTCTGTCTGTCTCTCTCTCTCTCCCCCTAAGCAGCTTCCTGAGCAAGGGTTATGCTCGGTGGTTTGCCATTGCCTTACAGCAGTAGTTAGGGGAGAAATTTGGAATTTGACCACGATGCCGTCAATGGCTCCCCTCGTCTTCACGAAGGACACCGTGGGACCTTTAACATCCACTAACTATTGCCAGAAGACGGGTCATGTGTTTAACATCCATCCGAGGGAAAGCACACACATTGATGAATCATTGCCTGTGAAACACAGCGATGACAGTTTGGAGCTGGGTCGGGATTCCAACCCAGGCAAGACACCTTCGAGGAGAGTGCATACCTCAAGGCCTCCAGCTTTTAGAGCTGGTGTATTTACAATGGTATTTATGACGTATGCACAATGGCTGAGGGCTGGATAAATTGTGAAAAAGAAGAGAAGGGAGAATCATTGGAGAAAGAGGTTTTGAAGAAGATACAAGTGAAGGGAGTGAAGGGAAGAGGAAGGTAAAGAGCAGGGAAGGGGTCAACAGTTATTTTCTTGCTTAAATAGATGGCCTCTTCACAAGAACTCTCAAACTTGTTTTGCTCTGATGAATTCTGATGAGTTTTGCCATGTTTCCAATGGTGGTAAACCTCCTCTTATGCAACTCTTGGTTTGTAAAAATCTTGTTTGCCGATGTAGACCGACACTATAGTCTTCACAGAGACTCGTGTTCTGTTATTACCTTGATTGCCTGCCCTTGATGTCTTAATTTCTGTTATTACGTTTGAGGTCTTGATTGCCAAGCATGTTGATTATTGCCTATATTATCTCGACTCAATTTAATATCACACAGCAGGTGTGCAAATTTCTCCGTGATACAGACGTCTTCACCAAAGGCAATATTAGTCTACGATGAATTTGGGAAAACTGAACCACTGCTTCGTGAAACTAAAGGGTCCATAGAACACCTTACCCTGTGCAGTCTTGAGAAAAATATCAATACTCGTAAAAACAACAGACACATGTGTTATAGTTTCTGGTTCGGTTCATCCAATTCCACTTTTCTTTTTTTTTGAAATACCGACTTTTTTCTTTCCTGGAAATTCCAGCAGTGTCCATGTGTTTTATACTTCCCCACGCCCCCCTCCCCCCCTCCCCGCCTTCCCATGCCTCCTCCCCCCAAGCCCTCTCCCTCCCACAGATCTTTCGTTGTCCCTGTTTTCTGCTGTTGTACTTGTGTGCTTCCCTCTCTCTCCCCATCTTGTCTCCCGCTCCCTTTTTGTATGTTTTGTGTGTCCGTTTGTTGTTGTTTTTTGTGATTGATGTTAGCTCTTACACGAGCCTCGATCTTGCATACAAAAAACAAAACAAAAAAAATTTCCGCCGCTGCTCGGTTGTGTGCACCTCGGCATATCACAATCTCCTCTCCTCCTCTTGTTGGTGTACTCCGACAGCTGCATGGCTGCGTGGGATTGGGCATCTCGCCATCTCTTTGCCTCTTTTTCCTGAAGGGACTCCAAACAGACGCATGGTTGTGTGCGCCTGGGCATGTCGTATTGTCGCAGTGTCCTCTCCTCCTCCTTTTCAAGATTGCTTTGCATTTCCAAGCACGATATATGTTAGTTTTGTTTGTGAACCTTACAAAGTCGATCAGTCAAACGGAACAGTCCAGAGCTGTTCATGCTCTCCTGAGATGTGTTTTTCGTCGCTAAAGAGGTTTATCCATGCATTTGCGCAATTATTTGATCTTCACAAGAACAGGGAGTTTATCCTGCCAACAACCCCTTGGAGAAAATGATGGAAAAAAATTATTGAGAAAAAGATGCAGCAAACAAACAAGACAGCCATATTTGTTAGAATGCAGAATCTCACACAGTTCTGCTGCCCTCAGGGCAGGAGGCAGTTTTAAGGCAGATTCTCATATCTTTTGTCATAGTTACTCTGCCCTTGGGGCAAAAACGAGAAGTTTTTGAAAGAGTGCCAAAAAGGTATTTTGTGTTCTACGGTATTGAAGTACCGTATATAATTCAATTGAAATAAAATAAAGATTTTAAAGGTTCGAGAAATATTTTTTCAGAAGTTTACCACCATTGATGCAGCGTCTTTTACACCACCATGTCAAACACGTTACATTAGTTCCTCGTGCTTGTTGTTTTTGTCCTTTGCGACATCTTTAAAAAGAGTAAATTTCCTGTTTTGAATGATTTTCAATTTTGTTTGACTGCCAGACAGACAGACTAAAAAAATTATCTCGCTTTCCGCGCAGCGAAGGATGAATTCAGAGCTAAAGTTCTGCTAAACTAAAGGTTTGTTTTCTGATTCATGGTCCGATTTGTATTCAAAATATAGCATTGAATTTAAACTCAGTTGTTCCTGAATCATAAACTGACATTTGTAGACAGAGAGACAGACAGAAAAGTGAACCAATTGCTTAACTCCACTTTTCGCTTCGCACATTGCGGGGTAAAAGCAACAACTGTGCAGTACATTCCATGTGGGCTCTCAAGAGCATTCTCACTATCGAGTGCCATTTTACTTTTCCTACACATCGGCAGGGGAGTTAGTCACATGTATTCAGGCCGTGATCCTTGTTCATGTCATTGCAAGTAACAATGGGATAGAATTGGTTAGAATGAATCCGAAACCGCGAGCATGCTCCAATTACTGCAGGCCAATATACAGACGTTGACAACAACATGAACGGGCCTTTTCAGAGCCTTGGCCCTAAACAGAACTCAAAATTGAAAGATTCAACATGGAGGGATTCTCTGCAGAGTAGTAGAAACATTTAGGTGATTTAAACAGTTGTAGCACTATCTGAGGAGACTCCAATAATGACTAAAACTGGGCAGAAATAGAGAAGCAGGTGTCCAACAACCATACCTTGCTATAATGGTCTCAAGTACAAATGCACCTTCCAAAGGGTATCATCCCAACCTAGTCTTTGTCTCCTCCTATAATATAAACAACTTTAGAAAGGAGGTAATGGCAATACTCTCAAGATTGCAACAGTCCAGTGAAACTAGACATTGATGAGATGTACCATACACTTTACAGAGCGTTGCTGCTGCTGAAGCAGTTTCTTGGCATGCCAACGTAACACCAGGGTGACAGATTGTATAGGACCAGGTACAGTACATGTGTGCTAGTCAAAGGGAATATTCAAAAAACAATTAATAAAATGATTTCTTCAAAAAATGTACCATATTGTTATTGTGGATTGAGCGCTTCACACGCAGCACCTCCATTTGTTCTTTCATCATGCCTCCCCTCTCCCTCCTTCGTTTCTCTCTTTCTCTTCCTTTCAGCACCTTGTATGCAACGGCAATAGGTGCTATATAAGTCAAATTCGTATTATTATAGGCCAAGCGTTGAGGTCCAAAAAGTGTAAACTGAATATAATATTTTGAATCACGTAATCTGCGGTCAGAGCTGGGAAACAAATAAGATGAAGCCTTGATCTTTTCTACCCCCGTTAATTAACCACAGATCCACTTTTCTGAAATTCCGACTTCTTTCCTAGAAGTCAAAGCAGTGTCCATTTGTTTTAACCTCTCCCACCCCCTCCCACCCCCCTTCCCTGCACCTCCCCCCAAGCCCTCTTCCTCCCACAGATTTCCCGATGTCCCTGTTCTCTGCCGTTGTGCTTTTGTGCTTCCCACTATCTCCCCATCTTGTCTCCCGCTCCATTTATTATATGTTTTTTGTGTCATTTTATGTTTTTTTGTGATTAATGTTACCTCTTACACGAGCCTCGTCCGTGTATACAAAAAAAACCCAAAAATATATACAGGATTCTGTCGAACCACCAACTCTACCATTTGGTGAAGTTTCGTGAATATCAGTTTAAAATTATGATCTGTAGGCAAGTATAAGTGAGCGGACAAACACACACACACACACACACACACACACACACACACACACACACACACACACACACACACACACACACACACACACACACACACACACACACACACACACAAACACACAAACACACACACACAAATCGGAGTGATCAACATGTCTGTGAAAAATTTAAAAAAAGGATTTCAAGTAGTAAGGAATTACATTGTCGCTCATCAGTCTGTATTTTTGCCTCTTTGATTTGCATCTCTTCTTACCAAATCAGTCCAAACAATAGTTACGAGTGGGAAGCAAAACAAGAAAAAAGTTTTTATTCCCTTTTCAGAAAGTTTTGGGGGCAAAAAAACATTAATGGCTTCAGGAAAAAACATTTGCCACGAGAGATAGGGACTTCTCATTGACTGAAGAGTACAAATATGGAGTTTTGCTGATGCAGTACCATTCCGACATGGTTTGGAGGGTGGGTTGGTGGTGAGGATACCATTCCGACATGGTTTGGCGGATGGGTTGGTGGTGAGGGTACCATTCCGACATGGTTTGGCGGATGGGTTGGTGGTGAGGGTACCATTCGGATATGGTTTGGCGGATGGGTTGGTGGTGAGGGTACCATTCCGACATTGTTTGGCGGATGGGTTGGTGGTGAGGGTACCATTCCGACATGGTTTGGAGGGTGGGTTGGTGGTGAGGGTACCATTCCTACATGGTTTGGCAGATGGGTTGGTGGTGACGGTACCATTCCAACATGGTTTGGAGGGTGGGTTGGTGGTGAGGGTACCATTCCTACATGGTTTGGAGGGTGAGTTGGTGGTGAGGGTACCTTTCCTACATGGTTTGGAGGGTGGGTTTGTGGTGAGGATACCATTTCTACATGGTTTGGTGGGTGGGTTGGTGGTGAGGGTACCATTACTACATGGTTTGGAGGGTGGGTTGGTGGTGAGGGTACCATTCCTACATGGTTTAGACTTACATGGTGGGTTGGGGGTGAGGGTACCATTCCTACATGGTTTAGAGGGTAGGTTGGTGTGAGTGCACCATTCTTACATGGTTTAGACTTACAGGGTGGGTTGTGGTGAGGGTACCATTACTACATGGTTTGGAGGGTGGGTTGGTGGTGAGGGTATCATTCCTACATGGTTTGGAGGGTGGGTTGGTGTGAGTGCACCATTCTTACATGGTTTAGACTTACATGGTGGGTTGGGGGTGAGGGTACCATTCCTACATGGTTTAGGGGGTGGGTTGGTGTGAGTGCACCATTCTTACATGTTTTAGACTTACAGGGTGGGTTGGGGGTGAGGGTACCATTCCTACATGGTTTAGGGGGTGGGTTGGTGTGAGTGCATCATTCTTTCATGGTTTAGACTTACAGGGTGGGTTGGGGGTGAGGGTACCATTCCTACATGGTTTAGAGGGTAGGTTGGTGTGAGTGCACCATTCTTACATGGTTTAGACATACAGGGTGGGTTGGGGGTGAGGGTACCATTCCTACATGGTTTCGAGGGTGGGTTTTGGGTTGTAAAGTTCTGTTCTGATGTAGGATTGATCAAGAGGCAATGTTCAAAGGGAACAATCATTTATTGCAGCACCAGAATCATCATGCCGACGTGCCGCTACCCGTGCACACCCATACTGCCTTGCACCCCGGAACTCCCTCTTCATAACCAAAACGTGAGCAAGCACTTCCGGTTCAAAAACACAACTAATGTAATACCATTACCTCTCCCTTTCCCACAACAAGAATAGTAATAAAGTAAAAACAGCAAACTAATGTAATACCATAACAATCTCTGCAATGTCATTCGATCATTCAACATTAATACAGTAATTCTGAGCAATTAACACCAGAGTTTATAAATGAAAGCATCAGATAAGTAATGTTTTTATCGATCAAGGCGGCATGGCATTTTCGCACCTTGGCCAGACCTCGTATGGACAGTTGTCAGGTTCTGTGAAGGAGGCAACAAGTGACTAGAACTGGCAGAACGCTGGGGAGATTGACAAACTATCTCTGCTCTGGTAGTGCGAGTGACGTCACAGTCATGGTTCGCAGGTTCAGCACCAGACCTGGAAGATGGCTCACTTTTCCCACTCACACTGTGGTTTCAGAACTATTGTTTTGGCTCGAAGATTGATGGGGCACTGCAACACATGCCAGGACCTCCTGAATGGGAATTCGGTTGCGTCAGAGTGTTTGACCATTTGGTGATGCAAGCAAATATGACCGTGGCTCCCCACACATGGAGAGAACTGTGACAGGCCCCCAACAATGGGTGTTGTGGTTCTGTGGTTCTCCCAACAACTCGTTGTCCAGGGTATAGGAACGACATTTTGTGTGTCCAAGCATGCCTATCATGATAGAGCTTTTATGAGTAGCGGCGCCTCTTCACCTCCTCGTGGATGAGGTTATCATTATCATGTGTGTTGGCAATTTTGGTTGATACTAGCGATTTGACTTTTCTGCCCATTAGCAGTTGAGCAGGACATGCCAAGTTGTAGCTCACCTGGGTGGAACGCCAAGCCAGCATTGCAAGATGAAAATCGTTCCCCGCACTTTTTGATTTGCGGAGGATGGATTTCACTGTCTCGACTTGGTGCTCAATTAATCCATTAGATTTTGGGTATGTTGGGGATGACGTGATGTAGTCCAAATTCATTTCCCAGCAAATGAACGAAATTTTGCGTTGGAGAAATGAGGACCATTATCACTCATAAACGTATCAGGAATTCCAAACTCAGAAAAAAAAATCTGTCCCGAGGTCGCAATAATCGTGCAGCTGGGAGCGGACTCGAACAGTTTGCAAACAATAGTAAATTTGGAATAATAATCTGCAATGCAATGCGGCATCGAAATAGAACAGATCACATCCGACTTTGCTCCATGGTCTGAGCGGAATGTCATGTTGCTGTAGTGGTTCAGGCTGCTGAGATTTCTGGTGTCGCTGGCATGTAGGACAGCATTCCACTAGCCCATCAATGTCCTTGTTAACGTTATACCAGTACACAGTGTCCTTTGCCAGCAGTTTAGTTTTCTCATGCCCAAAATGGCCTGAGTGAAGTTTCTGCAGAATGTCGTTTCTCATACTCTTAGGTATAATGACTCTAGCCTATAAGAATTACACCATTTTCAATTGACAACTCATCCCGAAAACTCCAGTATGTCCGAAGAGCCTCTGAGAGGTCCTTGAGATGGTCTGGCCATCCACTGATAATAAAGTCTCGAAGTTGACACAGGTCAGAATCACGAAGCGTTTCTTGGTGTAGCTAAGAAAACTTTTCAGAAGAGAAACGGACAAAGTCAACGTGCAAATCCTGGTTTCCATGCACCTGAATTTAACTGGTTTCCATGCACCTGAAGCAATGCTGCACCAAGGCCTCGAAGACTGGTATCACAATGGAGGTAGACAGGCTCCTCTGGCTGATAGTAGTGAAGAAGAGATGTTTCCGACACCTCATTTTTCAGATGCTGAAACACAATTTGATGGTGTGGTTCCCATAGGAATTCGGAATCCTTTTTGAGAAGGTCTCTGAGAGTAGCGGATTTCATACTGAAGTCCTTGATGAAGCGCGACAAATATGTCACGAGGTCGATGAAATGTCGAAGCTCGGCTTTGTTCTGGGGGTTTGGAACAGCTCTCAGATCTTGAATCTTCTGCTGGCCCAGGCTGTATTCCTTGTCTACTATAAGTATTACCGAAGAAGGCGATGCTGGTCTTCTTGATGTAGCATTTGTTTGAATTGAAAATGAGGCCTTCTCGTTGTGCTGTTTCCATCAGCTCCTCGAGGTGCCGGTCATGCTCCTCCTCAGTGGCACCATCGACAGCGATGTCATCTGCTATGCCAACTGCACCGTTAAATTCTGGAGAATACGGTCCATTTCCATCTGGAAAATATCCTGGCAGTGGTTCAGTGAATTGTATTTTCGTATATAATAGAACATATAATTGATCAGGATGTAATGTAACAAAAAGAACAGTAGAAAGAGAAGAATGAAACACACCAAGAGCAGGTTGAGGGACAAAATAGATGGAGACTTGGAGAAATAACGGATGTGGGGAGGAATGAGGATGCACGGGGTGAACAAGATTTATACTGCCACAAACTCAGGAATGAAAAGCTGGAAATTTGGAAAGATGTGGGTGGAAATTTGGAAAGGAGATTTTCGATGGGGGGGATCATCTATGATGGTGGTGAACAGCTGTGTTGAAGACCTGAAGATTGAGATTGAAGAGAGTGTTTGAGGTTGGTTCCACAGATGTGGAAAAAGAGGACCAAGTGAGTGGAGTTGGAGTTGAGCAGTAATTCTGGAATTTGGGAGTTTCACCAGAAGGGGGTTGCAGGTTTTATGGAGTGTCCTGCGGAAACCCAGGTGGTCAAAAATACGGAAAGAGCAGATGTTGCAAGACCAGAAAGGAGACGGTAATATAGGACAGAGATATCTGTGGTTAGTGGGTAAGTGGGATTATAAAGGTTCCTGTGTAAGGGGGCTCTTGGACACTGTATTCAGTCGTTCAGTGTGGTTACAGCAGTTTGTGCATTAAGGCAAGAAGTTAAGGGGTGGATAATGATTGGGTATGAGAACCAAGGGGATGTTTGACTCCTGATGGTCCAAGCTCCAATAAACAGTAAATTATTTGCCTCCCTTGGGTTTTATGGCCATTGTTGCTTTGAGCACTCGGTGGAGAGTCAGTTTCCAATTTGAAACGAAGATCAATATATGGACTCGCTGTCACGCCAGGCAGGACTGTGCGCGATTTGGGCGGCTAATGGGGTCGCTGAAAGACAGAGAAAGAGCGAGTTTGGCGTCTGTTGAAGGGGTCAGGTTAAATGGGGTGAGGAAGCTGTAGGAAAGGGAAGGGAGAGGTGCAGCACGACGAAGAGCCGTGCCGCAGTGGATCATAAATTATACTTAGTTCAGTTGGTCTCAAGTATTATAAATAAGACCAGAATGAAATTGTAAACTTTTTTTATGAACACTGGTCAGGTTTTTGGCTTGTGTGAGATCAAAAATATTAATTAGAAAAAATTGTATCGTAAGCTTTGTTGCCAACTGGATGTACTGTCAATCTTTCATCAGACTGCATAATAAGGTGTGACATTTTGGGTGGATAAAAATGTTCTTGTATAAATTGTGACATAGTAAAGGTTTTCTTGCACCATATATATACTGTATGGCTTGCGAAGAACATTTTTGTGTAATGCTCAATTCTTCACCTTATCCTACCATTTTGTTACCATCTATTTAAGCCTCCTCTATAACATAGTGGATAAGTGGAAGGCATATTGCTGTTGTATGGTTTGTTTCTCCAATTAACGTCGCCAAATTTTAATGGGACCACAGAGCTTGTTTTTAGACCCCTGGGAGTACTAAACCACCATTTAGAAAAATATGATCATTTGTTTTTTCCTGCAATCTCAACACTCCCAATTTCTGAGCTGTATGTATCAATTTCTGAGCTGTATGTATCAATTTATGAACTGTATATATCAATTTCTGAACTGTATGTATCAATTTCTGAACTGTATGTATCAATTTATGAACTGCATTTATCAATTTCTGAACTGCATATATCAATTTCTGAACAATATGTATCAATTTCAGAACTGTATATATCAATTTCTGAACTGTATGTATCAATTTCTGAGTGGTATGTATCAATTTCTGAACTGTATATATCAATTTCTGAACTGCATATATCAATTTCTGAACTGTATTTATCAATTTCTGAACTGCATATATCAATTTCTGAACTGTATTTATCAATTTCTGAACTGTATATATCAATTTCTGAACTGTATATATCAATTGCTGAACTGCATATACCAATTTCTGAACTGTATGTATCAATTTCTGAACTGTATTTATCAATTTCTGAACTGTATATATCAATTTCTGAACTGTATGCATCAATTTATGAACGGTATGTATCAATTTCTGAACTGTATATATCAATTTCTGAACTGCATACATCAATTTCTGAACGGTATATATCAATTTCTGAACTGTATGTATCAATTTATGAACGGTATGTATCAATTTCTGAACTGTATATATCAATTTCTGAACTGTATATATCAATTTCTGAACTGCATATATCAATTTCTGAACTGTATATATCAATTTCTGAACTGTATATATCAATTTCTGAACTGCATACATCAATTTCTGAACGGTATATATCAATTTCTGAACTGTATATATCAATTTCTGAACTGTATATATCAATTTCTGAACTGTATATATCAATTTCTGAACTGCATATATCAATTTCTGAACTGTATATATCAATTTCTGAACTGCATACATCAATTTCTGAACGGTATATATCAATTTCTGAACTGTATGTATCAATTTCTGAACTGCATACATCAATTTCTGAACGGTATATATCAATTTCTGAACTGTATATATCAATTTCTGAACTGCATACATCAATTTCTGAACGGTATATATCAATTTCTGAACTGTATGTATCAATTTCTGAACTGTATGTATCAATTTCTGAACTGTATATATCAATTTCTGAACTGCATATATCAATTTCTGAACTGTATGTATCTTCTACTGACTAATACCGACCGTCTACTACCGACTACTACTGTCTTCTACCGACTCCTCTCCGGTCTTGCTCCTCCAGCTCTCTCTGGGCTCTGTCCCCAAAATATTCCTACAGGTCGCACAAGATCTGCCTGCAACCCTCTTATGGTTAAACTGCCAAAATCAAGACTCTGCTCACCTTCACTCTTTCATTCCCCTTTTCTCCTGCGTCTGGAACAAACTCCCTCACTCTCTTCAATCCCACTCCTCCCTCCAGGTCTTTAAAACAGCTGTTCACCACCATCTCTTATCTTCCCCCATCCAAAACCTTGATCTTTTCTACCCCCGCTAATTTCACCCAAAATCCACTTTTTTGAAATACCAACTTCTTTCTAGAGGATTCTTAATCTGAACTTATTTATTATTACTTATTTATTTTTATTTATTCTTATTTACTTTCCTGGAAGTCCTTGGTGTACTTGTGTTTATACTTCTCCACCCCCCCCCCTTCCCACGCCACCTTCCCCCAATCCCTCTCCCTCCCTCACATTCCCGATGTCCCTGCTCTCAAATGTTGTGTTCATGTGCTTCCCCTTCTCTCCCCATCTTGTCTACCGCTCCCCTTTTGTGTACTTTGTTTGTTAGTCTCTTTGATTTCTTTTTGTGATAAATGTTAGCTCTTTCACGAGCCTCGATTCTGAATACAAACCCCCCCCAAAAACCCAAAAAACTGTATTTATCAATTTCTGAACTGTATGTATCAATTTATGAACTGTATATATCAATTTCTGAACTGTATATATCAATTTCTGAACGGTATGTATCAATTTCTGAGCTGCAACTCAGATGTCATGACCCAATTATAGAATCATGACCAATCATGACCCGATTATATAAATTATAACGTTTTCCACCAAAACCCGACTGTTTGTTTTGATGAGAACGAAATTGCCCTCCCTATATAGCCGAAAGCAAGGCTCATTTGCGCTTAATTTAAATCATACCTCTCCGGGTTAAAGGTCAAGGTCAAATGGCGGTTTGGAAAAAAAAATGCAATTTTTTGTCATTGCTCAATTTTGCCAATGCGGAATCTCGAATATGCTATTGGCATTCCAAGATGTTCTTGCCTCATAATAGCCTATCTGCACTGAAGTTGTGCTCTTGATATTTAATTCGTGCCCTTGACCTACTTTTTACATACTTTTATTCAACTTCACCTGAACTTTGTTTGTTTGTCCCATTTCAAATCTTTGAGGCGTTGGTTTTCTAGGTTCCATACGTCCTGGAGAGCTGAAATTTGGGCCACGGTCCTCTTTTCTGGTACATTTTGATCTATCAAGATTTAATTTAAAAATACATATATAAATGATGGTTTAAAACTTTTTTAAAAAGTGTATAGCCCGAAAATATGTTTTTTCGTTTACTTGTGGTGATTGTGAACTCATTAACGAAAAACATCTTCTTTTAATATCATAACTTGAAAACCCTTTCTGCGGTTTTCAGGATGTTGAGTTTTATAGATCAGATTGGTGGATCCAGGGGAGTGTCGCGCCCAGCCCGTGCCCCCCCCCCCCCCCCCGAAACCCAGCCCCTCCCATCAAAAGTGATCATGTTTAAAATGTAATGACGTGTTTATAACCGAAGATATGATCTCGGAATGTGGGAAATGAAACTCTCTCCTGCAGTGAATTTTTCTAAAAATTTCCACTGTAAAGTCAATAAGGTAGGTAAGTCTACCAAATATTGCATAGCGTTTCAAAAAATGTAAACGTGAAATGTGCAACAATGACAAACGATGTCGTGGTGAAGTGAAGGGAGAGGCCGTCGTGGTGAGGTGAAGGGAGAGGGCGTCGTGGTGAGGTGAAGGGAGAGGGCGTCGTGGTGAGGTGAAGGGAGAGGGCGTCGTGGTGAGGTGAAGGGAGAGGGCGTCGTGGTGAGGTGAAGGGAGAGGGCGTCGTGGTGAGGTGAAGGGAGAGGACGTCGTGGTGAGGTGAAGGGAGAGGGCGTCGTGGTGAGGTGAAGGGAGAGGGCGTCGTGGTGAGGTGAAGGGAGAGGGCGTCGTGGTGAGGTGAAGGGAGAGGGCGTCGTGGTGAGGTGAAGGGAGAGGGCGTCGTGGTGAGGTGAAGGGAGAGGGCGTCGTGGTGAGGTGAAGGGAAAGGGCGTCGTGGTGAGGTGAAGGGAGAGGGCGTCGTGGTGAAGTGAAGGGAGAGGGCGTCGTGGTGAGGCGAAGGGAGAGGGCGTCGTGGTGAGGTGAAGGGAGAGGACGTCGTGGTGAGGTGAAGGGAGAGGACGTCGTGGTGAGGTGAAGGGAGAGGACGTCGTGGTGAGGTGAAGGGAGAGGGCGTCGTGGTGAAGTGAAGGGAGAGGACGTCGTGGTGAAGTGAAGGGAGAGGACGTCGTGGTGAAGGGAAAGGACGTCGTGGTGAAGTGAAGGGAGAGGACAGCATGGTGAGGCCTAGCGGCGCGTGGAACCAAGTGGACTGCGGCCTTCTCCCCGCACGGGAACGGGGGGCCTGGGCGATTGCAGACGACGCACCGAACGATCAGAGCTAAGTGCATGATAAAACACACAACGTTTATTTTTCATATATCCTCCCCATCTGCATGTGTGTGTGTCTGTAATAGGAGCGCTCCAGTTAGAGGGATTAGACCGGCGCGTTTTATTTTGTATTATCGGCATCCGTGGTAATAAACCTGTTTATTTTTGTCCATAATTCCGTTTTCGTTGAGTTCATTGAGTTCACAAAAATGCGTCACCAAAAATATCAGCTCTATCAAAGCAAGCTTACGGCACTGAATGCAACATGGACACCAGGTTTTGTTCAAAATGCTTTGGGTGCTGGTTTCTCTTGGGAAGCTTGTGTCATCTGAAAGAGCAGAGATAAGTCGCCATTTTGTGTCCCTCGCCCCGTCTGTGCTTGTGACTTGACGCCTTAGTTTTTATCGGATTATTTTACTTTATTGTATTATAGTTATTATTGATTTCATTCTCCGTTTATTTCTTCGGGATTAAACCCGTTTGGTTTTATTCAAAGCTTTATCCCGGTGTGTACCCTGGTTAGAATAGGTACACCGTATCCCTGCGTGTCGTAAGAGACGAATAAGAGGGTTGGCGTCAGGAAGGGCATCCGGCCATAAAAAACATTGCCTCAAAAAGAGAACCATGACAATTACAACTACATGTGGACAGGGTACAGCCCGAAGTGGAGATCGGTTTCTGAGGTTTTGGGACATGGAATGTAGGGACAATGACAGGGAGATCAGGAGAAGTGGTGGAAGTATTGGTCAGAAGAAGAGTGGACATATGTTGTGTGCAAGAGACGAGATGGAAGGGAAGTGGTGTGAGAATGGTGAAGGGTAGGCAGGGACAGAAATACAAGTTTGTGTGGCAAGGGTGCCCGGAGGGCGTGAATGGTGTTGGTGTCCTGTTTTCTGAGGAGTTTGTAGACAGTGTGGTGAGTGTGACTAGAGTGAGTGATAGGTTGATGATGGTGAAAATGATGATTGGAAAGCTCTTGGTGGACGTCATCTCAGGATATGCTCCACAGGTTGGTCGGAGCGATGAAGAGAAGGACAAGTTCTGGTGTGCGATAGAGAATGGAGAATGGAAGAGAATGGAAAATGTGAAAGATGAGGAAGTTGTTGTGGTAGGAGGAGACCTAAATGGACATGTGGGAAGGAGTATGGACGGTTTTGAGGGAGTTCATGGGGGGTTACGGATATGGTGTGAGAAATGGAGAAGGTGAAAGGATTTTGGAGTTTGCTGATGGAGCTGATTTGTTGATTTGTAACACTCAGTTCCAGAAAGGGGATAATAAGCTTGTTACATAAACGTCAGGTGGGTCGACGACAACCGTTGACTATTTGATGGTGCGTAGGCGAGATTGGGGGCACCTCCGGGACACAAAGGTGATCCCGGGGGAGGAGGCTGTTTCACAGCACCACTTGGTTGTCTGCGACATAAGGGTGAAAGGGGCGAGGAGAGCTCGGCGGGTGAAGTACCAACCGAGAATGAAGGTGTGGAGGTTGAAAGAGGTGACAGTAAGGGGGGCATTAAAAGAGAGGCTGAGTAGGGTAGAGGATGATGTGGTTGAGCTTGAACGTGCTTGGATGTCAATGAAAGATAGTCTGTTGGGAGCCGTTGGTGAGGTATGTGGATGGACAAAAGGACCACCGAGGCACTCGGAAACATGGTGGTGGGATGATGAAGTTGGAAAGAGGATTGACGAGAAGAGGAATAAGTTCAAGGAGTGGCAGAAGGCGAAGGGTACGGGAGCAGAAAAAGCAGAGCATGAAAGTTATAAGGCAGCCAAGAAGGCTGCAAAGAAAGAGGTAGCAAAGGCGCAGGAGGCATGTAGGAAAATGTTCGGAGAACGCTTGGATTTGGAAGAGGGTCAGAGAGCGGTATTCAGGATTGCAAAGCAGATAGCGAAAGAGAGGTGTGATGTGATGGGGTGAGTTGCTTGAAGGATGAAGTGGGACAAATCGTTGTGGACCCAGATGGAATTAAAGGAAGATGGAAAAGATATATGGAAATGCTGTTGAATACAGAGAATGCATGGGATGGCAACATAGAGAGTCACCCAGTTTTAGGACCGGCAGAGAAGATAACTGAGAAGGAAGTTGAGGAAGTGATAAAAGCAATGAAGAGTAGAAAAGCGGGAGGGCCGACGGGAGTTGTGGGAGATATGTTGAAGGTAGCAGGAAGTTGGGGTATGATGAGAATGACGGAGATCTGTAATCTGGTGGTGAAAGAAGGCCGCATTCCAGTGGATTGGGAAATGAGTACCCTCGTCCCTCTATACAAGGGGAAAGGTGACCCTCTGGAGTGTGGCTCGTACCGAGCGATAAAGTTATTGGAGCATGGAATGAAGGTATTGGAAAGGGTGTTGGAGAGAAGGATAAGGAAGAAGGTGAAGATCGACGAAATGCAGTTTGGATTTATGTCAGGAAGAGGAACGACAGACGCGCTCTTTATTGTGAGGCAGTTGCAGGAGAAGTACATGGAGAAGAGGAAGAAGTTGTTTCTTGGGTTTGTTGATCTGGAGAAAGCATTCGATAGGGTTCCACACAAAGTATTGACATGGGCATTGAGGAAGTTAGAAGTGGAGGAATGTGTTACGTGGTCCTCCCGGTAACTACCTGGTCTTGGTGACCCCCGGACCGTGGGAGGGACCCCGCCAGAAAGATATATGGTTTATACGCTTTCGTAACGCAATCAATATGAATTCCGGTCAAGAAGAAACCCCACACCAAGGATCCGGAATAATCAATAATATATTCACTGAGCAATCAACAACCATCAACAATGCACAATCAATATTACAACCATGTGAACTCATCTACACAAACTCTAAGATGGCCATCTTAATCTTATACATTCCTCACGTGAGCCCCACTCCGGACTCCCTCCGTGGTCAATGTCTCTCCTCTCCGCACACGGGCGGTTGAACGAGCCCCGGGCGGACGTGCTCTAAACGTGCCGTCTCGGACTGGGGCCGCGGCTGCAGCGCACCTCCTTGCCAAGCCACGGGGCAAACCCAGCGCGGCGTCCAACGTGCGCGAGGCCCCAAGTGCGACTCTTACGCGTCCTTGTAGATGGGCAAAAACCCAGCGCGGCTTCCGACGCGAGCGAGGCCCAACGTGCGGACCCGTACGCGTCTTTGTAGACGGGGCAAAACCCAGCGCGGCTTCCGACGCGAGCGAGGCCCAACGTGCGGACCCGTACGCGTCTTTGTAGACGGGGCAAACTGTCCCGGACGCTTGGTTTCGTGCACGAACTCACAGTGACTGGACGTGTCCAAAGGAATTTACCGCCCAGGTAACTCCTCTCGCCAGACGTTTCGCAACGGCGCGTTTTCCGCGCAGCGTAAGGTCGATTCCACCTTCTCGTCGTCGCGGGGCGAGGAAGAAGAAGCCTTTCTTTCCCTCGTGTCTTTTTCCTCCGTTTCCCGTCACTTCCGCTTCCGGCCACTTCCGTTTCCTGCCACTCTTTCAGAAGGGCTCCTGACCCTCCAACCACAACAACTACACAACAACTTAATATACTACACACGGAAGCAAAGACCTGCAGGGTAATTTACATACATTCACCTAAATATGTAACACTCCCCCCCTTCAAGAAAGAAAGTTTGAACCCAGCGAAAACTTTCTTTGCCGGCCAATTTGGAGAAACAAACCAGATAACTCAACCCCCCCACATTATCAGTTCCCCCCGGGCACAGTTATCACTTAAAAATAAAGCCAGTTAAGCCACTCGATAGCACTTTTCCGGGAGGCCAAGCCGAGTATTCACTACATGGATGCCTTTAGGAACGCGGAGTTCACGGTTAGTCCGTGCAGGAAAGTTCTCTACATGGGCGCCTTGAGGAACGTGGAGTTCACGGTTAGTCCGTGCAGGAAAGTTCTCTACATGGGCGCCTTGAGGAACGTGGAGTTCACGGTTAGTCCGTGCAGGAAAGTTCACTACATGGACGCCTTTAGGAACGGCGTTCACGGTTAATTCGTGTAGGAATCTTGGCTCGGCGGCTCCGCCGCCTTCAGTGCTTCAACTTCTCAGAACGTCCCTAATAATTAGGGTGGGACCACTGGTCCCTGTAGTCCCCTGAATACCGGTCTTCTTCTCGGCCACTACTTTGCCAATTCTTCCTTCGGGAGCGGCCGTAACTCAGGGAGCCTCCATAATAATATTGACTGCGGCCACCACCAAAACTACCGCCCAGTTGTCCTCTCCTGTAGACCTCTCGACGCCTACGAAATGCCTTCCCTACTGTTATGGTCCGACCCTCCAAATCCTTGCCATTCCAATTCTTCTCTGCCTCTCTGGCGTCTTTTGTGCTGGCAAACGTGACAAAGCCGAACCCTCTTGACTGTTGCGTTTCCCAGTCTCTTACCAACCGCACTTCCACCAGCGGCCCATATCTGTTGAAGACAGAGGTCAGAACTTCTTCCTCTGTTTTGAAGTTCAGTCCCCCTACAAATAACTTGGCACTTTTGTCACCATCCCGAGCTGGTGTGGTGTTATTTTCCCTGCTGGGCTCTTTATCAACCCTCAGGTTACCATAAACTTGACCCCCGGCCAAATCATTCCCGAGAACCACAGATACACCCTCTACAGGAAACGTGGCTTGTAAACCGACGGTGACCGGTCCTGACACCAAATCGGACTCCAACTGGATGACCTGAAGGGGAGCACTAACACCGCCCCCGATCCCCTGTAAACGAACACTATCCCTCGTTGCCGTCTCCTCGGACCATGGCAAAATGCCTTCAAGCATTAAAGATTGATGGGCCCCTGTGTCTCTCAATATCCTAACCGGTCTCCGGTTGGTCGAGGCTCCATCCAGTGACACAAACCCCTCGGAAATAAATGGTTGGTAACCCTCTTGATGGCGATTTCTTACGCTAGCCATCGCATTCGGAGTTGTAATAGTCGGACTCCGCTCTGGGTTGTCCCTTTTCATGAGGTAACAACTGGACATCAAGTGTCCAGGTTTTTTGCAAAACGCGCAAGTAGGCCCGGAGGAAAAACTCGGGGTCTGCCTCGGGCCCCCCGAACTATAAGTTTGTCTTGGGCCCGCATCCCTCTGATTTCGAACCGGTGGGGTATCATAGTTATCCCCATAATCATCTCGAGGCCGCCGCCATGTATGGTCGTTCTCCGCACCTGCTGTTCCCCACCTCCCCTGCGGAGATCTAGGCGAGGAGTTAGGTTCGTGGACCCCTATTCGGTGGGTTAAGGCATAATCATCTGCCATGGTGGCTGCGTCCCACAACTTCGGTACTTTCTTTTCCTGCAGGTACACTTTGATGTCCTCGTGGACACACTGCTGGAATTCCTCCACCAGGATCAAGTCCCGCAATGTTTCGAAGTCTTTCCCGACTCCTTTTGACTCACACCACCGATCAAACATGTTTTCTTTCACTCTGGCAAACTCCACATGGGTCTCACTCTCCCTCTTCCTGGCATTCCTGAATTTTTGCCTGTAAGCTTCCGGAACCAACTCATAGGCTTTGAGGATGTGCTTCTTCAGTACCTCATAATCTGCACATTGGTCCATTGGTAGCGCCGAATAAATTTCCTGAGCTTTCCCCACCAGCACACTTTGCACGAGTATGGTCCATGCCTCCTCCGGCCAGTTTAATTGTCGAGCCACTTTCTCAAAGTGTGGAAAAAATTTCGCGACTTCTTTTTCACTGAACGGTGGAACCAGCCTCACATGTCTGCCCACATCCCAGGTTTTCTGGTTAGGTGTCGACCCCGTCAGCAAGGGTGGTGCCTCTCCCCGTTCTCTCATTAACTCCAGCTCCTTGAATTTGATTTCTTGCTGAAGCTGCATGTCACGTTCCTTTAATTCCCTTTCCGCTTTTCTCTCCTCTGCTTCGAGGTCCCTTGCAGCTCTCCTTTCCTCTGCTTGTTCCTTTTCTCTTCTTTCCTGGAGTTCTCTTTCCACTCTCCTTTCCTCTGCTTGTTTCTCTTCTCTCCTCTCCTCTGCTTTCCTTTCTTCTTCTGCTCTTTCCTTTTCTGCTTTCCTTTCTTCTTCTGCTAACCTTTCCTGGAGTTCTCGTTCCACTCTCCTTTCCTCTGCTTGTTTCTCTTCTCTCCTCTCTTCTGCTTTCCTTTCTTCTTCTTTTAACCTTTCCTGGAGTTCTCGTTCCACTCTCCTTTCCTCTGCTTGCTTCTCTTCTCTTCTCTCTTCTGCTTTCCTTTCTTCTTCTTTGATCCGTTCCTGGCTCCGTAATTGCAACTCCAGTTTCCGGAGCTCCACGTCTTCTGGTTCTTCGGGTAGCCACTCCCAGGCTAACTCGTCCCATGTTCCTAATCCCACCATAGATTGTATCACCGTGGCCTGCAACTCTGCCTTCCTCAAATTAGTTCGGACCTCCAAGTTAAAATGTTTGGCCAATTTCAAGAGATCCGACTTTAGCAACGCTCGGAACTGTGCCTCACTCGGGGTTACCCCAAAGTTCTGTGCCACAAACGCCATGGTGCCTATCGTTAACACCTGTTAACCTTCACCCCAAGACTTTCCCCAATTTCTCAAAAAAAAATATTACCAATTAATAATTAATTAATAAATTTTAATTACCAAAAATATTATTATTTTATTATTTTATACACTTTTAGATCCCGGACGTAGACCCAATTGCGAAACCGCAAATCGTAATTTGGACGAGCCCCCAATTCTGTTACGTGGTCCTCCCGGTAACTACCTGGTCTTGGTGACCCCCGGACCGTGGGAGGGACCCCGCCAGAAAGATATATGGTTTATACGCTTTCGTAACGCAATCAATATGAATTCCGGTCAAGAAGAAACCCCACACCAAGGATCCGGAATAATCAATAATATATTCACTGAGCAATCAACAACCATCAACAATGCACAATCAATATTACAACCATGTG
>NC_136270.1:108268239-108412679 GCF_964187855.1 Myxine glutinosa
CTTTCCAGTTGCACTTGCCACAGCTTTAGTTTAGCTTCAAATGATTTCACATGTGATTGCAGAGAGCTGAGAAGCTGGTTGGGACCTTGGAGCTTGACGTTCAGCTCTGACAGGTACTTGGTAATGTCCACCATGAAGCCCAAATCACACAGCCACTTGCTATCACTGAGTTCCATGACAGGTTTCCCCTTCATCTCCATGAACTGTTTCACTTCTTCTCTCAGTGAGTAAAACCGTGTGAGCATATTTCCGCGACTCAGCCACCGCACCTCACAGTGGTAAACCAGATCTCCGTACTCTGACTCTAGTTCACTCAGTAGCTCCTTGAACTGGCGGCTGTTCAGCCCTCTGCTTTTGATGACGTTAATGGTGGAAACGAGAGTTGTCATCACATTGTTGAGCTTCAGGGACTGTGCACACAGATTCTCTTGGTGTATGATACAGTGGCATACAACTAACTCACTTGGATCGAGACTGAGACGACTCATTTCTTTTTTGAACAATGCAGTCAATCCCTTTTGCGCGCCAACCATGGCTGGGGCTCCATCCGTGGCCAGGCCACTTAACTTGTCAAACTGCAGTTCGAATTTGTTCATAGCCAAAACAACTTGCTCAAACAAATCCTCACCTTTGGTGGTGCCATGCATGGCTTGCAAAGACAGCAACTCCTCCCTCGTATCAAACTCAGCTGTAATCCCCCGCACAAAAATGGCTAGTTGGGCGGTGTTTGTTATGTCCGTTGTCTCATCGCAGGCCAGAGAGAAAAACTGGAAATCTCTTGCGGTGTCCTTCAGTGTTTTCTCAACATCTTGTGCCATGTCAGTAATCCGATCTGAGACAGTTCTTCGAGACAAACTGACACTTTGGAACAATTTTACTTTGTCCGGCGCGAGCAGCTCCGCAGCGGCAACAAGGCACTCCTTCACAAATTCTCCTTCTGAATGCGGCATCAGCTTCTTAGCGATTAGCTCACTCACCACAAAACTAGCATGCGTAGTGTTGTCTCGGTCAGATTGTGGTCTTATGAAGACTGCTTGTTGAGCACCAAAACTCTGCCGAAGAACGTTAACTTTATCCAAGCGCATTTGTCCTTTCAACTCGTCCAGTTTAGCATGTTTCGAGCTGTAATGACGCTCGAGGTTGGCCTTTTTCATCACCGAGAGCGCTTCCCGACAAACTAGGCATACTGGCTTGCCTTTTACTTCCACAAAGAAATAATCGTTTGCCCATTTCTCTTGGAAAGCGCGACATTCCGCATCTACCTTTCTTTTCTTGTTAGTCGCCATGTTTGCATATACTGAATGAAATGATGACATGAGATCACGCGATCACTTGACTGTCCGGAAGGTCGCATATCGCAGTTACGACTGTCCGGAACTCACTTGACTGTCTGGAAGGTCGCATATCGCAGTTACGATTAATCGCAAATTAGTTTTAATTTGATGGCAATTATTCTGTTAGCACCAACATATTTTGCCAACGTCAAATAAATGAATAAGTTCTCAAATGTGCCGTCCGAGGCAGCGTCTGCTCGCCACGTTCGGCATTCGTTGACTGTTACAACATGTGAAAGCTCGCTCCTCTCTGATTGGTTGAATCGTTTTTGGCCATAACTTGGTTACCCTTTGTCCGATTAATTTAAAACCTTGAAAAGGAGAGATTACTGGAATTATAGATAGATGAATTGCCTCGCGGGCCGGATCAAACGGTCTCGCGGGCCGTATACGGCCCGGATCAAACGGTCTCGCGGGCTGTATACGGCCCGGAGGCCGGAGGTTCCCCACACCAGCTTTACAAAGTAAAATAGATTAAAACCAAACGTTATTAATAAACAAGTACAAATACATTCAAAGTACACCGCCCCATGCCAAATAATTAAATATGCTGCAGCGCGGCATTGCCGGGGCGCCTCCGGCGCCCGGCAATACCGCAGTGCAGCTCATTGAGGCTGCATTGGGAGGGAGAGGTGTACACTAATTGATTGATTAATTGTATAATTAAAATCAATAAAAGATTATCACAAAATATTTTCATAATCAATTGGCTAATCGCATAACTAAACCACTAGTGCTTCATCCGAAGATGTATCTTTTAGAAATTTAATTAAATAAGTCATTTATAAAAAATTAAATAATTAATTGATTACTCAATAAATAATTAATCGATTAATCAATAAATAATTAATAGATGAAATGATTAATCAATAAATCAAAAATATCCTTGATAGCCACATCACTTGGTCACTCATGTCCAAATATTAGCTTCCCAGCTCAAAAGGTGCCTGAGATATTGGCCAAATGAGAAAGAAAATAAATAAATGATTAATAATGAAAATAAATAAATAATAATCATAAAAATTAAATTATTAATCAATTTGGTCAGAGAACACATAAACTACCACTATTTCATCAGAATCTGTAACTTTAAAAAAAATTTTTTTTTTGTCATTAATCGAATAATTAAATAATTAATCGATTAATTGATTAATTAATAAATCAAAAATATCCTTTGCAACCAAATCACCTGGTCATTGGCATGTCCAAATATCAGCGTCCTAACTCAAAAGGTGCCTGAGTTAATGGTCAGAAGAGAAAGGAAATTTGATTAATTAAATAAGTACTTAATTAATCGCTAATAATTAAATAACTCCTCAATTTATTGATTAATTAAAAAAAAAAAATACAGTTTTTGACAAAGGACTTGCTCACTATTGTGCCGAAATTTCAGCTTCCTAGCTCAAAGGATGGCTGAGATATCGCCCGGACAACCAAACAAACAAGAAAGAAAACAATAAAACAAGAAAACAACCAGAGTGAAAACTGAGTACTCTCTTTCAGCGTGCGTCACTGCCGAGCCCCCTTCGGTGCCCGGCAATGACGATTTGCAATGCCTGGAGATGGCATAGGAAAGGAGCGGTGTACAATATTGTATTCCATAGTTAGTTTACATTATTATGTACATTTTGAAGTACTGTATCGTTTAATTCCATGGTTGGAAAAGAGTTGACTTGCTTCAAACAAACTCTGTATATACACCCAGGGATCCAGGGATATGGAAAAATATAATTACACTTCGGTTGGATCCAAAACTTCAGTATTCAGTCGCTGTATTTTTACAAAGTGATAATTTAAATAATGAAGTCCTGGGAACGTTCTCTCCTCTCTCCTTCCCCTCTCTCATTCACCTCTGTCATTCTCCTCTCTCCTTCCCCGTGCCGACATAACAGTCGACACATTCAAAACGGCTGTTGGAATACATGTCGCCGATTTTCTCAACTTTAGCTGAAACTGAGACTTGAACCATCCCAGCGACTGTGATGGTGAATTAGTCGAGATGAAGCCGTGAGGAAGACTCAATGAATGGGCTTTATGTTACAGGCCTTTGAAAATGCATTTTGTTCTATAAACGGTATCTTTCATGGGATTTTATTCCCGTTTTTTTTCCACCGAGTCTAAAACGATGTTAGCGACTGTGAAAAATTAAATCTATCTATAATTCCAGCAATCTCTGTGTGTGTGTGTGTGTGTGTGTGTCTGTGTGTCTGTGTGTCTGTGTGTGTGTTTGTTTGTTTGTCTGTGACCGCTGTTTCTCGACAACAACGGGTCCGATATACTTGCAACTTGCCAGGTATATTGCTGGGGACCCGAGGATGTGCCTTTTCAAGGTTTGAAATTAATCGGACAAGTAGTTACCGAGCTATGTCCAAAAAACGATTCAACCAATCAGAGAGCAGCGAGCTATCACGTGTGCCGAACGTGGCGAACAGACTCTGCCTCGGACGGCACATTTGAGAGCGTATTCATTTATTTCACAACTATGTTGGCGCTATGTTGGCGTTAAACTATGTTTTAAAATTAATAAAAACTAATTTGCGATTCTTTCGCTTTCCTGCGCGTTTGGGCACGCTATGGCGATTTCTTTACCAAACTCCGCAAGCCGTTCGCTTTGGACCAAACCATTTCATGTAAATAGAGGGGGGGGGATTGTCACCGTACTCGCAAGCCGTTCGCTTTGGACCAAACCATTTCATGTAAATAGAGGGGGGGGATATAATTTTAGATATAGATATAGTACGGGCATGCCCTAGTATATCGAATTAGAGTTGAAATAAAACTTGTGGGAGAGCAAGACAGCACGGGCCTAACTAAACAGGCCTCAACGCTATGCAAGTTAATAAAATGGTGGTGATTTGTTTTCGAAGCCCCTCCCAGAATGGGTGGAGCTACTCTCTCAACGGAGTAAGCCACACCACCGGACAGACAGACAGACAGACAGACAGAATCACCGTAGCCTATTATAATATAGATAACTTATTCAAATATATTCATGACAATCGCAGTGACGTCACACATCAACTTTGTTGTCTGAATGTTTATTCTCGTTTCAGTTTACATAGGAACAATTGATTTGTTATGATCATTATGCCATCTATTTCATCTATCTATAATTCCAGTAATCTCTGTGTGTGTGTGTGTGTCTGTGTGTGTGTGTGTGTGTGTGTGTGTGTGTCTGTGTGTGTGTGTGTGTGTGTGTGTGTTTGTCTGTGACCGCTGTTTCTCGACAACTACCGGTCCGATATACTTGAAACTTGCCAGGTATATTGCTGGGGACCCGAGGATGTGCCTTTTCAAGGTTTGAAATTAATCGGAGAAGTAGTTACCGAGCTATGGCGATTTAGCCGTTCGCCGTTCGCTTTGGCTTTGCGAATGGACCAAACCATTTCATGTAAATAGAGGGGGGGGGGTTCTGTGGTCGTTGCGAATGGACCAAACCATTTCATGTAAATAGAGGGGGGGGGGGGTTCTGTGGTCGTTACTGCCACGTGGTTTCAAAGTTTTTTTTTGTTGTTGTTGTTTGCACGCATGCTTTTTTGCACGCACGTACGGGCACCCACGTACGGGCACATCCTAGTTGTATGCAATGTTTGCATTTCAGTCAATTGGATTTTTATCATGAGATAATAACTAAAATAAACTGTTGAGCAAAAGTTTTTTCACTAGAACACTTCCTTATTTTCAAGTGAATTAGAGCATTTTTGTTTATATTTAGAATAATATTTAGAATTTATGACAAAAAAAACACCCCCAAAAATTGTTCCCCTCATTCTGCTCAGCGAAATTATATTTTTCAATACTGTAGTGTCCGTATTCAGTAAACAGCAACAGGAACGAGAATCAAGAGGCTTTCTTTATTCGGCATTCTCTCCCTCCTGCGCATGCGCACCCTTCGTCCATTAACCCCCCATCATGTGGTTCCCCGAACCAACAGACACAGCAACTGTCCCCCTCTTTAAATCTCACAACAAATAGGTAGTTAATCATTAAGATTACTGTACTCGTCTGTCATATAAACCAGATAACACAATCACATCAAGCCTTTCATCATTTTATTAACCAACCTACAATTTACTCAGTTTCACAAATGTTAGACTGGATGGGTCAAAAAACCAATTTCTTATCCAACCAGGTGGTAGGCAAGTACACAGACTCAGCATTGTTCAATTAGTCTTCGCTTTTTCTTCTTTTCTCGCACTGGAAATTCTTCTGGACTCGCCAACCTGATGAGGTAGCTGAGCAGATGATGGGGAAGGCACGGGTTCATCCACAACCGGTTCTGGGTTCCCAAATTTTAGCTCTTTACGAGCCTCGATTCAGTATACAAAAAAAACCAAAAAAAAAAACCCCGTGGAGAAAAAAACGAGTCATCAAAATGCTGATCCGGAAGAGCAGCTCGTTCAACAGGTGGTGTAAATGGAATAGACATTTCCTGACTCCCCCTCCCAACAAGACTAGTTGGAGACAAGGGTCCAGAAAGCGAGACTGGGAATTGGTCGGGGCCCTCCATTTCACCACCGGGTTGTAAACATGAAGAGGTGGTCACATTCCGGGGACGTAGTTGTTCTTAATGTCTCTTCCACATCAACCCGTTTACTCGCACATCATAATTTATTGGACTAATGACCCAAAAGATTGTCCCAGGAACCCAGCTCGGACCTTTTCCAAAATTTCACGCAAACACAAGTTGGCCTTGCTGGAACTTTGGGACATGTCCGAGGTTCTCTTGGAACACCTTCACTTGTAGTCAGGCAGATAGGTGTATCCATCATAAGAATTGTGGGTTTAGACGTACAAGCATGAAATTTGGCACAGTCATAGATAATAATCTATTGAATAACTCCAGATATGGACCCACCGCGAAAACGTCCTATGGTAGCCATGGCGGCCATTTTACAAAATGGCCGTTTTGACCACGATTATTTTTTACCAGACGACACAAATGCTTCTTTATGTTCTAATGAAATGACTCTAGATACACATATATACCATAATTGTATTCTCCAAATGACCACAATTTGCATTTGTGTTGCCAGCAATGTCAATTAACCCACCAAGCACTGTAACGGTAACTTATATTACTAGATAGTTCCAGTTTGATCTTGTTTATACGTCACAATTTTCTCCACCACACTGGCACAAAGCGGTACATTTCAAACTAGCTTGTTTGCACTTGCATCGTCCCTTGCAACCCTTTTTGCATTTACAACAAATCAGCTCCCTTGATGAAATGCTGGCTTCAGGAAGCATGGACCACAGGGGTTTCCAGTTGTGGGGATCGATCCATCCCCAATCCCCAGGTGAGGGCAGATCCATAACAACCTTGAGCATGTTTCCCCAGCAGTGGCCACCCGTGTACACAGCCCTCTTGATTTGTTGTACCAGGGCTCCTCTGGTAGGGGGAATAGCTTGCATGGCTCGTCCTTTCTTCGTGAAGAGTGCCTGTCGAGCTTCGTCTATGTTGACGAGATTGCTGGTGTGATCGTAGAGAAGAATG
Organism: Myxine glutinosa; assembly: GCF_964187855.1. NCBI lineage: Eukaryota > Metazoa > Chordata > Myxini > Myxiniformes > Myxinidae > Myxine > Myxine glutinosa. The sequence continues at coordinate 108,275,071 of NC_136270.1, forward strand.
GTGAACCGCTCAAGCACTGCCACAACGTCATCAGAGATGTCTGCTGTCCCCGTGGAGAGATGAACTAACGCTGGCGTCAATTTGTCAAATACTTTCCAGGTATCCCAGGCTGTATTCTTGCCCCGTGTATTAAATGACGAGACTGTGTCACACCCTGTGTATGCATGGAACATCGGGAGGGCCTGTGACTTATCTGGTCCGAGGAATGCTGCAATTTCATGTGCTGGAATATACCTGAAGTGCTGGCCTGTCCCAAAGGCCACCCAAAGCTCCTGGATTTTGAGTTTGGTTGTTGCTGCCACAGCCAATACCACTATATCTGTATCCACCGTACGCAGAAGAATTTTCTGAAATCCATCACGGACTGCATCCGTGAGATGTATCATCATTCGTGTATCAGCCTCCTCATGGTCACATGGGGCAAGATGACTGGTGTCGCGTGCGGGAATGCACGTCACATCTGAACCATCCGTGGTGACTATCTGCTTATCTGATACAAGATGTGTGATGTGTTTTGTCAAGAAGGCAAACAGTTCTGTTTTGTTTGCATCAATTCTCAGGGACTGCTGCCAATTTCCTGGAAGAACAGTGGATCCGTCAACTCTCCTTCGAATGCCTTTCCCACGTTTGTCCCTGGCTTGAGATTTCAGGCTGTTGTCACGGTACTGGTCACAGACTATATCCACACGACAGGCTCTTTGCAAGTGACCTTGTATGTGTGGCAAGAATACTTTCAGCGCATAATCATCAAAGGTTTTGGCAGCAACTGGTTTCAGAACGTTCACCAACACTGCCCCGTCAAGGATAGTGACGTCAGTATCTGGTTTTGGAGCATCACCTCTGACCTCTGCGCAACTCTCTAGACACACCAATAGATCTGATTTGGTTCCCAGTCGTAACTTCCCAAGCTGAGATAAAGACGGGGGACATGCTTGGTTTTCATGGCGGAAAAATTCTGCAAGATCACCATCTCGTGTTTGAGACGCAATGTAGAGTCTTGAGAATAAAGAGCAGTCACTCTTTAGCGAAGTTACTTGCAAACTTGTCTTGGATTTCTCTCTTGGAGACGATCGACTAAACAATGGGAGTTTATTCTTCTTTATTGGCTCAGTAAGAGGTACGGTTCGCTCCAGTAGACGGTCTGCTACGAAGGTCTTGTACTGTTGCTTACCTATCTCCTCAGCCTGTTGAACAGAAGAAACAACAGTTGGGTCAGCAATGTCTCTTGTGTCCAGCCGCAGCAAGTCTGTACTCTCTTCTAGGAAGGGGTTTCCCATTTCCTCTATTACTTCAACCAGACGTTTGACATGTTGAGTAAAGATTACCTGTGAACTATATGTTTGCTCATGGTGGCGTGTGTCTTGATTAATCCTTATTTTCCTTCCCTCCATGGATGCTTCAAACTCGGTAGTCATTCTAACCAGTTCCGGCCCAGCCACCATCCATTTTCTAAGAGCATTTGGATTTTGAGTGAGTCCAACAGCACCACCGTCACTCTTCACAGCAGCATTATTTTGCTCATGAGCCTGGTCAATGGCCATAGATGAGAAAACTCGTTTTGTCTTGTGAACTGTGAATTTGCCATTGGTGAATTCAGTAGCAATATCTGGGTGTGACTTGCTAAGACTCATCATGTCTCGAATGTGGACAGGCACCCATCGTGCATAGTTGGTGTGGTCCATGCTGAAAAACCATGGTGCAAGCTGTGTGAGGTTGTCCATGTACAGGGGGAAGTTTTCTGTCCTCAGTGACTTGACAAACGTTAAGAGGAGGACTTCCAGTTGAAGAGTGATGTGCCAGAATTGGAACTGTGGCACATCTCGAATTCGTTGACCACACCAGTCATCAAAGGATTCAGGATGGCTTTCAGACTCCAGAGACTCTGTGTAATGGGCGTAAGATTTTGTCAGTAGGATATATAAGCTGCTTGCTGTCACTTGATGCGCATGTCTGGTTCTTGTAACATGAGATGCATGCAGAAATGAATCTGCAGTTCCAGGAGAAGCAACTTTGGCCTGAACCAGGGCTTCCACCCATCCAGCATCTTCCAGCCAGTCTCCGATCACTTTTAGTCCAGCCATCTCTATATGCAGCCCTCCCAAGATGATGACGAAATGATCTTCCCCGTACGTTGATGGCCAAGTCCACTGTATCTGCTTGGAGATGGTGTAGAGTGGTTGATCCACAGTGATCACTGGTTTCTGTCCTTGGTTGACTTCCATCACAGCTTTTTTAATCACGTCCATGGAGTGCTATATCATACCAACAGACTTGGAGTCGTCCGGAAAGAGGGGAAGTAGTGCTGTGATCGCCGGCAGATTATCTTGTCCTGACTCCTTACTGGCATGGTAGGTTGCCCATGATAAGTTACTGTCACTTTGTGGGATTTCTTGATACCTCTGTTTCACAGTATCCAGCCATCTGTAAATTAAGCAAAGTACATTAGAATTGTCAGAAAACAAGCAAACATTTACTCATGGTATAACAATAATGTTATTGCCTCACGTTCTTATGGCATGGTATTATGTTAGAATGTTACAAGTACTCACCCATACTCTTGGTGCAATGCCTGGGTGATCTCCTGCCCATCACTCTTCAATGGACCATCAGCCTTTGGGAGTGGAGGATCCTTCCGAGGTAACACCAGCGGACGAACACAGGTGTAGGACTCTGGGAGCTCTGACAGTGTAGTGGTAGTAGATGGCTGTTCAAGGACGCTGTGTTCCCTGCGGTCCGTCCCATTATTTTGCAGACTGGGGTGCTGGAAAAGTGATATCCCAGTACCGTGAAAGGAATCTGTCGACGTTGTGGAGCTCGGATTGTGGTCGATATTATCAACCGCTGCCGTTGTGAATAAGCCCTCGCGTAGATTGGGTGGACACACTACCTCATCTCGGTGATACTGCTCACACACTCTGTTTCCCATGGATGTGGAGATTGGCATCACTCGGTCATAGGAGATGGACAGTCCGAGATCAAACAGCATCTCAATGAGGTCACGTTTCCGAGTCCTTGCATGGACTGTGAGTCCCACGTAGATGGGCAATGGGGTTTCTCTGTCTTTGTTGTGACGCACAGTAGTACTTCCCACTCTGCGACGGATGGAGCTATTGTACTGCAACAACTGAGCTGTGCTGAGGGTTGCTTGGGTTACACCATCACCTGATTGAGACTTGATGTTGGGGCCGTCGAGGATCATGGACACCAAAGTCAACAGTGACTGAGGTACTGATTTTACTTGGCAGTCCTCATCAAATGAACCTGTGAATGTAGCTGCAGTTTGGAACATTTCTCTACGTACTATCTCCGCTGCCCTTGCAAGACATATGGCTTCGTCATCATAGTCTTCTTTGCAGACTTTACGGAGGGTAGGTCCTACATCTTTATCAAATGCAAGTAGTATATCACGCCCTTCCTTATGAGCCGTAAGGTCTGGGATTTGGGCCAGGATACGATTTTTTTACTCTGTGCTATGTTGTCTGACATGCTGCTCCACTCCAAGTTGTTCTAGACGATTAGAATAAAGTTTGACGAGATCTGCAAGTTTAAAGACAGGGGCATGCTCTTCATCTATTCTTGTTTCATCGATAAATGACAGCAACTCGGCTAGTGCAATCCCATGGTTGACTTTATCAGTTGTGTCCATCTTCTGTTTATCTTGTAATGATTTAGTTTTGTTGTAAAGTGAAACAAGACACCTTGGATGATATTTTGTATCTTGTGCGACCATGTCCCCAGCACTCAATTTTGCAAGTAGCCCCTCGTCCTGCAGGTCTAATGCACATCTACGTACGCGTGAGTCTAGACGAAAAGTTGATGCCTCACGGAGTGGTTCGGAAGTTGACACATCTTCGCATAAAAAACAGACATCCGATGCTGCCACTTCATGATGAGCGACTTGACGAGTGTATTTCTTGGATGGAGTAGCATCAGGGTCGCAACCCTGTGTGCATTTCCTTTTTTCTGCTCGTTGTAGTTTTATATTATTGAATTTTGTATGGCAAGATTTGTGCCACTTGGCATTGTTCTCCAGAAACGTAGCTTCAATGCCATTCCCGTCATCAAGGCGTCCTAATTCTAGTGGCATCGGTAATTCGTGAAGTTCATTGAAACGTCTGATGTTGAAGGCAATGGTAGAATAACCAACTCCAACATTGTGCCGTTTTGATTCTGCTGGGCATTGCAAACTTTCTCGTGTGATTTTTTGGCACAAAACGCACTTGTTCCAATCCGTCTGTACCTGCGCCTTTGATTGTCCAGGTTGCAGTGGATCCACTAGCTGATAACTCTTAGACATTTCGCTGTTCGAAACACCAACTGAAAAAAAAGATAAGATACGATAACAAGTTGCAATAAATAAATAAAAACTTTATTTCATTTGCTAATTTGCACTTTATTTAATTTGCTAATTTGCACTAATTTGCATAAAAATGATACGTGGGACATTTTTTCAACTATTTAACATAGCAAATCATTTTCTACACATTTTTTCCTATCTATAGACACCAATGAGAAGTATATTTCGGGGGGGGGGGGGGGGGGGGTGCACGAGACCCCTATCTAACCACTAGACTAAAAGCGGCCATTTTGTAAAATGGCCGCCACGGCTACCATAGGACGTTTTCGCGGTGGGTCCATATCTGGAATTATTCATTAGACTATTATCTATGACTGTGCCAAGTTTCATGCTTGTACGTATAAACCCACAATTGTTACACCTATCTGCCTGACTATTGTTGTTTGGTTTGGTTAGCTCTAAGAGCACTGAGCCTTATTCTAGGTTGTTAGGTCATTAACAATTCCGAAATCGATTTCCCAAACGAGGTAGGTGTGGCCCTGTATGTCAACAGGAATCTGTCCAGTTTGGTTTGTAACAGCTCTCCGGTATCTCCAATTTTTTTCATTTTCTCCTTAAAATGACTGACATAACGTTCTGCCAAACCATTCGTAGCAGGGTGTCCTGGGGCTGTCAGGGTATGTTTAATTTCATTTGTCGTAAGAAACTCTTTGAACTTGGCGCTGGTAAATTGGCTGCCGTTATCAGTCACCAGGTGTTCCGGCAGACCAAAAACACTTGCCTCAAAAACACTGTTCACCAAGGGAATTACTTCCAAGTACTTTGATTAAGCGTCCACAAGAACGAAAAACATCTTCCCTTTAAAAGGGCCCGCCAGGTCTAGATGAAGTCGTTTCTAGGCACTGGCAGGCCAAGACCACGAAGCGGGCTGGCTCCCCGGCGGAGCCTTCGCATTCTCCTGACATATTACACACAATTTCACGGTGCTTTCAATATCCTTGTCGATATTTGGCCACCACAGGTATCTCCTGGCCATTTGTTTCATTTTTACCATGCCTGAATGTTCAGCGTGTAAATCAGCGAGTAGATTCTGCCGTAGCGATGTGGGAATAACCACCCGAGAGTTCCACAGTACAATATCGTCTTCCATAGAAAGTTCCAGCCTTTTGTTGTGATAAGACAGCGGCATTCACAATTTCATCATTTTTCACCAGAAGTACCTCCACAGTCACTCGTTCAGGCTTTGTAGGATGACCCGGTACAGGTTTTCGTGAGAGGAAATCCGCATAAACGTTTTTCTTGCCTGTTATGAACTGTATTGTGTAGTCGTAAGCCGCCAACAGTAAGGTCCATCTCTTTATCCTTGCTGACGCTAACTGTGACACGGGGTTGTGCTCGTTAAACAGAGTTATCAGAGGCTTATGATCTGTCATTAGCGTGAAATGTCTCCCCAGGAGGTATTGCCGAAACTTTGTCACTCCAAAAACTATTCCTAAAGACTCCTTCTCAATGTGGGACTATTTTTTTTCCACGTCATTCAGAGTTCTTGATGCGTAGGCCACCGGCTCTAACTCACCCTCTGGACTTGGTTGAAGTAGGACTGCCCCTACACCCACAGAGGATGCGTCCGCCTGAAGGACCAAGCAGGCATGAGGGTTGTAATGACGTAGTACGTGACTGGAGCACAAAGCAGCTTTAATTTTTTCAAATGAGTTACCCTCAGCCTTTCCCCATTTCCATTTTACCTCCTTTTTTAGTAGCTTGTACAAAGGAGACATGATTTCAGCAAAATCTGGAACAAAACGACGAAGGAAATTTGTGAGGCCAATGAATGACTGTAATTCACCCACGTTTTTGGGGACCCCTGCCTGTTGGATAGCTTCAAGCTTCTGTTTTGTCGGGAATACCCCGCAGCCGAAATAACAAATCCAACATACTCAACTCGTCCAGCATGAGGTGCAACTTGTCACGTTTTAATGTAATTCCGTTTTCCTCCAGCCTTTTCAAAACCCTGTGAAGGTTTTTAAAATGGTTGTCAACACTATCTCCCGTCACCAGGATATCATCAATGTACACACAGCAACCGGGAAGGTCTTTTAGCAAATTCTCCATGGTACGTTGAAAAACTGGAACGGCTGTGTTTACCCCAAATGAATGCCTTCGGTACTGGTACAGGCCTCAGTGTGTATTTACCGTAGTATACTTTTTGCTCCCAGGGGCCAACTCTAATTGGTGGTAAGCTTGGGACAAAACAAACTTCGTATACTTCTTCCCACCAACTAGTTTGTGTAACAGTTCTTCCAGCGTAGGTACTGGGTATTGTTCGAACTCGGAAAATTTGTTTATGGTGCCCGAATAATCACCACAAATCCGCAACTGCCCATCTGGTTTAATGACCGGCACAATGGGTGAGGCCCATTCTGAGTACCAAACTTTCTCAATGACCCCATCCTTTCCAAGCTTGTCCAAAGCCTGGTCAACCCTTTCACGGATGGCAAACGGAACAGTTCTAGCTTTCATGAATACTGGATCATCGTCCCACACCTTCAGCGTAACCTGTACCCCTCTCAACCTTCCCAAGGCATTGTTTTCAAATAACTTGGGGTATTGCCTGGTGATGTCATCGGTGGTGATGGGAACGGCAACATTGGAAATATTTTTCCAGGGAAGGGAAAATTTTGAAATAATATCTCTACCCAGTAATGAAGGTCCTGCTCCATCGACTACACGCACTGTAACAAAACCATGTTGCTCTCCAATTTGAACACATTTCTTTCTCACCCAAGCATTTGATGACATCACCCATGTAGCTCTTCAGTAATATTGTAGTTGGTTTAAAGGTATTGATGTCACCGGACAGACGTTGAAAATCATGACTGTTTAGTAACTGAACTTCCCGTATCATTTCCATTGGCATCTCTGTTTCATCGAGATTTTTTTCCTTTGGAAACGGTAGGGTCGTTTTTTCTGACCGATCCTTGAAACGAGGACCACGATGTGAATATTTTTGTTTTTTTATTCTCGTTGTAAAGTCCACAGAGCCCGACACCACTGGCTCTCCATAGTTGAATTGTTTTACTTCCTTTTCAGCCGTTTCCTCAGCCACAGCAACAGCCAAAGCTTGTTCAAATGTTCTGTCCTCGGAAAGTAACCTTTTCCTGGTGGACTGGCTGGATACACCTCCAACAAACTGGTCACGTAAAGCACGTGGGAGGTGGTTTCCGAAATTACAAGGGACGGCCAAACGTTTTAGCCTGTTTGCATAGTCCGTGACATTCTGGTTTTCACTCTGGTTTGTCCAGTGAAAACGATAAGTTTCCGCCACTTCTAATACTCGCGGCTTGAAATGATTTCGTACCATTTCACACAACTGCTCGTACGTTTTAGCACAAGGTATTTCCGGGAGACACAAGTCTTTCAAAGTAGTGTAAGTACTCTTTCCGATCAGTGACATCATAGTGGCCACCTTCTTCCTGTCGGCCGCTTGGATCACGGCAGCAATGGCGCCCACCTTGACTTGTCCGTTGTCGTTCGCGATGCAATAGGCTTCCAAGCGTTCGTTGTATGCTTCAAAATCGTCGCCATCGAAAGTCTCCAATGAACCTACCGCCGTCATTTTCGCCAGAGACGTTTACCTCGTCGCCAGTTGTGTCCGTAGATTCAGTAAACAGCAACAGGAACGAGAATCGAGAGGCTTTCTTTATTTGGCATTCTCTCCCTCCTGCGCGTGCGCACCCTTCCTCCATTAACCTCCCCCCCCTCCCCATCACGTGGTTCCCCGAACCAACAGACACAGCAAATACAATAATTTTTTTACGCCCTCCACCCACCCCCCTCGTAACCTTGCCAAAATCAAGACTCTGCTCACCTTCACTCTTTCATTCCTCTTTACTCCCACCTCTGGAACAAACTGCCTCACTCTCTTCAATCCCACTCCTCCCTCCAGGTCTTTAAAACAGCTGTTCACCACCATCTCTTATCTTCCCCCAACCAAAACCTTGACCTTTTCTACCCCCGCTAATTCACCCCAGATTTACTTTTTTGAAATACCGACTTCTTTCCTGGATGTCATTGCAGTGTCCATGTGTTTTATACTTCTCCCACCCCCCACCCCTTCCCACACCTCCTCCCCCAAGCCCTCTCCCTCCCACAGATCTCCCGATGTCCCTGCTCTCCAATGTTGTGTTTCTGTGCTTTACCCTCTCTCCCCATCTTGTCTCCCACTCCCCTTATATGTTTTATGTGTCTGTTTGATTTTTTGTGTGATTAATGTTAGCTCTTACACGAGCCTCGATCTTGTATACAAACCCCCCCCCCCCCCAAAAAAAACGCTAAAATCCTGGATCCGCCCCTGTAGATTGATTGTAGATGGGGACACATTTTCTTTATTTACACTTTATCCATAAATGTTGAAGGTCAAGGTCATATGGTGGTCTGAATTTTTATTTTTAAGAGCAAGTACTTGAAGTAGAAGTGTTTAACTTGAGCACTAAGTGTATGTGAATGATCATGGAATTGCTTAATCCACCTCAGCAATTTAACTTGGACATTAGGAACCCACCACAGGTGTGGAGGCTATGGAAGGGAGAGCTGTTATTGTATCTAGATTTAACCATGGCTGCTCAGTGCTCAGGGTGATAACACGAAGATCAAGATGTTACTTACTGTAGGAGTATCTGGTTGGAAATAAACGATGGGAGTCCATTCAGACGATAAAGCCAAGCATGGAAACACTTGAGAATGTCAAAGTCATTTGAGACATACTGTAACCCAACCAAGAATGAGACGGTTGATCGCTGCAGATTCTTTACAAGGAATCAAGGAGAGGGAGTACGTGTTTGGAGGATTGTAAATAAATTGCAACTTTGGAAATTTGCAAGACCGTCTGATTCAGGATAGATTGATCTGCGGAATCAGAGAGTCAGCATTGAGAGACAGAGGTTCCTCTGAGAAATTGACCTCATAAAGCACATGAACATTTGTTGTGTGTCAGAGTTGTCAAAGAACCAGCATGAGGTTATTGATGGGCAGGCTGCAAATGCAGTGACGCAATGCTCCCGATGAGGAAAGGCAATGGTGCACAGGAACCGTCTTCATCGGATGATCAAACTCTCTTGAAGTTATGTAAGTGTCGCCATTGTGGAACTGCACATGAGTTTGTGAAAGTGAAGTGGCCAGCGTCTGGACACAAGTGTGGGAAGAAGACCCACTACTCATCTCGATGCAGAGGGAGACGAATCCACGCTGTGGATCAAGCAGACGAGAGCTCTAGTGAGATGTCAGAGTATGAGCAGATATAGGTCTTGACATTAGACCCAGAGAGAGTGGACATGGAGCAAATGAACAGCCTGGAGGAGTTGAAATACCCTCAGCAGATCTGTGTTCGCATGAAAGTAGATGGAAGAGAGGTGCTCTTTTCGGTAGACAGTGGTGCAACATGCAATATTATTCCGAGGAAGTATGCCAGGAAGCTGTGGAATGCTAACCAAGTTTTATCCATAATGGTATGACAGTATAAGCACTGGGGAAATTAAACCTCAGGATAAACAAGTAGAGCTACATTCAAAGTACACTGCCCCATGCCAAATAAATAATATAAACATTTACTCTAGTTCACAACATTGCTGGGGCACCCGGCGATGCCACCATGCAGCACATGAAGACGGAATTGGTAGGGAGAGGTGTACAATTAATTTATTAATTAATTGATTAATTGCGTAATTAAAATAAATAAATAATAATCGTAAAATAATTCTTTTTTTAACCAGTTGGCTAATAACACACCTGAACCACCAGTGTTCCATCCCAATCTGTAACTTTTTGAAAAGTAATTAATTAATCGAAAAATCAAATAATTAATCGATTAATTGATTAAACAATATATCAAAAATACCCTTTACAGCCAAATCACTTGGTCTCTGTTGTGTCCCAATATCAGATTCCTAGTTCAAACGTGCCTGATGTATTGCCCTGATGTGAAAGAAAATAAAGTGATTAATAATGAAAATAAATAAATAATAATTGTAATATAATAAATTTCTTAATCAATTGGCTAATAGCATACCTAAACCAGCACTGTTTTATCTGAATCTGTAACTTTTTGAAAATTAATTAACGAGGTGATTAATTGAATAATGAATTCATTAATTGATTAATGAATAAATCAAAAATACTCTTTACAGACAAATAATTTGGTTACTGTCGTATCCAAATATCAGCTTCCTAATATCAAAAAGTTTTCCTCTCAACAAGAGACAGCTCATGGAGTCATTTGCAGATGTGCTCGAAGGGACTGGAAAGATGGAAGGCAAATTCCATCTTATGCTAGAAAAGTGAAGTTTAGCAATTGGTTCACTTTGTCTGTCTGCCGGTCTATCTTTAAACGTCAATTAATGATCAAGTAACTACTTAATTTCAATTAAATGTACAGGGATTCAAAATAATAAAAGGATTTATTTGAGCGTCGCGTTTTCCTTGTTATCGGGTTCCGTAAATAAATCCTTTTATTATTTTTCCCTGTACATTTTAACCCGTTCCCGTTTGAGTTACTTTTCGAAGGGTGAAGACATCAGACATCATCATCCCTAACCCTAACCCTAACCCTAACAACTCTCCTTCCTCCTCGCGTATCATCCGCCATCAATTTGAGTTGAACGCCTTCATTAACGCTCGTTTCCATCCATGGCTTGCTCTCGGTCTTAACTGAGAGCAGTCACGTGACATTATGCTGTTCATGACACAGTTTGAACAGCCCTCGTAAAAAAAAAAAAAAAAAATTGATTGCATTTTAATACTGCTGCAAGCATCAGTGCAGAAATATTAACACAATAATATGATGTGCTAAAATCGTTGGGGTTATCAGTGCATGTAAGTATAATGGAATTCTCAAATGCTTCCTCACGGACACTGAACTTTTCCATAATCAGCACTCTTTTTTGGGCAGGTGAGAATTCAACAGCTGTAAACTTCCTTTTATTAATAGTTTTTATAAACTATTTCATCAAACATGTTTCAAAGTGACCTCGTGGAAAACTGAGTTTGCTTGGTTATAAATGTGGGACCATATTCTCGAGAAACTGCAAGCCCTTACAAAGCGCTAAGGTTAAGAATATACAAAAATGGGAATTGCTTCAAATTCCTCTGGCTTACATTAGATTGAGCTGTGGAGAATAAGAACAAAAATGAGAGGTCACTAATCTATCTGCCGTCAGAAGGCAACAGCCTCTCGACTTTAAATACTGATGATACCAAGGGCCTCAGATGCAGTGCATCAAGAAAAGCCAGTTGAGTCACTGGGGGTCTGGCCTGTGGTGGAGCGGTGCTGTGATCTAAATCCTTCGCACGGTGGAGTACCATGTAGTGATGGGATCACTGATTTTGCTCAGTGCAGTGTCATTTGAAAGGTCATTTTCAAATGTTCCCTGCACATGATGTATTGTGGTTATTGGTTTGTGTATTGCATCTCAGAGACAGAACTTCAGTGAGATTTTGCTTGTAGGAAATGAATTATTTGCCAGCTGGCCTTGTTAAAAAGTGAAGGTGAGGATGTTTGCCTTGTCCAAATTAAATGTCGTGCTCCAATAGGTCAGCTACACTTTTTGTCGTGAGAAGTTGGACCAGTTAATGGAATTGGTGCTGAAAAGCAATGCTGAACATATCTGATTGAAGCGATGCATAATTCGATTTTTTGTTTTTGTAAAGAAAGGATTTGATACAGTTGTAATTGTGACTCATGGGAGTTTTGATAGTACTTGATTGTACTTTTTTGATAGTGATAGTACTTGATAGTGATACAGTTTGATAGTACATGGGACAGTAGTACTTGATTTTTAGAGGGAAACAAGTGATTGTGAGCTCCAGAGAGAGAAGAAAAGTCTTAAAAATAAGAATTTATTGGGCAAACCTTGAGCAACCTTCAAAGTTGGCCTACAAAGCTAGTTGCCGACTGGGCATCCTCCATTGGCACACCTGAACTCCTATCTACCTACAAGGCCTTCATCTGCAGCTTGATGGAGTACTGCTCTCTCCTCTGGGCTGGCTCCCCTGCCTCACATCTTGCTCAGCTTGATGCTGTGGAAGCCAAGGCCTTTAAGATTTTAGGAATCTCCCATGATGAAGCTGAACCTCTCACTTTTCCATCGCAGACAATTCAGTAGCCTCTCTGTCTTCTACCGCCTCCTTTATAGTCTTGCACTCTCTACTCTTTCCATGCTCAATACTCCGCCAGGTTTCTAGAGGACGCATCCGTTCTGTGAGCAACCTCCTGGTGAAATTCCCTAAATCCAGGATCACTGCTCACCTCCAATCATTCAATCCTCTTTTTCCCACATGTGGAACCAACTTCCTCAGTCCCTTTAATCTCATTCTTCCCTCCAGGTCATCAAGACAGCTTTTCACTACCAATTCAGATCATCACCATTCCAAAACCATGATCCTTTCTACCCCCATTAGCCCTCCACAAGCCCACATCTTTCCAAGTTTCCAGTTTTTCCTTCCGGAGACTTTTCTTCTCGATCCATCTTCTCCACCCCGTGTGTTCTCCTCTTACCCTCGTTTTTCCCCACATCGCTTGTTTCTCCAAATCTCCTTCTATTTTGTCCTTTGGCCCTGCTGTTTGTGTCCCCACTCTCTTTCTACAACAGTTCCCTTTGTCATGTTACATCCTGATCCATTCTATGTTATAGCTCCTCCATGAGCCTTGGCTTTGCCTACAAAAAAGCTGTGGAAGGCTGCAGCTGGAGGAAAAAACCTAGTTTAGCAGTGCAGATCTAAGTGCAGATCTAAAAAAGAAAAAGAAAAAATGGTTGCAGAGCCTGATCATCTCAGAAGGAAGATATAGTCCATCAGATGAGTAGATATCGAGGATTTGTAAATATGGCATACAGAGTGTTTGAGGAATAGAAAAGTGGTCTACTGGAGTTTTCAAGGAAGGAGATTGAGGAGCTCATACCTCATGCATTTTAACTAGAAGGGCACTTGGTAGAGCGCATACCTCTGCCAGGTTGAGCAGTCTCTGTTTTGTATCCCACTGATAGGTCAGATCTGGATCCAGGCCTGAAGCTTGTTCTTGTTACCCAACCTAATCATGTATCAAGTTTAGTCTGAATCCGTCCACAACTTTTTGAGATATCGTGCTTACAGACAGACGGACAAACAAACAGCAGCGGTGAAAACATGACTTCCGTCCACCTTTTGTAGCAGAGGTAATCAAGGCTGAGGGAAGAGAACGACTGGAAGAAAAATGGAAATTTTGCGCATTGCAGCAGAGGCCCTCTTGGACATGTCAGGATCAACTAGTTGGGTGGAGGGCATCTTAGGCAGACATGTTATGACAAGCTTTGTGTTAATTAATACCAACCACATTTTCTCATCACCAGTCAACCTGTACCTGTGTATAAAAATTGAAGGAAAGTGGCACCGGCACCCACCTGATATGGTAGCATTGTGGTATTTGAGCACATTCTTTGTGCATGTTTCCTGGCATTAGCATGAGCACGTTACATATTCTCGTATAATAGGGGCTTCGATTGAAACCCTTCTGTGTATGCTGTAGCAGAACAGGAAAGAAGTTGGTAACATGTTACACAATTTTTTTTGTGAAAGGGGAAGCCAGGACAAGGCCTGGAAGGTGGAAGGTACAGGCTGATTTGTGATCCCAGGAGGTTTTTTTCTCCACCCGATACAGCTTCAATCATACTCCATCTTAATCTATTGACAACAGCGAACTCCTGGAAAAAAAGATCATTCATTGTTGGTCGATTTAAGTGGACCCGGGGAGGGAAGCGATTGATGTAACCTGCAAAATAAAACAACTGCATTATGAGGCTTTACGTGCAGAAAGTGAATGCGATGTTTGTCCGTAGGCCTTTAAGCAGTGTTTGTTGAGTGTAGAGGTTTGTTTTTGAACACTTGATGGAATGTAATCCTGAAGGATGTTGGGATTTCTGGAAGAGATGTGAGAAGTATTGTCGGATTGTTTCAAATACATCAGCCAGAATATTGCGGCTTACGAGAGAGAGGGTGTTTGCTTATTGTAATGCTTGTGTCTGTCTGTCAATACCATTTTTTTCCCCTTTAGTACGGCAGATAGGTGAAATATTTGGGAGAATTGTGCCTTTGATGATACAAGCACGAGGGTTGGCACACAGAGTATGCCATAATGAAGATATTTGGCTATAGGCCATTACAGATTTGTCCTGTGACAATAATGGCGGCCATTTTTCAAAAAAGGACAAATCTGCGATGGCCCTATAGGCAAATATCTTTCTTAGGGCATACTCTGACTGTGTGCCAAATGCCATGCTTGTATCATCAAAGGCACAATTCCTGCACCTATCTGCCATACTACTTGTGCCATTGGTTTATGTTATTACCTCCCTTATGTTTACCTCCGCCACCAAAGGTGGATGGAGGTTATGTTTTCACCCCTGTCTGTCCGTTTGTTACTTGTGAAAATCGAATATTTTTCAAGTATATTGGTTGGTCTTGTGCGTTATTTTGTCTGTATGTCAGTTGCCTACAGGTCACAATTTTCAACTGATCTTCATGAAACTTCACCAAATGGTAGAGTTGGTCATAAGTAAGAAGCTTATTGTATTTGGGATCAAAATGTCAATAGGTCAACATCGGCCAAAAGTCACCAACTTTGTCAAATTTCTAAAATGCTCAATTTTCATTGGATTGACTTGAAATTTGAAGAGGATTTGCATATCTGGTCACCAGTCAACCACCAACTATTTTTGAGGTCGAATTGCAATTTTTGAAGTCAAAACTAATTTTTGAGGTCAAAACAAATTTTTCAGGTTAACAAATAGGCCAAATTTCTAAAACCCTCAATTTTCATCCGATTGACTTGAAATTTTAAGAGGGTTTGCATATCTGGACACTGAATTCAACCACCAAGTATCTTTTGAGGTCAATATAGGCCAAAAGGCCAACACAAGCCAGATTTCTAAAATCCTCAATTTTCATCTGATTTAATTTAAAATTGAAGAGGATTTGCATATCTGGACACTGAATTGAACCACCAAGTATTTTTGAGGTCAACATAGGCCAAAAGGTCAACATAGGCCAAATTTTCTAAAATCCTCAATTTTTATCTGATTAACTTGAAATTTTAAGAGGATTTGCATATCAGGTCATTGAATTCAACCCCCAACTATTTTTGAGGTCAACATAGGCCAAATAGTTTTAAAAGGCCAGATTTCTAAAATCCTCAATTTTCATCTGATTGACTTGAAATTTGAAGAGGATTTGCATATCTGGACACTGAATTCAACCACCAAGTATCTTTTGAGGTCAACATCGGCCAAAAGGCCAACACAAGCCAGATTTATAAAATCCTCAATTTTCATCTGATTAACTTTAAAATTGAAGAGGATTTGCTTATCTGGACACTGAATTGAACCACCAAGTATTTTTGAGGTCAACATAGGCCAAAAGGTCAAAAAAGGCCAGATATCTAAAATCCTCAATTGTCATCTGATTGACTTGAAATTTGAAGAGGATTTGCATATCTGGTCACCAAATGCAACCACCAACTATTTTTGAGGTCAAATTGCAATTTTTGAAGTCAAAACAAATTTTTGAGGTCAACAAATAGGCCAAATTTCTAAAATCCTCAATTTTCATCCGATTGACTTGAAATTTTAAGAGGGTTTGCATATCTGGACACTGAATTCAACCACCAAGTATCTTTTGAGGTCAACATAGGCTTCAGAATCATTGGAATCTCCCGCGATGACGCTATCTCCGAGGGCCTTTCACTTAATCACCGCAGGCAGGTTGGTGGTCTTTCCATCTTCTACCGACTCCTCTCCGGCCTTGCTCCCCCAGCTCTCTCTGGGCTCTGTCCCCCAAATATTCCTGCAGGTCGCACAAGATCTGCCTGCAACCCTCTTATGGTTAAACTGCCAAAATCAAGACTCTCTGCTCACCTTCACTCCTTCATTCCTCTTTTCTCCCACCTCTGGAACAAACTCCCTCACTCTCTTCAATCCCACTCCTCCCTCCAGATCTTTAAAACGGCTGTTCACCACCATCTCTTATCTTCCCCAATCCAAAACCTTGATCTTTTCTACCCCCGCTGATTCCACCCCAAATCCACTTTTTTGAGGTGACTTTTGACTTCCTTCTTGGAAGTCCTTGGTGTCCTTGCGTTTTATACCTATCCTGCCTCCCCCCAGGCCCTCTCCCTCCAAAAACATCTCCCGATGTCCCTGCTCTCAAATGTTGTGTTTGTGTGCTTCCTCTCCTTCTCTCCCCATCTTGTCGACCGCACCCCTTTTTATATACTTTGTTTGCTTGTTTGTTTGATTTGTTTGTTTGATAAATGTTAGCTCTTTCACGGGCCTCGATTCTGTACACAAAAAAAACAAAAAAAAAACCGGCCAAAAGGCCAACACAAGCCAGATTTCTAAAATCCTCAATTTTCATCTGATTAACTTTAAAATTGAAGAGGATTTGCTTATCTGGACACTGAATTGAACCACCAAGTATTTTTGAGGTCAACTTAGGCCAAAAGGTCAAAAAAGGCCAGATTTCTAAAATCCTCAATTTTCATCTGATTGACTTGAAATTTGAAGAGGATTTGCATATCTGAACACTAAATTCAACCACCAAGTAGTTTTGAGGTCAACATAGGCCAAAAACTTATTTTAGGGATTTTGCAAGTATTGTGCTATGAATGATATTGTTACGGACACGGTTTTTGGATGTTATTTTACCGAGCGGTGGTGTATTTAACCGCGTCCGAACAGTTACTCCCCGATTAGAACCCGATTCCAACCGAACGTTGACTAATCGCGCTACAGATATTCAATTGGGAAACCTCTAAAGCGACCGAAAGAGAAGAAGAGAGAAGAAAGACAGAGTTTGGAGGAAGAACAGATTTATTATACACACACAAGCAATATTTTAGAGCGACCAATATTATTTACAGCAATAGATGGAAAAGAGCAGTCACACAGTGCATTGTTAACTTATTCTATTTCATTTACTTAATCCCCAAGACAAACGAGTAGGACAGGACGTTCACACTCACACGGTGGATATTGCAGGCAGGTAATGGCTCGAGGTTGATTGCTTGAGAGGAAGGCAAGGTCGGAGGCAGCAGCTTTCAACCCCTCGCGGTTTTGGCGGGAAAACCTCCGTCGCGTATCCGCGGCCGTCACGCGCTGGCTCGGCACACCTGCTCCTCTTCCTGGGGTGGAGCCGTCTCCCTCCGTTCAGCGCGTCTCTCCAACGACAGGGGATATTGCAGGGTAGGTAGGTAGGTAGGTAGGGCTTGCGGTGGATTGCGCTCCTCTTCCAGGTCATCCCCCAGCGTATCTCTCAAGGCCTCTCCGTAAAGCAGTTCCTTACATTCCCTTTTATCACCTCCGGCGGAATTAAGCCGCCGGCTCCGAGGGCACGCCTACCGGGTCACTCACCGCGGTGTTGATTGGCTGTTAGGGCCGGTTCACTCCTGCCCTCTTCTGACGAGGTGGAGCCACGCCTTTCTTCTCCAACCTTACCTCGTGGCCAATGGTGGTTGAAGAGAAAAACCGACCAAAATGCGGAAGGCAAATGGAAGGGAGGTTTTGGGGAAATTGGAAGGGCCTACGCTTATTTTGTTTGATACAATGCAAAGTCAATCTAGTGGAAAACACATACTTAGCCTACATGGAATAAGGAAATACACTATTTAAAAGATATATCGTGACCTGCGTGTATGTTCTATGAAATTAATTAGGAGGACGGCTGCGACCATTATTTACATTACCAGGATGTTACCATACCAAAACCATACTCTTCACATCCGTTACCCTTCCTCCAAAATTGTTACACTCCTCAAAACCCGTTACACTTCTCAAAATCGTTACACTGCACCCTCCTTTCTTCAGGCACGTCCTCGGGCCTACTAGACTTAACTGAGTGTGACATGTAGGTGTAATTCCCTCTACAATTAACCTGACCCTGAGTGTGACAATTTTAAAACACAAATAAGTATGTCCCCCTATTGCATTGCATCCTGTCTAACAGACTCAAGCCCACAGCTAACCGAATTACGGAATTATTCTGAAACTATACATTTACGGTGGGGAGCATTATTTACAATGACGTGATTTCTTATTTACAACGCAACCCAGGACCTGTGTGTTTTTTTCTTTTCTTTTTAGGGAACAAGAGAAAGAAATTCCTGTTGGGAGGGAGGAGACAGCACGCATTGCATCGATGCACCAGTACCAATACCACCAAAGCACCCAAAAGCACCCAAAAGCACCACAAAGCACCACTCGGTGCGCAGTCACCATGGTTCATAATAAACACAACAAAACAACTGGTGGTGGTCTTCTCCTTGTCTGCTGGGCCGATGTTCTTCCTGACGTCTTCTGGCTTCATGCGGCCTATTTGGACATAATAAAAAGCACAACTTGTGTTCGTTTTTTATTATTATTTAGGGCCCCAGGGGCCAACTAAGGGTGGTCCACCTGTTTGGCATAGGTGCCACCTTACCGAGGTCCGCAAGCAAGATTCCCTGGCCACTATGGCCGGTCTCCAACAGAGGTGCTCTGCCCCAGAACCTGGGGTCCATCAAGTGGTACTTGGCCGCCGAACAGCGGTCCATAAAGTGGTACATCAACGCAATGCGTGCTGGTTCTGGGAATCTCGGGCGCACAATGGCCACCTCACGCACGCTCCCCTCGGCACCCAATGGCGCACAGGTCATGTGGGAGACAAAAGAAAGACAATTGAGCGAGGGGTAAGGTCACAAGGGTACACGTCAAACAAGGCAATGCAAGGTGAAATGCGTACGGAGGGCGAAGTGAGAAAGCTCGTCCCTACCGTACGTCACCCCCCTGTCACCTACACTACCCTTGCTCTTACCCCATATTTACAAAATCTACCCATTTACAAATTCGTCACTACTGTCACGTCTTCCCCATATTTCCCTTATACCAAATTCGTCACCACAATCCCTCTACTTCAAAATTTGCCATCACCAAATTCATCATCAATCCTCATAAGGAGGCAGAGATGGAACATCAAAGCACAATGTCACACCCACGTCATGATGCGTCTCACAATCCAAACATTTGCATCATAAAAAATAATCAAAACATGGCATGGTGTGGAGTTACCTGTCACCTCCGGTGAGTGGGTGCAGATGGTGCGAGGAGATCCTTCATCCTAACTATCCTCTAAATGACTTTAACACACTTTACACTACCCGGGGTCTTTCCCCTGCCAATCCATTGGCCACTTACACTATGGGTTCTAACAACCAATCCCCATTGACCAAACTGTGGTGCTTCTCAATTTGGGGTCTCACTCCCCCGATTCATCTCCCGGTGCCCTCGCACAATTTCTGGGCCGCGACGTGTAGCTCTCCCAACAGGTCTACCCACCTGCACACCTCCACCACTGTAGTTGCCACCCGAGCTTACCTAGCTCCTCACCCTAACCTATCTAACTGGGGGCAGCCCCTCTCCTGGCTCTGTCACCCCATGGTGCCCTCTGGCACTGGGCTACCCGGGTCCGTCCTCCGGATCCTCGGGCCCCATCCACAACAACTACTACCGGCTCCCAGAGCCCACCTGCGGCCTCACCTGGCCGACATCCTTACAGTGGTGGAGTGCCCAAACCAACTACACACACTAACAGGCTACACGCCCAGCCATTTCCACAACACTAATGCACCCATCCAAAGACCATTCTTCCACTCGCACCACAGATGCCAATATCCAACCACAATTTACCTATACCCTCTACCTAACTCTTACACTACCCGCCCCGGGTATCCGTGATGGGGGGTCCACTCTTCCCCCATTCACACCTTCGCACCATCCACTCCACTCCACAATTTCCACCATTCTCACTCCACGACCATCCATTCCAATCCTCCAGACCATTTATTCCATACACCTGTCTTTCATTCACCTGTCGTTGCACACCTGTGCAATCTCACCTGGTGCCACCTGCACCCTCCTCCTCTTTCTGGACCAGTTGGTCAACGCAACACACATCACCATCACTCACTCATACACTGCTCCACACACCTGTTCAGTTGCACACCTGTGCAATCACACCTGTTCCATTCTCACCTGTTCAATCCTCACACACACGGCATCATCTCAGCTAACTTCTCCCCTCTGAAACTTGCGCTTCCCAGTCGTCCCTTTAAACTATTGCGCTCCCACGTCATTATCATCCATACTAATCTACCTGCGTCCCCACTACAGGTATCAGTCACTAACTAAACTTAACGTTACCTAATGTCATCTTCTAGGGCCCTATCAATATAACCTAACCCACCCGGGCTAGTTTTCACTGCCATACACCCCATAAGCTATTGCTCCTTTGCCCCACCTGTGAGGGATGGTGGATTTGCCATCCCACCACATCGGGGGTCTCTCACTACCAATTTCGCTCGTCCAAATCCAACAATTCAAAAATTTTCCATTTACTGCCAATTCTATTCACTTTTCTAAATTTCGTTTTAAATCACTATCACTATCACCATCACCCGTCTACTTATTACATCCTCTCGGTGCGCCAATTCACATCTACAGCCCGGCTTCGTACAGCCGAGCACTGAACGCGGATTGTTTTGTGCCAGCGGCTGGATACGTCCCGCATTCGGGGCAGGGACGGAGGCTTACCCGGGCCGAGATCCCATGCACCACTTCGGCGTGGAGCCATCCAATGTCCCGATCTCGACCTGCCGGCACGTCTCAATAGAAAGTGGTCGCCATGACGACCCTTCCTATCGAGCTGCCCGCTCCGCCTTGTGGAGCCCGGACGCGGCCGCTCCACGCGAGGCCCAGCGTGGATCGCGCACGGCGGTCCTTTCGAACCCGCCGTGGCTCGGATCTCCGCTGGTTCTCGCGGCACGCGAAGCCCGGCACGCACCGAGGGCCCGATCCGGCTAAAAGTCGACCTAACCTTTAACCCGGTTACCGTCGACGCTTCACCTGCAGGCTTACATGCATACGCTACCTCTTTCTTGCTCATACATGCAGCCGTTCCCATTCTCCTCGTACCTTTTCTTTCACACCTCGGTACACTCACTCCGCTCACCGACTTGGTCACACACCTGACCACCGAACACTTTGGCACACATTCGTTGCTCGCACACCTCACCAATACACCGCTTCGCGCCCCCTCCTCGGTCACCTCCTCTGTGACAATCACAGGTGTGCCCTCATTCGCACACCCAACCACGTGCCTCACCACCAACTCCAGCGTGCATTCCCACTCACGCTCTACCATTCCAGGTGTGCATCCTTCCATCCCAGGTGTACATCCTCGCTCACCTGCCACAACCAACTCACGCTCCGTTTCACTCTCACTACTCTCACCTCCACTCTCGGTCGCGCACTCACCCTTACTCTTGACAGCATGCGCTTTCCCCATGCACCTGTCCGTTACACACCTTTCTCGCGCATCCTCCCGCGCACACTTCTTCGTTACTTCCTCCGTAACACTCACCACAGGCATGCATTCTCCCTTACTCTTGACAGCATGCGCTTTCCCCATGCACCCGTCCGTTACACACCTTTCTCGCGCATCCTCCCGCGCACACTTCTTCGTTACTTCCTCCGTAACACTCACCACACCGCGCTTCCCTGTGCTCCCTCGCACACGCGCTTCGACCGGCTCACTCCTGACGGCACACTCACTCCTCGGCGTGCACTTTTTCCTCACACACCCCATGGTCGGACATTCTCGCACACCTCTTTTTTCGCACACCAGACCTGTCGCACACTTCACCAACGGCCTCTCACGAACACCCGGATCCAAACCAATCCCCAAGCCGACTGAAGCTTTCCTCACATCATATACATTGCCACTCACCTCCGTACTTCGTCTCACCTCCTCTGCCACCTGCAAACTTTTTATTTGGTCAGTGAGCACCGCATCATGATTTGAACACAGACCCTGTACATATTCCATCACTTCCTCCTGGATTTCTCTTTTAGTTTCTGTTCGTCCCTTCTTAATTTCACTCACCTCTTCTCCCACTTCCTCTAATTTTTGTTTAACCTCTTTTATTTCTCGGTGCGTCCCCTCAAGTTCGTCCTCTAAGGCTACCGTGACCGTCTCTATGTGCATCCTCACCTGCCGGTCCTTTGTCTCCATTATCTCTGTCACCTCCTCCACCCTCATTGTCAGTTCCTCCCGTACCATCTGACATTGCCTCTGCGTCGCTATTAATTCGTTTTTAATTTCCTTTTGTGTCGCCTTTAACCCTCCTAGTACCGCAGTGTTCTTTTGAACCTGCTCCACTAACTTAGTTTGTCCCTCTGTCAGCTGCTCCACCTCCTCCGTCAGATCTTCTATTCCCCCTTGTAACTTTGCCGTATTATTTCTCACCTCTTTCTCTATACGCTTTTCGCCTCGCTTTACCTCCTCGCGCAGCCCCGAAACCTCCTCACTTACCCCTCGTCGTATTTCCTCCATCTGGTTCCCCATCTGTTCGATTTCCCGGGCGGATTGTTCCCCCATTTCCCGCAATTTGTCCTCCATCCTATTTTCTAACCCCATTAACCCATTTTTCACCCCCTCTAACTGATTCTCCTGGGCAGCCATTCTATTTTCCACCCCCGTTAACCCATGTTTCACCCCTTCTATCCCATTGTCTAACCCCTCAAATTTCTTGTCTAACTCCTTAAAATTATTGTCTAACCCCTCAACGGTACCCCTCGCTTCGTCCCTCATTACCCCCATTTGGTTTCCCATTACCCCCATTTCGTTTCCCATTACCCCCAATTGCTTATTCTGAGCCTCCATCCGGTTCCCCATTACCCCCAATTGCTCACTCTGAGCATCCATCCGGTTCCCCATTACCCCCATTTGGCCCTCCAATCGCTCACTATTCTGGGCCATAAGGGCCTTCATTTGCATAAAAAACAAGTTCAAATCCATTGGCATCTCCGGTTCGACTACCGCGACCATGGGCGTGGCTAAATTTGGCGCCGCTGTAATCACGTGCGCTAGAGCGCCATTTTGTGCACCTGAAATTCCCGCAACCACATTGCCATTTTCCTCCTCCCTTTCTTCCCCGAAGTCCTGGGTTACTTCTAACCCCTCTATCTCTCCCACCGACATCCGATCGCCTTGATTGTCCATGGCGCGATCTCAAAATTCGGGTTTTATAAAACAACACAATTTCGGCAGCTCGTAATTTTGACCAAAATTTTTTTTTTAAAATTTGGGCCTAACAAATTTAGTCCCGGGTCCGAATCCGACTCCTCGACACCAATTGTTACGGACACGGTTTTTGGATGTTATTTTACCGAGCGGTGGTGTATTTAACCGCGTCCGAACAGTTACTCCCCGATTAGAACCCGATTCCAACCGAACGTTGACTAATCGCGCTACAGATATTCAATTGGGAAACCTCTAAAGCGACCGAAAGAGAAGAAGAGAGAAGAAAGACAGAGTTTGGAGGAAGAACAGATTTATTATACACACACAAGCAATATTTTAGAGCGACCAATATTATTTACAGCAATAGATGGAAAAGAGCAGTCACACAGTGCATTGTTAACTTATTCTATTTCATTTACTTAATCCCCAAGACAAACGAGTAGGACAGGACGTTCACACTCACACGGTGGATATTGCAGGCAGGTAATGGCTCGAGGTTGATTGCTTGAGAGGAAGGCAAGGTCGGAGGCAGCAGCTTTCAACCCCTCGCGGTTTTGGCGGGAAAACCTCCGTCGCGTATCCGCGGCCGTCACGCGCTGGCTCGGCACACCTGCTCCTCTTCCTGGGGTGGAGCCGTCTCCCTCCGTTCAGCGCGTCTCTCCAACGACAGGGGATATTGCAGGGTAGGTAGGTAGGTAGGTAGGGCTTGCGGTGGATTGCGCTCCTCTTCCAGGTCATCCCCCAGCGTATCTCTCAAGGCCTCTCCGTAAAGCAGTTCCTTACATTCCCTTTTATCACCTCCGGCGGAATTAAGCCGCCGGCTCCGAGGGCACGCCTACCGGGTCACTCACCGCGGTGTTGATTGGCTGTTAGGGCCGGTTCACTCCTGCCCTCTTCTGACGAGGTGGAGCCACGCCTTTCTTCTCCAACCTTACCTCGTGGCCAATGGTGGTTGAAGAGAAAAACCGACCAAAATGCGGAAGGCAAATGGAAGGGAGGTTTTGGGGAAATTGGAAGGGCCTACGCTTATTTTGTTTGATACAATGCAAAGTCAATCTAGTGGAAAACACATACTTAGCCTACATGGAATAAGGAAATACACTATTTAAAAGATATATCGTGACCTGCGTGTATGTTCTATGAAATTAATTAGGAGGACGGCTGCGACCATTATTTACATTACCAGGATGTTACCATACCAAAACCATACTCTTCACATCCGTTACCCTTCCTCCAAAATTGTTACACTCCTCAAAACCCGTTACACTTCTCAAAATCGTTACAATATATTTGTTTGTTTGTGTGTCTGTCTGTCTGTGAACAAGATATGTCAAAAAGTTGAAGACTGATTTGGACGAAACTTGGTGGACAGGTTGTGTGTGTGACAAGGACTAACCGATTTGATTTTGGTGAATATCTGAATATGGATTCGGATACGATAATTATTTAATTTCTTAGGTGATTCTTCACCATTGAGGGATCGGGCGAAAAGCGAAATATAACATGATATTTTTAAAAGTTATGGATAACTAATGACTAAACTAGGTGGATGAGTTTGTTAGGTGACAAGAACAAGCCGATTAGATTTTGGTTCAGGTCTGGATCCAGACCTGGCCCTTCAGTGGGATACCAAACAAACTGTTCAGCCTGGCGCAGGTATGCACTCTATCAAGTGCCGTTCTAGTTTCACCTCTGCTTGTCTGTCTATCTCCAAGCAGGATGTCTCAAATCGTTGTTGATGGATTCGGACGAACCTCGGTGGACAGTTTGGATGTGTGACAAGGACGAATTGATTAGATCTTGGTGAAGATCCGGATCTGAATAAGATAATTTTAAAAGTGATTCTTCACCAGTGACAGATGGGACCCAAAATCGACATATTATAGAAAGATCTCAAAAACTTGTGGGCGGATTATGACAAAACTTGGTGGATGAGTTCGGTAGCTGAAGAAAAACAAGGAAATTAGATTTTTCATTGTCAATACCAAATTTATTTTCTTGTGTCATTATTTCTGGATGGATTATGACATAGTTGACAACAGTTGATGAGAATCAGCCGATGAGATTTTGGTTGAAGTTCCAGATGCAAGATCCTGCCTATCGTTGGGATTGAAAGCGTAAAGTGTTCAGCCAGGCGGGGGTTTGTGCTCTACCGAGTGCAGTTCCAGTTACATTTTAATTCACAAGCATTTTACGTTTTCTTCAACAATTACGTCATTATTTCTTCCGATCCAAGTCATGTTACTTCCAACTGTCACTCTAACTGCCTCCGAGGGAAGCAACTTCACAGCTAACAGTGCGGCTCTATGTTATTATTTTGATGGCTGGATGAACACCATCACATTATCTGCTGTGGGCACATCGAAAAACCCCTGCGATGTTCAGAGCGTAATGGGTCTTTTTTGGTCGTTGGCTAATGCTCCGGCCTTGCCAGATTGCAGAACAGCATTTTTGTTTTTGCATGTGTGTACACTAACAGCTTTTCGCTGCTGAGGATGTGCTACCTATAGACAAATCTCAGGAGGATTTCATTAGATCGGAATACACTTCTGACTTTGCCATTTTGTGCATCGTTGTAGTTTTTAAAAAGCATTCATTTAAAACTGAAAGTAGAGGAACTTATAATGTAGAATAGGATATCCAAGTTAGAAGTGCATTTTGATGGGATTGCTCTCTCTTCCCAAGTGTGTGTCTGTCACTTCCCATTTGATCAGTAATGAGAGCGTGTTGAGTGAGAGGTTTATGAAGGGCCTGGTTGGACCACCCTTCGGGGCAATGAGTGTGTATTGAGAGTGTGTATCGTGTCACACTTGTTTGGGTTTTGCTTGTCTTTCAAAAATGCAATGCCACTCAGGTGCTCTTGCAAGCATTCCAAGCTTGACAGCCATCATTGGTTTCAAGGCACGTTATTTCATCATTGGGGGCATGGCCATATGTAGGTTCTCAAGGTCGTGGGAATGAAATTAGGTGAAATCTTGCATCGTGTTGGTGAGGTGAGGAAACAAAATGAAGTAAAAACATGGCCGAGCAATCCACGCGTCGTCTTCCAGCCGTGCAGAATATCTGCATATTTGTCAAACCACTGGAGCAGAAATAATCTTGGCTGGTCTTATTCACTCAGTTGACTTGGCAAAGCAAAATTTAAATGGTTGTTAGGGTTAGGGTTGTTAGGGTTAGGGTTGGTAGGGTTGTTAGGGTTAGGGTTGTTAGGGTTAGGGTTGTTAGGGTTAGGATTAGGGTTGTTAGGGTTAGGGTTAGAATCACTTGGTTGGTTGCAAATCACTCGTTCCTTTAGCTTTGGGAAAACGGTCGGATATATGCGTTAGGGTTAGGGTTAGTTCTTAGGGTTAGGGTTAGGTGGTTGTTCGGGTTGTTGTTAGGGTTAGGGTTA
Organism: Myxine glutinosa; assembly: GCF_964187855.1. Lineage (NCBI taxonomy): Eukaryota > Metazoa > Chordata > Myxini > Myxiniformes > Myxinidae > Myxine > Myxine glutinosa. The sequence goes on from NC_136270.1 coordinate 108,301,893, forward strand.
AGGTTAGGGTTAGAATCACTTGGTTGGTTGCATCACTCGTTCCTTTAGCTTTGGAAAAACGGTCGGATATATGCGTTAGGGTTAGGGTTAGTTGTTAGGGTTAGGGTTAGGGTTGTTAGGTTTGTTGTTGGGGTTTTTAGGGTTAGGGTTAGGGTTAGTTGTTAGGGTTAGGGTTAGAATCACTTGGTTGGTTGCATCACTCGTTCCTTTAGCTTTGGGAAAACGGTCGGATTTATGCATCATTTTTCTCTCCTACCAAACCGATTGAAAATCTAACGGACGCCGTTAAATCTGCCAGTATCGCAAGCGAAGTCCCCTCCGCAAGAAAGGTCCCCCGACTAAATCTTGCCAGAATTATTACTGTGTAGCCAAACCCTGCTGGAATTATACACACGGATAAGAGAATCCTCTTTTAAATCGTAGCGGTGCAGACATCTGGCACTATGTAAAGGGATTGCGCTCGCCTGCAGAAACGTACCCGTGGGGCTCAGTTGCAGCTAATTGCACAGTGCTGGACCTGCAACTGTAAGCACGATGCTGGAACGTCCGTTCAAGGCTCGCAGCACACGGAATTCAAAATGCATTTGATTTTTAACTGATTGCTACAACATATGTTCGTCGATAACTCGATCATCGCTTGAATCAGTAGCTCCTAGGGTCAAAGGTGATGGGTTTATTTCGCAAGTGCCTTTTCGTAATGGTGTTTGTGTTTCCTTGTGTGGGATGGCGAGTTGGTTACAGTGACATTTGTTGGAAGCTCCACTGCTCACCGCAAATTTTTATTATTACCCCATTATTGTTTTTAACATCATGGTTGACGAACTGTGCGATGCATCAAAGGGTCATCTTGTAAGACTTGTTTTAGCTATAATGGTTTGTTTATTTGTGCCAAAGTAAAATGTTCAAGTCTTCCTGTTTCTGAATATTCAAATTGAACCTTCAACCTTTCATCGTTTCTGTTTCTCACATCAATTGTGTGGAAAGACTCGGTGGTGTAATGGTTGGAGCATTTGCTCTGAGTCCGGGAGGTCAGCATTTCGAACGCCGGCCCGAGTCATACCAAAGACTAAAAATGGGACCTGCTGCTTCCTTGCTTGCCGTTCAGCATTTATAAAGGCCCCCCCCACACATAAGAAGGCCCCTCTATTTTCTCCAAGATTTTCCATCTCTCTTACTGTGCAAGTATTTACTCAACCCCCTGGAAGCACGTCTACGTCTGCCCTGTCCCAAAGAAGGGTGACGTGTACAATACCTCAAATTACCACCCAGTCACTTTGACCTCCAATATCTCTGAAGTCATGGAGTCTCTCACCAATAAACAACTTTTACACGACCTCAAAATCCTGCTGTATTCTCAATTATTACCAATACGGCTTCTACGAAGACAAGTCCACTGGCTACCTCCTCGCCTACGTGGCCTTCAGCTCTTGAGCATGTCCGATACATTTGAGTTGCGGTGATGGATATCAGCAAAGCCTTTAACGGGGGCTTGCACAAGGGTCTCCAAAAGGAGCTCACAATGTATGGTATTCAGCCCCATGTATGGTATGGTATGGTATGGTATTCAGATGGGATGAGCTAGTACTAGTACGCTGAACAGATCAGGATGTAACTGGACAAATGGAACAGTAGAGAGAGGGGGGAAACATCAACAGCAGAGTTGAAGACCAAGATAGAGGCAGCCTTGGACAATGGGTGAGGGGAGGAATGGTGGGGGTGAGGGGGGAACAGGAGATAATATGCATGGGGTGGACAAGATGGATACATAAGGAAAATTTTAGGAGGGAAAATTGGAAATTTGGAAAGAGGTGGGTTTGTGGTTGGAGGGGTTAACGAGGATAGAAAAGATCATGGTTTTGGATTGGGGATGATCTGAGATTGTGGTGAACAGCTGTCTTGAAGACGTGGATGGGGAGAATGAGATTGAAGAGGATGTGGAAGTTTGTTTCACGGGCAGGAAAAAATAGGAACAAATGAGTGGAGGTGAACAGTGATCGTGGATTTAGGTCGTTTAACCAGAAGGGAGTTGATGGTGGACTATGTGAGCCTTGCAGAAACAAGGGGGGAGGGATGGACAAAGCATGGAAAGAGCAGAGGGTGCAGGACCAGAAAGGAGTTCCAAAAATACCTCCGACCTGTCTTTGATGTGAAAGTGATAAGCCCATGGATAGGCTTTGTCAAGGGAGATTCCATTGATCTTGAAGGCCTTGGTTTCCATGGAATTAAGCTGAGGAAGGTGTGAAGCAGGCACACCAGTCTAGAGGGGGGAGCAGTACTTCATCAATCTGTGGCTGAAGTCCTTGTAGGTAGATAAGGAATTCAGGTGTGCCAAGTATTGACATTGTATGATTGGTGTTTGAGGCCAACTTTGAAATGTAGTTTGCTCAAGAAAGATCATAGCTGATAGTGATACCTAGGCGTATGAATGACTGAACCTCCTCAAGAGGATTTTTAAGAGAGTAGAATAGGAGAGTTTGCCAGATGGTCCTTTTGGATAGAGAGAGTGAGAGTTTGACTTTTGTCAGGATTGAAAGACATATTCCAAGTGTTTAGCCAGCTCGTGATTTTTTTTCAAGGTCCGAATAGAGGGAAGAGATTGCATCCAACCTGTCTGAAGGATGAGGGATGTCACGGCAGAGTGTGGATTCATCAGCAAATAGATAAAGGATTTTCCAGAGAGTTGGAGAGATAATTGATGAAGATCAGGAATAGGACTGGGCCCAGAATACTACCTTGGAGCACTCTAGCCTTAGCAGGGAAAAGAGATTAAAGGATCCTGTTGGCTATAAGAGTAGAGTAGGTCAGTAAGCCATGTGTGGCGTTGACGATGGAGGCCATAGGCAGAGAGTTTGGAGAGCAAGTTGGGGTGCCAGACTGCATCAAAAGCTCGAGATATGTCTGGAGAGACGGCCCTGGTCTCAGGTCTGACATTGAGGGCCTCCATCCATTGTTGGGAGAGTCGATGCAGCATATCCAAGGTAGATTGACCTGGTTTGAATCCAAATTGATGATCTGAGATGAGGTCATTGGAGAAAAAGAATGATTTAATTTCATCTACGATGATCGATTCCATGACCGTGCTGATGATAGGAAGTAAGCTAATAAGGCTGGAGTTAAGTGGATCACTTTTTGCACCTGTATATGCAATGCAATGACATTGGCCGACTTCCAAGAAGATGGACCCTATGTATGGCAAAGTATAGGGCGAAACAAGCCGAAAGAGGATCGCAAGGGTAGCAGAGGAGGTTTTTCAGACACGTGAGCCGATGACGTCCGGTCCAGTTGCAGAATCAGAGTCATTGGTTGCAAGAAACTCCTACATATTCTGCGGTGCAAATGACCGAGTCCAGGAGCAGTTTGGCATAACTGGGTAGGGGAGGTGGTTGAGCAAGTGGATGGGGACACAATATTTGGATGCAAACACAGAATTGAGGCATTCGGCCTTCTCACGAGTGGAGTAGGCTGTGTGCCATTTTAAATGAGGGAAGGGATGGAGGGGAGTATACTCCTGAGACAGACTGAGCAAGGCGCTACCACGTATTAGAGGAGGGAGACAAGCCTGAGCTCATCTCCTGATTTTTCAACTTCCTCACTGGGCGATCTATCTCTCCCTTCCTGTGTTGATGGTGCTCTTTCTGAGCCCTACCAGATCAATTGTGGTATCATTCAAAATTCAGTCATCTTGCCCTCTTTCTTCATTTCATCAATTTCCCTTTCACAGCTACTAACAACATTGTTCATTCCTTTGCTGATGACTCCTCCTCCACTCCTCCACCAGTTCTAAAACTCAGTACACATCCTCGCAGTCCCTGTCTACTGACCACCTCACAACTGCTACCTCCATCAGTCATTATCTCAATATCACCCTCCAATGGGGCTCTGGCAACCATGTCCCCTTCAATCAGTCGAAGACAAAAACCTTTTTTATATCCAGCAAGATCACTGCAGTCACCCCTCCTCTTGTCAAATCCAGCTCTCAACTCCAGCATTTGTTCTCCATTACAATTCTCGGTGTCACCATCTCCAGTCATCTCTCCTGGCACCCTCACATCCTGAATATCACCAAATCTGCCTCCAAGAAACTTGGTTTTCTCTTGGGAGCTCACAAGTGCTTCAACTCGCATAATCTTCTCACCTTCTAGATATCCCAAGTCAGACTGGTGATGGAATACTGCTTCCATGTCTGGGGAGGCACTCCTCTGTCAGTGATCAATATTCTGTATCACATCCAGCCCAAGGCTGTCTGACTGATTGATGATCCTACGTTGTTTAGCCATCTCCAACCTTGGGCTCATCATTGAGCGGTCTCCTCCCAATGTCTCTTTAACCACTACTACCACAGTTGGTGCTCTGTTTAACTCTGTTTCTGTCCCACCTCATCTTCACTCTGTTCATAACACCCATTTTAGATTTAGCTTCTAATCATAACCTTTTCTGAATTACTCTCCCTTCCATCCGTACCAATCACAATGCCTACTGCTACTTCCCCTAAACTTGTTTGTGGCTGCTGGCTGCATCATTTTCTGGAAGCACGAGGCTGTGCTGCTGACACAGTACCCCTGATACCAGAAAGTTGGTACTCATTTTGCAGACATCGGAAGGATCACAGGCTGATTCAACCCACCTCGTGTTATTTAACGGAACGACAGGTGCTCAAACTCAAGACCCCAAGATCTTAAGCCATCAACCTTAACCGTTAAGCAACACCATGCTTTCCCCTGCACTTTCTCGATTTATAACAGCCTCCCCAGCAGTGTGTTCCCAACCCCTACCAACTAGCAACAATTGAACAACTAAGCAATCATCTAGATCCCATTTAATGATTTCATTTTTCCATCTCCTTTTCTTAGCTTTTTCACCCAGGAGAGGAGAGCGCTCTTGGATTTTCGGCTCAACATTTTCACTGCGGTGTTCATAAATTATTATTTAAAAAATAAATAATGGAGGCAATTACTTGCCAAGTGACATTAATAAATCAATGAAAATGGTGAAACGGAGAGAAAAGCTAACAAAAGCCCGTTATCTTGGATCACATTCCATGGAAAGGCAGAGTGTAGTGATTGTCTTGGGTTTTTTTATGGGTTAGTGAGAGATCTCACAGGATAGGACTCTGGACCATTATTCAGAGGGACTTTTTCAATGGCAAACACACAAAAAAAACAAACATGGAGGTGGACACAGATGGTCTCACAATCACACTAAAAAAACACCTTTACATACATATCAATATGAACTAATGGGAACAGATGAGGGATACGGTATTGTTTATCGATCGAGACAGACAGATGGAGATAACAGTGATTTATTTTCTCTATTGAAATAACGTAATGTGTGCAGCACGAAACAGAAGATCAGAGATTGGGGAAGGAAGCTAATTTGCCCAAATACACTGGATGTGTCGCACAGAGAGATAAACTTGAAGAGAAAAAAATGGTGAAATAGATTAGGTCATCATCTGGGTAACAGGCCATCATCAAGCTTCAATTCTTTGCATACAATAAACTCCAGTGCATCAAGTATCCCACAACAGATTTCTTTAAAGCCCAGTCTGCTTTTTTTCAGAAAAATGATTGCAAGAAAAGAAGTGAAAAATAAATAATGGAAAAATGGCATTTATGTCGGATAATAAGTGAAAAACATAGGGGCAATACCCCTGGCGCTCACCTGGTAGAATAAACAGTACACTGCATGACTAAAGGTATTTTAAACCAATTTCAATGGTTTCTAGAAGACAGGGCAGCATACAGTAGAATCATACTAACATAATCATCATAAGGCATATTCTTGGCACTAACACCATAAGGCACTAACATAATCACCATAAGGCATATTCTTGGCGCTAACATCATAAGGCACTAACATAATCACCATAAGGCATATTCTTGGCACTAACATCATAAGGCACTAACATAATCATCATGATTCTTTTTCTTAATGGTGATATTTTGCAGACTGTAAACAAACAAACAAAAAAATACCTATTTTGGGGGGCAACCTCCACCCCCACCACTAACCCCGGCACTCATACCTCCTCAGACCCCAATTTTTCTAATGCCTTGAACAAACATTGATACATCACGGGTGGTGAATGTTGTGGTCAAGTTTCATCGATATCGTGTGTAGTTTCAGAGAAGAAAGCAAATACCTATCTTTGGGAGTCAAACCTGGATCCACTTTGAACCCCATGTAGACCCCCGTAGACCCCGATCTTTTTTTTAATGCTGTGCACAAACTTTAGTCACAACACAATAAATATCATTTGTGCCAAGTTTGGTCACAATCTCATCAGCGGTTTCGGAGAGAAAGTTGCAAGTGTTTACGGACGGACTGATGGACTGACGCATGGATGACGCGCCATCACATAAGTTCCCCTGAACTTCGTTCCAGGTGAGCTAAAAGACATAATTGATCAAGAATCATCCATATATCAAAAAGGAAGCATAAAATGTAAAGCTTTAGCTGCCAAACAGAGAAGAAAGCAACATACCTAAATCAATAATTGAATTGCCATGTCTGTGCTTTGTCCTCACATCCTCTCCCCCCCCCCCGCCCCCCCACCCTCGCCCCCTCCCGGTCATATGCAGGGCGACGCGGGCCACCATCGACCCCCTTCTGGCGAAACTCCCAAAACCTAGAACCACTGCTCACCTCCACTCACTTGTTCCTCTTTTCCCACCTGTGGAAGCACCTTCCACATTCTCTTCAATCTCATTTTTCCTTCCAGGCATTCAAGACAGTTTTTCACCGCCATCTCAGATCATCCCCCATCCAAATCTCCACCCCATCCCATTGTTTTTGCCACTATTTCCATCTTGTCCACCCTTGGTGTTATCCCCTACCCCACATCGTTACCCTCATCCCTTGTTTGTCGGTCTCTATTTATTTCCTCCATCGGCCATGTTGTTGGCATTTCCCCAATCTCTTTCTGATACACCTTATGTTATGTTGTGTCCTGATCCGTTCTGTATTCTAGCTCTTCCACGAGCCTCGGCTTTGTAAACAAAATTTTTTTTTTTTAAATCAAGGAAACAAATAAATTTGTTCCACGAGCCTCGATTCTGTATTCCCCCCAAAAAAATGGAATAAAAAAAAGAGTGAACTCTTTATAATCCGCCACCACATAATCAGCTGTGGACCTAGCCTTTGTCTAACTCTAAAGAGACATTCCCTGCAAGGCAGCATGGGGATTTGCAATCAGAGTTTCCTTCTCCTCGGTTGATTGCCGATCACGGCACAAGGGCTCCACCTACCTTGGTGAGTGTCACAGCAAGTCCTCACAATGGAGGGCCATGCACACTACACCTCCAGGGTACCAACCTACTAGGAGATCCTCCAGACATTTAGCCAGTGCCCTCAAGAGCATTGTTACCATGGTGCACCACGAGGAGGTAGTCTGAAAGTCTTGGCAAGGGTAGAGGCTATGTGCCGGAAGGAAGGGCTTACACACTCGGTCTTCTTTTCGCTCGCAGAGCTATCCGGCGGCCGTAGCTAAAAGCAATGAATGGTAAAGCACATTTCACACAACGACAGCACTACACGCACGTACACCTGCCCAGTGAAAAAAAAATACAGAAGCACCACCATTAATAACAGCATTGAGATGAATAACAGCAACATGCTTTTTCTTAATGGTGATATTTTGCAGCGAGTGCTTTGGGTTAAAGATTTGGTTGTAGTAGGAGACGGAACATGACTCGAGCAGACAGTATGATGTCAGGCAGAGATAAATAAGGCAAGTCGGGTTTTGAGTTGGCTTGGGACAGGCGATATGTCCTTGCATTGTATAGAAATTTGGGTAGGCCACTTATATAGCATTGGGTTCAATTGCGTCCGTGTTGGTAAAATAAGGATGTATCTGCAGTAGAGAGTATAACGTGGATCTAAATAATTGATACCAGGATTAATGGATCTTAGTTATGCGGACATATAAGACGCGCTTTACAACAGAAAACTGATTATGGGGTGATATTATCAAAGCAATTAATATTTATTATGAGGGACTCGTCGATATTTTTCCCAGTTTAATGCAGGGGATAAGAAGTGCAAAGATAAAGGCTCTAACAATCTTGTCTCAATTAGTCCAAGGTACAAACCCTCCTTATATCCAGGAAGCCGCTTCTCAAGTCCAGCTTTTTATTTATTTATTTATTTATTTTTTGTATACAGAATCGAGGCTCGTGTAAGAACCAACACATTGAACATGAAAACATGCACAGACACATAAAACATAAAATGAAGGGAGCAGAAAACAAGAGGGGGAGAGAGAGGGAAGCACACAAGCACAACAACAGTAGGGAACAGGGACGTCGATAGATCTGTGGAAGGGTGAGGGCTGGGGGAGGAGGGAGCGGTACATGGTACAAAGCAAATTAACACTACCAGGAATTTCAGGAAAGAAGTTGGGGATTGAAAGAGGTGGATTTGGGGTGTTTTAACAGTGGTAGAAAAGATCAAGGCTTTGGATGGGGGAAGACAAGAGATGGTGGTGAACAGCTGTTTTAAAGACCTGGAGGGAGGAGTGGGATTGAAGAGAGTGAGGGAGTTTGTTCCAGAGGCGGGAGAAAAGAGGAATGAAAGAGTGAAGGTGAGCTGAGAGTCTTGATGCTCGGTGAGTGAAGGTGAGCAGAGAGCTCTCAACTCCAGCAGTCTCATATGCTCAGTGTCACCGTCTCCTCCTGGAAAAGTATAAATCCTTGGTCATCCATGTTGTGCAGCATTATCGTCAAGGCCGATCACCTGGATGTAAAACTTTCACGCTAACAAACATTGGCAACCCCCTAGCATGCGACTTTGTTTTATATTGCACAATAGATGTTTCCATTGTGGATCAGAAAAGTGTTCTTGATGTAGAGACATGATGCAGACTTTGATTTTGATACACCATGTTCTTTACAGATAGAAGCATTGGAGGCACAATGCTAGGGGAGAGGTCGGCGCTCTGATTCTGCTCTGATTTTGGGAGGTCGGCGCTCTGATTCTGCTCTGATTTTGGGAGGTCGGCGCTCTGATTCTGCTCTGATTTTTGGAGGTCGGCGGTTCATCCGCTCTGATTTTGGGAGGTTGACGATTCATCCGTTCTGATTCTGGGAGGTCGGTGGTTCATCCACTCTGATTTTGGGATGTCAATGGTTCATCCGTTCTGATTCTGGGAGGTCGGTGGTTCATCCACTCTGATTTTGGGACGTCAATGGTTCATCCGCTCTGATTCTGGGAGGTCAGTGGTTCATCCACTCTGATTTTGGGATGCCAATGGTTCATCCGCTCTGATTCTGGGGGGTCGGTGGTTCATCCACTCTGATTTTGTCCTCTCTCATTTTGTGAGGTTGATGGTTCATCCGCTCTGATTCTGGGATGTTGGTGGTTCATCGGCTCTAATTCTGGGAGGTTGGTGGTTCATCCACTCTAATTCTGGGAGGTCAGCGGTTCATCCGCTCTGATTTTGGGAGGTCGGTGGTTCATCCACTCTGATTTTGTCCTCTCTGATTTTGTGAGGTTGACGGTTCATCCACTTTGATTTTGGGACGTTAATGGTTCATCCGTTCTGATTCTGGGAGGTCGGTGGTTCATCCACTCTGATTTTGGTACATCAATGGTTCATCCGTTCTGATTCTGGGAGGTCGGTGGTTCATCCACTCTGAATTTGGGACGTCAATGGTTCATCCGTTCTGATTCTGGGAGGTTGGTGGTTCATCCGCTCCAATTCTGGGAGGTTGGTGGTTCATCCACTCTAATTCTGGGAGGTCAGCGGTTCATCCACTCTGATTTTGGGACGTCAATGGTTCATCCGTTCTGATTCTGGGAGGTCGGTGGTTCATCCACTCTGATTTTGGGACGTCAATGGTTCATCCGTTCTGATTCTGGGAGGTCGGTGGTTCATCCACTCTGATTTTGTCCTCTCTGATTTTGTGAGGCTGACGGTTCATCTGCTCTGATTCTGGGAGGTTGGTGGTTCATCCGCTCTGATTCTGGGAGTTTGGTGGTTTATCCGCTCTAATTCTGGGAGGTTGGTGTTTCATCCACTCTAATTCTGGGAGGTCAGCGGTTCATCCACTCTGATTTTGTCCCCTCTGATTTTGTGAGGTTGACGGTTCATCCGCTCTGGTTCGGGGAGGTTGGTGGTTCATCCGGTCTAATTCTGGGAGGGTGGCAGTTCATCCACTCTGATTTTGGGAGGTCGGTGGTTCATCCACTCTGATTTTGTGAGGTTGACGGTTCATCCGCTCTTATTCTGGGAGGTTGGTGGTTCATTCGCTCTGATTTTGGGAGGCCGGCGGCGGTTCATCCGCTCTGATTTTAGGAGGTCGGCGGTTCATCCGCTATGATTCTGGAAGGTTGGCGATTCATCCGCTCTGATTCCAGGAGGTCAGCAGTTCATCTGCTGTGCTTTTGGGAGGTCGGCAGTTCATCCGCTATGATTCTGGGAGGTCGGTGGTTCATCCGCTCTGATTTTGGGAGGTCGGCGGTTCATCCGCTATGATTCTAGGAGGTTAGCAGTTCATCCACTCTGATTCTAGGCGGTTAGCGGTTCATCCACTCTGATTCTAGGAGGTTAGCTGTTCATCCACTCTGATTCCAGGAGGTTAGCGGTTCATCCACTCTAATTCCAGGAGGTTAGCGGTTCATCCACTCTGATTCCCGGAGGTTAGCGGTTCATCCACTCTGATTCCAGGAGGTTAGCGGTTCATCTACTCTGATTTTGGGAGGTTAGCGGTTCATCCACTCTGATTCTCGGAGGTTAGCGGTTCATCCACTCTGATTCCAAGAGTTTAGCAGTTCATCCACTCTGATTCTAGGAGCTTTGTGATTCATCCACTCTGATTTTGGGAGGTCGGCGGTTCATCAGCTCTGATTCTAGGCGTCTGCAGTTCAAGCTCCACCCTCGAGATAGGAAAGACTTTGAAATGGTACATGCCGCATTTAAATGGAAAGAACATGGCCAAACGATGCTGTGATATGATGTACCATAATCTTTATGGAGCGTTTGTGCTGCCAAAGCAGTTTTTTGGCAAGAGTTTTACTGGGTGCTTTGCCTTTTCCTTCCCAGCATTGTTTGTCCGTGATATATCCCTTTAAATGCTGAACATCAAGCAAGAAAGCAGCACGTACCTTTATTAAAACTTTGGTAGCATTCAGGCAGGGTTTGAGCCACCAACCTCCTAGACTCAGAGCGGACGTTTTAAGCATTACCCCCACTGAGTCTGCTTGATGCAGACAAGATGGGTAGAATTACCGTTTTTTTTCTTGTTTTTTTTTTGTATACAGAATCGAGGCTCGTGAAAGAGCTAACATTTATCAATCAGATATACCGTCAGAATCAGATATGCCGTTATCAGTATCTGAAGTAAATGAGGAAATTCATACAATATTTCAGTGGCTAGAGAGAATAGGCAGATATAATAATGGATTTTTCAACCAATTGTTGTTGTTGTTGTTGTTGTTGTTGTGTTGCCCCAGTCAGTTCTGATTGAACAGACCAGTGGCACGGAGATAGCCTTTCACTTTTACTTTCATCAGATTTATTGTTATGAGACTTTCACAAGTTCATGCACTTTTATTATTGTTTTATACATGCGCAAATTGTATTTTTTATTATTATGGAGTCCAGGATCGTTGAAGAGCTCGAAGAATGAATGGAACAGGATGCAACAGAGCAAAAGGAAGAGTAGAAAGAGGGGGGAAACACCACCAGCAGGGTTGGACAAAATGGAGGGGGATGTGGACATATAAGGGATGGGGGAAGGATTGAGGGGTAGAGGAGGATGCAATGGGTGGACTAGATGGATACAGGACACTCAAGAAGTGGAAATTTGGAAGTAGGTGAGTTTGTGGGTCGGGGAGAGGGGAAGCGAGGAGGGCGAATAGAAAAGATCATTGTTTTGGATGGGGGATGATCTAAGATGGTGGTGAACAGCTGTCTTGAAGATTTGGAGAGAAGATTGAGATTGAAGAGAATGTGGAAAATGATTTCACAGGTAGGAAAAATAAGAGGAACGAATGAGTTGGGGTGAGCAGTGATTCTGGATTTTGGGATTTTTACCAGAAGAGGGGGATGATGGTGTAGTGCATGCACCCTGCAGAAACCTGGGGGAAGGGTACAGGGGGAGAGGGGGGGAACCAAGCACAGAAATAGCAGAGGGTGCAAGTCAAGAAATTAGGTGGTAGAAAACAAAGAAACATCCGGGGCCTCACCTCCAACCTGACAGATTCCTCAATCCAGGTCGCTGGTGATAAACCGGACATCATTTGTTTAGTCGAATCCTTCCTCCCACCAGACATATCTAACTCCTTAGTGCCTTTCCCTAGCTATTGTCTCCTCTGGTTTGATTGACCTGAACCCTGTCCAGGTGGTGGAGTTGCACTGTATATCAATAACCCCATTTCTCACTCTCCGTGTACTGCTCTCATCCTCCCAAACCCCAAGTGTGCATCTGGCTGCGACTTTCCTTTCTCTTCCACCTCATGTTCATCTGTGTATTGTACCGTCCTCTCAACAATGCCGACTTCATCTACATCTCTCTCTCTCTCTCTCTCTCTCTCTCTCCCCCTCCGATGGCATGGACCAACTTTTAACAACTCATTCCAACTCTCTCTTCCTCATATGATGTGATTTCAATTGTCACCATGCAAATTGGCACGGTTGTTGGTATCTCTCTCACCAGCCATAGCAATTTAGCAAAGGATTTTTGTGAATCCATGGGACTGACTCAATCTGCGAACATTTCAATCCAGATTTTTCCAAATGGCAAATCTTCCCTTCTGAATTTGGAGATGACAAACTTCTCCGCCAACGTGTCTTGCCCGTCTTCTACCCCAATTGGCTCATTTGATCATGTGCTTGTGAAAGTCTACATCTCTCTGACATTCTCATAGAACAGCCTCAGCACTTGCAAGTCTGGCAGTTTACGCAGGCAAACTGGCAGGGACTGCGAGCATCCATCATACTTCAGGACTGGTCTTCTGGACCTGGATCTGGAGTGGACTGGATTGATCTACCGTCCCTTGATATTGATTCAGCCTGGGAATTCTTCCGCAGAAACCTGCTCTCCCTTATGCGCTGATTCATCCCTTCTCGTCTTCAGTTAACATAACCATTCACCCACTATTGGTACTCTTAATCCTGTGGTGAAGCAGTTGCCTTAATTAAAACCACTTGCATTCTCCTGCTGGAAGGAAAATCCAACCGAAGATCATTCCACAAAGCTCGCAACAAGTGTATACCTACTTTCAGGAGAGCCAGAAAACAACATCTGTCCAATCTCAAGAATGAGCTTTCAAACTTGCCTTCCTCCTCTAAAACCTGGTGGCGCCTCGTCAAGCCTGTCTCTGGTGTGTGCTCCCTTTCAACCCCTTCCATCACTTCAAATGGAACCACAGCCATCTCCCCTCATGAGAAGGCCGAATGCCTCAATTCTGTGTTTGCTTCAAAGTCTTGTTTCCCTAACACCTCTCTTGTCTGTACCCCACCTTTGCAGTTGTACCCACATGCTCCTGTATTACGTGTATTTTGCACCTGAGAAAAATACGAGGGAGAGTGTTGCTCCCTATGACAATGGCATGCTGGAAAATCGCCCTGAGTGGCTTGGAAGGAGACACAAAATATATCTGCCCTCTGTGTTTTATCATTACAAACAATAATGATATGAAACAGAAAAATGAAGGAATAATTATGGGTGGTACCTCCTACACCTCCTCCCCCCCCACCCTCTCCTCCCTCAGCGCCCCTACCAACAGTTTTCAAAACCAACAAGGCCTGCTTTCCGAGAATTCCTTTAATCGGCCTGCTTTACTCCAACTGCTTGATGATATCCTTGTCGTAACTGGTTCTGAGCCTCGGGGTGTGGTTTTCACCTTCTTGGGTGTGGCCATTGGAATGCGCCTTGTGAGTGGTCGTGACATTGATCATTTGACTTATTACCCTCACCTGAGGAGAGGGTATTTCATTTGAGTCCGTTTGTTCGTCTGTCTGTTTGTTTGTTTGTCCGCACAGAATAAATATGATTTTCTCTGCAACAGTTGGTCCGAATGACAGGAAATTTTCACCATAGGTGCACCTCCACCTGTATAATTATTTAATGATAATTATGACGTCATAGGTCACGTGGTTCGGCCGCCATCCTGGAAAAAAACAAAAAATTTGCACCTCCATATCTCCGAAAGTGCTGAATAGAAAAAATTGAGACATGGCTCATTGTAAAGAACTCTCCATGGGGAATAAAATATGTTGATGATGATGTCATAGGTGCCTCCATTATGATGTCATAATTCGACAAGTACAAAACTTCATCCTATCAAGTTTAAATTTCTTGAGCACCATGTCGGCATAAATTGCTGGAGAAAAAAACATAATGATGACGTCATCAGTCACGTGGTTCGGCCCCCATATTTGTTTTAACACAAAAGCCTTAAAAACCACGGAAAATACATCCTGGCGAGGGTCTGCAATCTCTGATTGCTCTTTATTGTTTTATATTGCATAATAGGTACTGTATTTCCATTGTGGATCGGCAAAGTGTTCTGGATATGGGGACATGATGCAGACAAATTGGGTAGAATTACATTTATTAGCATCTGAAATAAATAAGGAAATTGATACATTACTTCAGCTTCAAACATTTTTGTTGGATCATAGGTCATTCGCCCGTTGCCTGCCCAGCGGGAGACAGGGTCTGTGTGTGTGTCTGTCCGGGCCATGACTTTTTTTTTTACCATTTGAGCTTTGTCATCAATTTTTCAACAAAGCTTTATTATGAGAATATGGAGAAGTTCAATTAATAATTTGGTGAAAAGGTCAAAGGTCAAGATTGCATAACATCATCAACTTTCATCCAATTTGCCTGAAATTTTAAGAATTTGCATATTGGGTCACTGAATTGGTTCACCAATCAAAAGTTAGAATCCGATTGTTTTTTGTTTTTTTTATCATACGGAGGAAAAAGTCAGAATGCAAAGCGGACGAGGACGAGCTTTGCATTTTCAGATTTCTTCTAGTTTATATTATAAACAGCTCTCGCTTAATCACAAAGAAAACCGTGCTGTGGATGTCATCTTACAGTTCATGCAATTTGCTCATTTCCAAAGCGGCAGTGAAAGTGGATATTCCCAATGCATTCACTCAGAGATGGCACACTCGACTTATGTCATCTGGGTTAGATTCCCAACATGACTATAAACTGGCGTTATTACTCAGATCCGAGTGCTTTCCAAGCAGGGTGCTGCATCGGTGAGTGCACTCTCATGTGACGAGACATTAAGCCATGTGTCGCATTTCCTGGAATTCTCTGATGGATGGTAAATATCCTATTTTATCTTTCACAAGAGTAGGCCATTGTGTGCTGACATCCTGAAATAATTCCAAACTCCTGCCATCACCAACAACCCGCAATGTTTGTGGTGTCATGAGATTCATATGCATGTGCAAAGATAGGACTCGAGGACCAATTTGGAACCCACCGATCTCAAGAGACGAGGACTATTGTGAATATAACAGCTAATACTTCTCTTCAGGTCTGCAGCTCCTGATATCAATTCATGTAATTCAGATCATTAGCATATCATTCGCATTTGTGAATAAATTAATTACTCCAAGATGTCATCCTGAATACAACTTTAGGCATTATAATATGGATCAGAATATAGAATGAGACACACTGTAAAGGATAACAAGGTGTCTATATAAATTAAACAATATATATTCATATTTTCCTACTAATTATATGCATCGATGCATACTGTGAGCTGGCTTGATGGCATAGGCCATGGAGGGTGTACACTCTGGTATCCAAGCTGTCGAACCTGGGTCGCCAAGCAGCCTAGCCTGGGTCTCCAAGCTTTGTATCCTAGGTCTCCAAGCTGTGTATCTTGGGTCTCCAAGCTGTGTATCCTGGGTCTCCAAGTTGTGTATCCTGGGTCTCCAAGCTGTCTAGCCTGATTCTCCAAGCTGTGTATCCTGTGTCTCCAAGCTGTGTATCCTGTGTCTCCAAGCTGTGTATCCTGGGTCTCCAAGCTGTCGAGCATGGGTTTCCAAGCTGTCTAGCCTGATTCTCCAAGCTGTGTATCCTGTGTCTCCAAGCTGTGTATCTTGTGTCTCCAAGCTGTGTATCCTGGGTCTCCAAGCTGTGTATCCTGGGTCTCCAAGCTGTCGAGCATGGGTTTCCAAGCTGTCTAGCCTGATTCTCCAAGCTGTGTATCCTGTGTCTCCAAGCTGTGTATCCTGTGTCTCCAAGCTGTGTATCCTGGGTCTCCAGGCTGTGTATCCTGGGTCTCCAAGCTGTCGAGCATGGGTTTCCAAGCTGTCTCGCCTGATTCTCCAAGCTGTGTATCCTGGGTCTCCAAGCCGTGTATCCTGTGTCTCCAAGCTGTGTATCCTGGGTCTCCAAGCTGTGTATCCTGGGTCTCCAAGCTGTCGAGCATGGGTTTCCAAGCTGTCTAGCCTGATTCTCCAAGCTGTGTATCCTGTGTCTCCAAGCTGTGTATCCTGGGTTTCCAAGCTGTCTAGCCTGATTCTCCAAGCTGTGTATCCTGGGTCTCCAAGCTGTCGAGCATGGGTTTCCAAGCTGTCTAGCCTGATTCTCCAAGCTGTGTATCCTGTGTCTCCAAGCTGTGTATCCTGGGTCTCCAAGCTGTGTATCCTGGGTCTCCAAGCTGTCGAGAATGGGTTTCCACGCTGTCTAGCCTGATTCTCCAAGCTGTGTATCCTGGGTCTCCAAGCTGTCTAGCATGGGTTTCCACGCTGTCTAGCCTGATTCTCCAAGGTGTGTATCCTGGGTCTCCAAGCTGTCGAGCATGGGTTTCCACGCTGTCTAGCCTGATTCTCCAAGCTGTGTATCCTGGGTCTCCAAGCTGTCGAGCATGGGTTTCCACGCTGTCTAGCCTGATTCTCTAAGCTGTGTATCCTGGGTCTCCAAGCTGTCGAGCCTGATTCTCCAAGCTGTGTATCCTGGGTTTCCACGCTGTCTAGCCTGATTCTCCAAGCTGTGTATCCTGGGTTTCCAAGCTGTCTAGCCTGATTCTCCAAGCTGTGCATCCTGGGTCTCCAAGCTGTGTATCCTGGGTCTCCAAGCTGTGTATCCTGGGTCTCCAAGCTGTGTCTCCTGGGTCTCCAAGCTGTGTATCCTGGGTCTCCAAGCTGTCGAGCATGGGTTTCCAAGCTGTCTAGCCTGATTCTCCAAGCTGTGTATCCTGTGTCTCCAAGCGGTGTATCCTGGGTCTCCAAGCTGTGTATCCTGGGTCTCCAAGCTGTCGAGCATGGGTTTCCACGCTGTCTAGCCTGATTCTCCAAGCTGTGTATCCTGGGTCTCCAAGCTGTCGAGCATGGGTTTCCAAGCTGTCTAGCCTGATTCTCCAAGCTGTGTATCCTGTGTCTCCAAGCGGTGTATCCTGGGTCTCCAAGCTGTGTATCCTGGGTCTCCAAGCTGTCGAGCATGGGTTTCCAAGCTGTCTAGCCTGATTCTCCAAGCTGTGTATCCTGGGTCTCCAAGCGGTGTATCCTGTGTCTCCAAGCTGTGTATCCTGGGTCTCCAAGGTGTGTATCCTGGGTCTCCAAGCGGTGTATCCTGTGTCTCCAAGCGGTGTATCCTGTGTCTCCAAGCGGTGTATCCTGTGTCTCCAAGCGGTGTATCCTGTGTCTCCAAGCGGTGTATCCTGTGTCTCCAAGCTGTGTATCCTGGGTATCCAAGGTGTGTATCCTGGGTCTCCAAGCTGTCGAGCATGGGTTTCCACGCTGTCTAGCCTGATTCTCCAAGCTGTGTATCCTGGGTCTCCAAGCTGTCGAGCATGGGTTTCCACGCTGTCTAGCCTGATTCTCCAAGCTGTGTATCCTGGGTCTCCAAGGTGTGTATCCTGGGTCTCCAAGCTGTCGAGCATGGGTTTCCACGCTGTCTAGCCTGATTCTCCAAGCTGTGTATCCTGGGTCTCCAAGCTGTCGAGCATGGGTTTCCACGCTGTCTAGCCTGATTCTCCAAGCTGTGTATCCTGGGTCTCCAAGCTGTCGAGCATGGCTGTTCCAAGCTGTCTAGCCTGATTCTCCAAGCTGTGTATCCTGGGTCTCCAAGCGGTGTATCCTGGGTCTCCAAGCTGTGTCTCCTGGGTCTCCAAGCTGTGTATCCTGGGTCTCCAAGCTGTCGAGAATGGGTTTCCACGCTGTCTAGCCTGATTCTCCAAGCTGTGTATCCTGGGTCTCCAAGCTGTCTAGCATGGGTTTCCACGCTGTCTAGCCTGATTCTCCAAGCTGTGTATCCTGGGTCTCCAAGCTGTGTATCCTGGGTCTCCAAGCTGTCGAGCATGGCTGTTCCAAGCTGTCTAGCCTGATTCTCCAAGCTGTGTATCCTGGGTCTCCAAGCGGTGTATCCTGGGTCTCCAAGCGGTGTATCCTGGGTCTCCAAGCTGTGTCTCCTGGGTCTCCAAGCTGTGTATCCTGGGTCTCCAAGCTGTGTCTCCTGGGTCTCCAAGCTCTGTATCCTGGGTCTCCAAGCTGTCGAGCATGGGTTTCCACGCTGTCCAGCCTGATTCTCCAAGCTGTGTATCCTGGGTCTCCAAGCTGTGTATCCTGGGTCTCCAAGCTGTCGAGCATGGCTGTTCCAAGCTGTCTAGCCTGATTCTCCAAGCTGTGTATCCTGGGTCTCCAAGCGGTGTATCCTGGGTCTCCAAGCTGTCGAGCATGGGTTTCCAAGCTGTCTAGCCTGATTCTCCAAGCTGTGTATCCTGTGTCTCCAAGCTGTGTATCCTGTGTCTCCAAGCTGTGTATCCTGGGTCTCCAAGCTGTGTATCCTGGGTCTCCAAGCTGTGTATCCTGGGTCTCCAAGCTGTCGAGCATGGGTTTCCAAGCTGTCTAGCCTGATTCTCCAAGCTGTGTATCCTGGGTCTCCAAGCGGTGTATCCTGGGTCTCCAAGCTGTCGAGCATGGGTTTCCAAGCTGTCTAGCCTGATTCTCCAAGCTGTGTATCCTGTGTCTCCAAGCTGTGTATCCTGGGTCTCCAAGCTGTGTATCCTGGGTCTCCAAGCTGTGTATCCTGGGTCTCCAAGCTGTGTATCCTGGGTCTCCAAGCTGTCGAGCCTGGGTCTCCAAGCTGTGTATCCTGGGTCTCCAAGCTGTGTATCATGAGTCTCCATGCTGTGTATCCTGAGTCTCCAAGCTGTGTAGCCTGGGTGTCCATGCTGTGTATCCTGAGTCTCCAAACTGTCTAACCTGGGTTTCAATCTCGATCCAGCTATAAACTGGGATGTAAAAGTCGATGTCCCGTCTGCTGGCATTAGTTGTGGCCATTAAAGATCCGACTGTGTCATTTGCGAAGAGTAGGTGAGTTATCCCCGGCATCGTAGCCAAATTTCAAATTCCTGCCCTAATTACTACTGTGAAGGCAATGGCAAACTACGCAGTGAAATCCTGCCATGAAAATGCTTCGGCAGCACCAACGACCGTCTGTAACAGAGCATGGTTCCTCACAATCAGAACATATTGAAAAATAAATACATAATAATTAGAGCGACTTTTGTTAGTATCTCGTTCGTAGAACTCTGAATACCCGATGTACGTGTTCATATGCTGAATGTTAAATTCGATAATAATGTTGACATTGAGCTTGTAGAACTCTAATCATTGGTCTGGAAAGGCCATACAAACACGTCAGTTAAAATAATTTATGGTTTTTCATCATTGCTGCTCCCATCTGATCACTTAGCAGATAATGATTGGACCCAAGGTTCAAATCCCATATGTACCATATTGATCTATCCCTTGTCTCCTTGTGTCCTTGGAATTCAGTAAAAGTACAATGATGCATCTTCATCTGTTTGTAATCAATGTTAATGGATTGTCTTCTCATTTGCTTGTGTTGCACCTGTATTATGTCTAAGTTCTTCCAGGACCTCTGTATCACTGTTTGAATATTTTTGCTTGAAACGATAGATAACGATAAGACTCTTTGTGTGTAAATACAAAGCATTGGATCTCCATGCTTTAAAGTAGGGCTAACAAATCACGATTACACCTAACTATTCCAGGAGGAGTTTCAGCCTGGAAGTCGGATTTGTAAACAATGGATAATTCCAAAGGGATCACATTTAACTAATACAGGTGTACACCGACAGAAAATTACAGGATGGATTTTTCTCCAACTCGCTTCAAAACTCTGGGGACATGGAGAATGTTTTGTTTTATCGGAAAGTCGTCCAACCCCTGCTGGACATAACAATGATGCATAATTTCATACAATACAAGTCAAATGTAATCTTCCCATGAACAAATATATATATTTTTGAGCTGACAAGTACAGAAACACATTGCTTTGGAAAGGTTCAACTTTCCATGACAGAAGGAGTTTTTAGCTGCGACGAGCAGCTCTATGAGAGGACCACGTTGTTGTTCTTGTTGTTGGGGTGCCTTTTTGAATAGCGCATGCGCATACACTCGGACGTGCGTTGGTATGAGGTAAGAACATCGCGGACTAAAATCGCGATTTGTTTGAAGAAATCAGAATAAATTTAGCAACAAAGACAACATGAATGTTTTCATATCAATCTCGTTTCACAGAACTTGACACAAATTAGGTGTAATTATTGAATAGCGGATGCGCATACACTCGGACGTGCGTTGGTATGAGGTAAGAACATCGCGGACTAAAATCGCGATTTGTTTGAAGAAACCAGAATAAATTTAGCTGAAAGACAAAAAGACGCTAGTGCATGCGTATAATTTAATGACTGGTCGAATTTGGTAGCGCATATTGCAACGGATATCCTCACGATTCTACACGTCGCAGCTGGTGACCACACTGTGGTCATTTTTCTCTTGTTTTTAATTGTTAGAGAATGAGACACACTGTAAAGGATAATAAGGCGTCTATATAAATTAAACAATATATATTCATATTTTCTTACTAATTATATGCACCGATGCATACTGCGAGCTGGCATGATGGCATAGGCCATGGAGGGTGTGCACACTGGTCTCCAAGCTGTCGAACCTGGGTCCCCAAGCTGTCTAGCCTGGGTCTCCAAGCTGTCTAGCCAGGGTGGTGTACACCGACAGAAAAATTACAGGATGGATTTTTTAGGTTGTAGAAAACTTGGATACCCACAACTTTTTTTTTCACCATTTCATCTTTTTTCATCAAATCTTCAACAAATATTTATCAGAAGAATACATAAAAATAATTAAAAATTGGTGGAAGATGTCAAAGGGCAAAGTCATAGTGACTATAAATAGCCCTTATTTGCCCCGCCGCAGCATGACTAGTATGAGACACCCTGTTTTTAGCTCGTCTCCGATGGAGTCGAGATGAGTTGTCTTAGTCATAACAATGTCCTTCAGTCAGTCAGACAGGAGGTCTTCCTTCCTTCCAGAAACAAGTCCTTTCACCTTGTTTTTTCTTTTTTCATACTCCTCTGAGGCGGCTCAACGGATCGATTTGAAACTTGGCATGCTGATTCATGACGGCGATGCACAGCAACCATTTAAAAGAAAATTTCCTCCAAGTGTTGAGATAATTAGCTAATTAACTGCAAATGACATCTATGTTTGTATGTGCATCACATATCTCGAGATTCCGAGATTCTGTCATCGATGTTTTCTTGTTATTTATTTTTAACCTCTCAATCCTTTTAATTTAACCTCTTAATTTAATGATATGATTAAGATTATTAAGACATTAAGACCCTTTGACCCCTTAAGACCATTTAGACCTTTCAGAATGCAAGATCCTTTAATACCCCTGAGACTCTTTAAGACTCCTAAGGCCCTCTATAATCTAGACCGTTTATATCCCTAAGCCCCCCAAGACCATTTATGACCCCTAAGATCCTCCTCATCACCTAATGCAGTCCGACTACAACCACTCTCAATCGGGAGATGAGAATCTGCCACACTTGGGATCATTAGACCCTGTTGGACTTAGTCCAAAACGGGGGCTTAAGGATTGGGTCTCGTCCGTCCACCGTCCGTCCATCCGCAACCATATCTTGGAGATGTATGGACCCATTTTGTTCATACTTTGCACAAAGACAACACATGATGGTGTACATATTATGCACATCATTTTGTTTTGCGATGTGCTCAAAGATGGCCAACTGGTAGAGTGGCGGACATTTTAGTGTAAAAAAACCCCCAATATTGACCACGTCCTCGACCATTTCTCAGACATGCACTTACCGATGTTTTTCAAGCTTGGCAAACAGATTTTAGGTAGGTAGTAGATTGTAGACAGCAACCGCCCAGGGTAGTACTACCGTCCTGACTTAGGAGCGTTAAAGTGGTGCCCGGAACCATCTTACACTCTCCGTGTCAGGATTGCTGGTCTTACTTACTATCTTGCTCAAACTTCAGGTAACGGCCCAGCTTCAATCTCTCTTTTCTCGCAAACAAACACCATACACTTTTCTTCTCTTTTATGTAAGGCCTGGACTCGATGAGGGCTAGCTATACAGTCCATGCCTGGAGTCTTCGACATAAAAAAAAAAATCATGAATGATGACACATATGCACGTCATTGTTTTTCGAGATCAGATCCAATATGGCCGACTGGTGGCCATTTTGTTACTTAAACGTGTCTACAACCATTCCTCAACATGCATGGACCGATTTTCTCTAATCTTGGCACAAAGACAATACATGAGAGAGTATACATATGCAGAAAACTTTGGTTTGTAATCCGACCAAATATGGCCGAATAACGGCGTTTTATAACTCCATTCAGCAAATTACTAAAACCACGAGGGCTCTGACATTTTATGTCTTTTTCTTCTTGTTTATTTTTAATTTTTATCACTTCTGTGTTTCTTTATTTATTTCTTTACCATTCATATTCAGAGTGTTTGCCTCTGCCATAACATTTTTACTAATCGAGCTTTTGTCATCAAATATTCAGCAAACCTTTATTATGAAAATATGGAGAATACAAATGAATAAAATGTACATTTTTTTTTAAATGCCATTTTCGTCAAGGTTAGTAGAGTACAAAGCATACACGGACGAGTCTAAAGGGCTTTGCCTTTTGAGATGCTTTCTAGTTTTGCAATTCTCCAAGTAGTTTACAAGCAATTGCGAATGCGAACCTAAAGTAGATCTTTCAGGTAAGGATTCAATTATAAGACCACTACTGACATGGCTGGAGCCACCTGGGGCAATAACATGGAAGAATAGGAATGCATGTTTATGCACATACTCCAACAATCATTCCCCTTAACTATTGACAAGTTACCTTTTAAGACCTCACACAAAACCTTGGCCAGTCTTCTCTCCAGCAGACATTGTGTTTTATATCAAAGGTGGGATTAATGGTAGGATTAATCTAACTGGTAGGATTAATTATTGGTGCCCAAATTCCCAGGCATGCACCCACCCCAAGGAGAGATCTCCAAATAAATTGACAACAGCAAGCCTCGGGGTTTAGTGTTCAAACCAGAAGTATAGAAGTCACAGTGCACCCCAATATTGCATTTGAGATGAACTAGTAGGTCGTACTCTGATCTATCATATCATCATCAATATACCACCCTCTTTACAATTCATCAGGAGTCTCTTGGAAATGATTATTATGCTGGATGGTTTTGCACTGCCTTCCCAGCAGTCATTCAGGGCAGGATCAGGGTGCCATAGCGAACATTCACTTACCTTTTGCGAAAGACACCGAGATAATTTTAACGTCCACCAACAAGCAGTGCTCCGGCTTAACATCTTTCTGCTGTATTGTGCAGACATTGATGCATCGCCTTGCATGCAAAACACAAGAGTAACTGTTTATAGCTCAGTTGACATTCAAACACAGGCCAGATCGTTCAAAGGTGAGTGCGCAAACCCATAAGCTATCCTTCTAGCCCACTATCATCACGATTGCATACACTTCTCTAAATGGTAGGCCAGAGCCTGGTCCCGCCTGCCAAATTATCGGCTAAGTCCTGTGGGCCCCCTCTTACAGAGCTCATTTGGCCATTTAATTCACAGTGTAAACAAGCTTAAGTTATTCCTTGTAACAAGTGAAAGAATGACCAAAAGCCGAAAATTTAAAATTACTCAAATTTGGCTGTTATAGTGGATGAGTAGTTTTACTTTGCACAACAATTGCAGCATGTTGTAGAGTGATTCCTAATAACTGATGTGTTGGGTTATAATAGCACTCATTATTTCCAACTGAGCTGACAGACAGCCTCCAATACAGCTTATTTGCCTTTGAGCTATTCAGTCTGCATTGTTTGAGCTATTATGTCTGCATTGTTTGAGCTGTTCAGTCTGCATTGTTTGAGCTATTCTGTCTGCATTGTTTGAGCTATTATGTCTGCATTGTTTGAGCTATTCTGTCTGCATTGTTTGAGCGATTATGTCTGCATTGTTTGAGCTATTCTGTCTGCATTGTTTGAGCTATTCTGTCTGCATTGTTTGAGCTATTATGACTGCATTGTTTGATTTATTAACTCTGCATTGTTTGAGCGATTCAGTCTGCATTGTTTGAGCTATTATGTCTGCATTGTTTGAGCTGTTCAGTCTGCATTGTTTGAGCTATTCTGTCTGCATTGTTTGAGCTATTATGACTGCATTGTTTGAGTTATTAACTCTGCATTGTTTGAGCGATTCAGTCTGCATTGTTTGAGCTATTATGTCTGCATTGTTTGAGCTGTTCAGTCTGCATTGTTTGAGCTATTCTGTCTGCATTGTTTGAGCTATTCTGTCTGCATTGTTTGAGCTATTCTGTCTGCATTGTTTAAGCTATTCTGTCTGCATTGTTTGAGCTGTTCAGTCTGCATTGTTTGAGCTATTCTGTCTGCATTGTTTAAGCCATTCTGTCTGCATTGTTTGAGCTATTCTGTCTGCATTGTTTGAGCTATTCTGTCTGCATTGTTTGAGCTATTATGGCTGCATTGTTTGAGCTATTATGTCTGCATTGTTTGAGCTATTCTGTCTGCATTGTTTGAGCTATTCTGTGTGCATTGTTTGAGCTGTTCAGTCTGCATTGTTTGAGCTATTCAGTCTGCATTGTTTGAGCGATTCTGTCTGCATTGTGTGAGCTATTCTTTCTGCATTGTTTGAGCTATTCTGTCTGCATTGTTTGAGCTATTCTGTCTGCATTGTTTGAGATATTGTCTGCATTGTTTGAGCTATTCTGTCTGCATTGTTTGAGCTATTATGTCTGCATTGTTTGAGCTCTTCAATCTGCATTGTTTGAGCTCTTTAGTCTGCATTGTTGTATCTCTTTCGTCTGCATTATTTGAGCTATTCAGTCTGCATTGTTTGAGCTCTTTAGTCTGCATTGTTGTAGCTCTTTAGTCTGCATTATTTGAGCTATTCAGTGTGCATTGTTTGAGCTAATCAGTCTACATTGTTTGAGCTAATATTTAGTCTGCATTGTTTGAGCTATTCAATCTGCATTGATTGAGCTACTCGGTCTGCATTGTTTGAGCTATTCAGTCTGTTTTGAGGTAATCTTTGAGCATTGTTTGAGCTATTATTTAGTCTGAATTGTTTGAGCTATTCCATCTGCATTGTTTGAGTTATTTATGTTTGATGTATGTACCTTTTTGATACCTAGCGTCCGTAACAAAAATTTTTATTGGCATCAAAGCCAGTGCCTAATTGCAAATTAATAGTAGGATGATCTGCATGGAAAAATTTGAGCAAACATCCTGTACATCACCATCACCATCACCATGACACACACATGAATTGTCAGTCGATGCAAACGAAGAATGCAATTTGTACAAATACAGATTTCTTGAAGACCTGCAGTGTGACCTACTGGCCAAGTTTCTGTGTTCAACTGCATCCTGCTTCATTTAAGGCCTTTCGAATATTAGAAATGTTCAGGTTAACAAGAGATAATGTCGAGGTTAACCTAGAATATGGGAACGTTTTTTTCTTTTATCTGTATACACCGATAAGAGGGCTGTTTTTGAAATATTTTTTTGGGGAAAATCTTTTTATTTACTAATAGCAGGAGTACCCAGCATTGCCCTGTGATGTTCTAATCATGTTGGCATTTTGAAGAAATTCATTTTTATGCCTCCACCGACAAAGTCGCCGGAGGCATTATGTTTTCGGGTTGTCCTGTCCGTCCGTCCGTGTGGGCTAAACCGCAACCATATGTCTGATTGAGACAAAACTTTCAGGGTTGGAGTTACACCCATTCATAATGTTTTTATGATAATTGTGACATCATAGGTCACATGGTATGGCAGCCATCTTGGATTAAAAGCACATAATTAAAAATTTATTTATTTCGTAAACCGCTGAATGGAAAAATGTGAATCTTGGCACATTGTCAAGTACTCCCAATGGAAAACAAAAGCATGATAATGATGACATCATAGGTGAAGTGGTATACCAGCCAAAAATGTATTAATCGAATTCCTTATCCTAAAAAAATGAAATTGCATGCACATGATCTATGACCCATTTGCATTGAAATATTAAATTTATGACATCATAGGTCACATGGTTTGGCAGCCATATTGGATTGAAGGAAAATATGAAATAATTATATCTCTGAAACCACTCACTCTATCGATGCGAAATTTTACAAATATAATCTAACATCACTGTTGCACATAGTTTGAAAATGATGATTTTCATAGGTCACGTGGTTTGGCAGCCATCTTGGATAGAAAAACGAACCTTATCTGATCAACACAACACTTCACAAACTTGATCCCCTACCCATACATATGCAGAGTGATGGCATCTACCCATTGTGGGACTATCCGGAGGCATATTTGGATCACAGTCGCTTTGTTCTAGGTTTTTTCTATTTTTTTGTGGGAGCCTAAAACGCTCTCCTACCTTCACTCAATAAGGAAGGTTTATATTTAAAATTATATCACACACACACACACACACACACACACACACACACACACACACACACACACACACACACACACACACACACACGCACACACACACACACATCAGGGAGAATTTAACATTACCTTTCATATAGCTACAAAAGCTCGGGCACTATAAAGCGATTTTTAGAAAATCCCCCAAAAATTGAACTTTTTTTCCCCAATTTTATTTGTTTTTAACTAAAACACTCCCCGGCACTCACTGATGTATCTCTGAAAGTTTGATGAAGATCCCTTTTCCCATCTCTGAGAAAAATGGTGACACAGACACACAAACAGCCAAAAGGCTCTCATCGTATAGATAGGAGGGAATTTCCTTCCATTATACACAAACATGGCAGATACATTCTTTGGGACTTTTTGGTAATTTTCAGAATACGTTTCAGATTTTTTTAGCTCACCTGGAACGTAGTTCAGGGGAGGCATTATCATTGTGCGTTGTCCGTCAGGCAGTGTCAGGATGTATGTAACACTCGGATTGTCTTCTCCATAACCACACACACTATTGCGATGAAACTTGACCACAGATATTTCCTTTCTTCTCCATTACATATTTTGTGGGTCATTAACACCTACCAGTGGTTCCCTGGTTCTGCCAGGTGAGCCCAGGGGCATTGGCTCTATTATTTTAAATTAAAAGTTGGTAAAGAATATGTCTACCTCTGTGGGTCTTCAAAAATGAATTTAGGTTGGCCTTTTTGTCTTCCAATCTGAGCACTTAGTGGATGATGCTGGCATCCCTGGTTCAAACCAACAATTCTGTGTTATTTCTCCAATGACTACCAATGTCCCTGTAATCCGTTATCTGCTAGTCTTTGTTCTGCATATAATTTGTGCAAAGCTCATCTATTTCCTGGTCCGGCTCTTTCCAGAGCACCTGTGCTACCGAAGCAATTACTTGACAAACGAGATGGTATTCATGGAATGTACCTC
Organism: Myxine glutinosa; assembly: GCF_964187855.1. Classification (NCBI taxonomy): domain Eukaryota; kingdom Metazoa; phylum Chordata; class Myxini; order Myxiniformes; family Myxinidae; genus Myxine; species Myxine glutinosa. The sequence continues at coordinate 108,329,652 of NC_136270.1, forward strand.
AGGGAGTGACGTCCTGCCCTATGCGAGTCCCAGGCTCAGCTGGCTCTGGCTGACAGTACGAGGTACGGGCCTCTTGTCCAGGGTAACAGATCCCCACTGTCTTGTGGGGGAAGCCTCTTTAGGCTATAGCTATGAGAAGTACACTCAGATATCAAACTGCATCTGTAGGTCAGCCTGGGCAGTGCTACATCATGTTTAAATGTGCCCATGAAAGTCAGTGGTGGCACAAATTTAGGCATCACTGTGCAACATTTGCAGACAGCTGTGTCCACTACGGACATCAAGGGAAGCCGTCATCATACCTACGACCTGCCCAGTCTGCTGCGCCTATGTACATCAGACATAACTTTGCATTTACTGCACCTGCAGCCAACGATGCTCATAAGAATGGAGAGTGGGAGTGGGAGAGGGATAGCACACATCTCTATTTTTTTCCTTTGATCCAATATGGCTGCCTGACCACGTGACCGATTAGATCATAAGTTTACATTCTCTGATATAATTGCTCCGTAGATCATGCTCAATAAATTAAAAAATTATCGGACTAAGCATTGTACTTTTCGAATTATGACGACATAATTAAGGCACCAATGACGCCATTGTTAACAACACTTATTCCCCATGCAGAGTTCTTTACAATGAGCCACGTTTAATTTTTTTCCATGGAGTGGTTTTGGAGATATAGACGTGCAATGGCTTTCAGGTTTTCCAACATGGCGCCTGTACCACATGACCTATGACGTAATAATTATCAAAAATTCTACAGGAGGAGGCGCTCCTATTATGGTGTACATTTCGTGTCCATTGGACCAATAGGTTTAATTTTTTTACATGGAGTGGTTTTGGAGATATAGATGTGCAATGTCTTTCAGTTTTTCCAACATGGCGCCTGTACCACATGATTTATGACGTAATAATTATCAAAAATTCTACAGGAGGAGGCGCTCCTATTATGGTGTACATTTCGTGTCCATTGGACCAACAGTTGCATAGAAAGAAAATTCATACTGATCGGATCAAGCGTTGTACTTGTCAAATTATGACGTCATAATGAAGGCACCGATGACATAAAAAATAACGTAACTTATTTCCCATGGGGAGTACTTGACAATGAGCCATGTTTCATTTTTTTCCATTGAGTGGTTTCGGAGATATAGAGGGTCAAAGTTCTCCCAAGATGGCGCCCATAACCACATGACCTATGACATCATAATTATCACTAAAAATTATACAGGAGTAGGCGCTCCTGTGGTGAAAAGTTCATATCAATCGGATAAACGGTTTACGAGAAAATGAAATTTTAAAATGCAGACACACGTACGCCATACGTACGGATACAACCGATCGCTTAACCTCGCTTTTTGCTTCGCGAGCGCATGGTAAACAGACTGTACAGCTCAAAGGTGAGTCCACCACCTCTGAGCTATCCTGGCAATCCCTGCATGAACCTTTGGCCATTTTTAAAATTACAAATGTAAGAAAAACTAACTGTATTCTGTCATTGCAGATGAACATTAAAGCTAACCTTGGAAATGCATTCATAAACATAAATTGCTAATCAACAGCTATTGTCCTCATTACAATTACGAATAATTGACCAATATCTTATATGTACCCACAGATGAGTGAAAACTGTTAAAATGGAATGCCCATTAACAAGCAGAAGAGCCAGATAAAGATTTGGCCATAAATGGTCAGGAAACTAGTTACTCACATTGTTCTGGAAGCAAATTAAAGCTTTTTATCACATCTGGGTGATTTTCTGTACTCACCAGGGGTTCCATTGAACCTTTTTTTGGGTTTTATGCTGAGTGCAGTGCATTCCTGACATGTATTCAGTCTTTTATTCCATCATAATGGTGACATGTATTTGTTCACACCTGAAGCCCCAGTTAGATTCCAAAGCCATGTGCAAAGATCTGACTGATGTCTTTATTGCATCCCAGATGAACATCAGGTCTCACGTGATGGTGCAGAGGTAGTGTACATACCTTTGAGTCTTCCATCCAGTTTTAATTATTGGCCCAACAATACTGTCAAATTGATTCTTCACAGACAGGTACGTGCTTTCATGAAGTGCATCGTCCCTCAAATGGAACTTAAGCTGGGTGTTCCATCTGCTAGAATTAGCTGGGAGACATTATGGATCCCATGGTGTCTTTCAAGAAGAGTTGGTGATCTATTTCGGGAACTTTGAACAAATCAAAAATTCCTGCCCTGGTGACTGCTGGGAATTCTAGAGTAAACGACCCAGTGTAATGCCTCCCATAGGGAGGGCTGCTTAGTAGCACTGAACTCACCTTCAGAGAGAGAGAGAGAGAGAGAGAGAGAGAGAGAGACAGACAGACAGACAGAGACAGAGAGATAAAGATATATAGAGAGGTATAGAGAGTTATAGAGAGGTGTAGAGAAGAATGGCGATATGTAGAGAGATATGGAGAGATATAGAGAGTTATAGAGAGGTGTAGAGAAGAATGGCGATATGTAGAGAGATATGGAGAGGTGTAGAGAGATATGTCGAGATATGTAGAGATATGTAGAGATATGTAGAGATATGTAGAGATATGTAGAGGTTGTAGAGAGATATAGAAAGATATAGAGAGATATGGAGAGGTGTAGAGAGATATAAAAAGATATAGAGAGATATGTCGAGGTGTAGAGAGATATGTCGAGATATGTAGAGATATGTCGAGGTGTAGAGAGATATAGAAAGATATAGAGGGATGTAGAGGTGTAGAGGAGGTGTAGAGAGGTGTACAGTGGTGTAGATAGATGCAGAGAGGTGTACGGAGGTGTAGGGAGGTGTAGAGAGGTGTAGAGAGATATAGAGAGATATGGAGAGGTGTAGAGAGATATGGAGAGATATAGAGAGATATAGAGAGATATGGAAAGGTGTAGAGAGATATGTCGAGATATGTAGAGATATGTATAGATATGTATAGATATGTAGAGATATGTAGAGACATGTAGAGGTGTAGAGAGATATAGAAAGATATAGAGAGATATGTCGAGATATGTAGAGGTGTAGAGAGATACAGAAAGATATGTCGAGATATGTAGAGATATGTAGAGGTGTAGAGGAGGTGTAGATAGGTGTACAGTGGTGTCGAGAGGTGCAGAGAGGTGTAGAGAGGTGTACGGAGGTGTAAGTAGGTGTACGGAGGTGTAGGGAGGTGTAGAGAGGTGTATAGAGATATGGAGAGATGTGGAGAGACGTAGAGAGACGTAGAGAGATGTGGAGAGATATAGAGATATGCAGAGGTGTAGAGAGGTATATAGAGGTGTAGAGAGGTGTAGAGAGACGTAGACGTAGAGAGAGATATAGAGAGATGTAAAGGTGTAGAGAGGTGTGGAGAAGTGTAGAGAGATGTAGCGAGGTGTCGAGAGATATTGAGAGATATAGAGAGATGTAAAGGTGTAGAGAGATGTAGAGAGGTGTCGAGAGATATTGAGAGATATAGAGAGATGTAAAGGTGTAGAGAGATGTAGAGAGCTGTAGAGAGATGTAGAGAGATTTGTAGTGATAGAGGTCAACTTTGATGTTCTGCATGTGTCATATGATGTTAATGTTTGTATTGTGGTTGGTAGTGGTGTTTTTTTTGTTGTTGTATACAAGATCGAAGCTTCTGTAAGAGCTAACATTGATCACAAAAAACAAACGGACACATAAAGCATATAAATAAGGGGAGCGGGAGACAAGATGGGGAGAGAGAGGGGGAAGCACACAAGTACAACATTTGAGAGCAGGGACATCGGGAGATCTGTGGGACGGAGAGGGCTTGGGGGGAGGAGCCGTGGGAAGGAGGATGGGGGGTGCGAGATTTATACAACACATCGACACTGCAAGGACTTCCAGGAAAGAAGTCGCTATTTTAAAAAAGTGTATCTGGGGTGAATTAACGGAGGTAGAAAAGATCAAGGTTTTGGATGGGGGAAGACAAGAGATGGTGGTGAACAGCTGTTTTAAAGACCTGGAGGGAGGAGTGGGATTGAAGAGAGTGGGGGAGTTTGTTCCAGAGGTGGGAGAAAATAGGCCATGGGGCATAGGGCTAAAATGTGCTCAATTTGACAATTTCGTGCAACAACGCAGGGGATTACTTAAAATTGCTATAGATGGGTTGGGGATGTGCTCCTGAACAAGAAACACCATGTCCCCAGACACCAGGGGTGCTCATTAATTTTTAATGCGCACTTGATGAAAATGCAAGTAAATATATATTCATCAACTATACGTTACTGCATTTTCTTTTATTTCTGGATAGTTTGAGGAGTAAAATGAAAAAAATTGATTGTGATATTGTTTCTAGACCTCCTTTTCACTAAAATACACCAATAAACATGATATTTTTGTATCTAGATAGTCATAGCGATAAGTTGAAAATGAATCCAATCTGAAAATATGGTCCGCCGCAGCTGAAACACATGTTGTGCCGCAAATAAATCATTTTTATTTTACTTTTTTTAAATTAACTTCTCACTTCTACCTTCTATGATCAGTTCATCTTCTTTGATTTGAAGAATGGCAATGAGTGGCAGTTGACGGCTGACTCCTTTTACTTTTTATTTTGAACTGGGGTCAATGGCTTGCCAGGTTTACTCCAAAACTTGTGTAGTTCTTGTAGCAGCCATGATGGTACTGAAGCTCCCTGGCAACCAAGTCCTCCCCTTCTATTTGATGCAGCATTTGTACATCCTCTTTTGCTTTTGCAGCCTTTAGAAGTTGACCTCCACTGATGAGTTCACATTTTACTAGCCTTACCATTGACCTCTTTCCTGAGATGTGACTGCGCTTGTATTGGTTGCTATGGCAGAAAATGCACTCTTCAGGAAACATATGTCGCCTGCTCCAATCTCTTTGGCTGCTGTTTGCATCTGAGGAACGCAACATTCTCTTTCTGCTGGGCTCTCCACTGCTTTCACTAACTACAACTGGACCATCGTCAAGTTCGTTCATGTCTGTCCCGGCATCTGCATTAAACAGAAGGAAGAAACAAATTTTGAGTGATTAGAATTTAACTTTTTTTCAACAAATATGAAACATGTATTTATTTTCTTCCTACCTACCAACCATTGAATTATTGTCTAAACATAAATATACACAATTGTTTTCATTTTTTTTCTTCCAGTTACTTGTATACCCAATTTTTTCTGACAATATATTTAAAAAAATATATAATACAACAATTATATTTTTGTTTGGCCTTTAGGATATCATGGGATGGAACGTGCAATTTGATGCAACAATAAAAACTTGTGCCATCTCACGTTGGTATTTGCCCCAAATAAAGCCAGCAGCATCATCCATGCATTGACAAAATAGCGGTCACACTCAAAGTAACTGTGCAAGTAAACATTTGCACCTTAAAAGTATACATGCACACTGTGCACAAAAAATTGTCGATAGCTCCGCCGTCTTCCAGGATTTTTTGAGAAACTGTTTAGAACAAAGTCCACATGTTATTTTTTTAAATTGTCGATTGCTCCGACGTCTTCAAGGATTTCTCGGGAACTGTTAAAAACAAAGTGGGGTTTTTTTTCCGCCACCAAGACGGCAAAGTGTTTTTTCATATCTAATGTATTTCATTGATATTCAGTTGTTGTTTTTCTACTCAGATCAGTGAGTAAATTTTCTTTTTTGCCTCAATAGTAGGTGACGTTTTTTTTCTTCAAAAAACTTCCATGTCCCCCCCCCCCCAAGAATCTATTGGTGCATCCCTTGTTATACATTTGTACACGCTTTGCTAGTAAAAATATTAATGACCATGACCACCGCGCAAAAAAACAACAAAACAAAAATACAAAATAAAAATAAACTCAACATGTGTTTATTGTTTATAATTATAGAGTTAAAATTTTTGCAAACATCTGTCTTTTTTAGTAACAAATATCAAATCATGGTTTTTTTAACAACTTCTCCGACAAGGTAAACATACTTTTTATTACCATCATTTACAGGACAGTAAGAAGTACCTACCGTACAATTTAGTAAAAATGTGTAGTCTACATGTACAAAATTATTTCTTAATTCTTTGTGGATCCTAAAAACTGTAATGAGGTGTGACATGAGCCTGATGACATAAACCACAATATCCCCACATATCATGATACTATTACTAAAGTAAAAGAGCATGCTTGCAATAGTACGATTTGTATTATAAATTGTAGTCTTGAAATAGATAAACAAAATCATAAAATGTACATTTCATCATGCATGACTTGCTGAGTCTGCTGTACATTTGTCAATTGAATTTGAAGATACTACTCTTCTAAGGCCAACTCCAAATCTTCCGGAACTTGTTACTAACTTGCTTGAATCAAGCATGATGATTTATTTGATCATGATATATGGCAATGTAATGTGAATTCTATCATCACGATCAGATTCTATCATCATGATCATGTCTATGTTTGCAGAACAATTGAAACTTTTGGCTCAACTTAAAGCTTACTAAAAAAATTACTACATAATCATATTAACTTACCATGAGATGTAGATGTTTCGGTCTTTTTCTCCTTCAGCCTGTTCACTTTACTGATGTCACAAAAGCGACGTGAACAATCATAATGGTAGCCAATGTTGGGATTTTCTGGTTTGGCTTCAATGCAGGATTGTGTATCGGCAAAATCAAGCCCCAGCTTTACCGCACAGTCGGCCAGTAAATCGCGTTCTTTACAGTCATAGAGCAACCATTTACTCGCAAATTCAACAAAGCGGGCCCAGTTTTTATCATTGAATTGAATGAAATTGCTTTTAGTTTTATGGACAACATGCAGCACGCAAAATTTGGACGAAAATTGAACAGGTTTTCCTGTCACTGCCGAAGCAATGGGCGTCGCCATCTTGGTTTGTCAGCTACCGAACGGAGCTTAGTATGAGCTGCGTGATTGGCCAATTACGGCACCTGACGTATCTGGAGCGCTCATTCGCTGAATTTATCACGTGAACAACCTTGTCCGCGAATTTTAAACCTGATTTTTTTTATCGAAATTCTTTCTTTATTTGTATTTTAATGTGCAGGTATATTTATTGGGGACATTATTATATCGAATGGAACGAATATTTTGCTGATTTTCATGAATAAATCAAGTAATCCCCATTCCTGTTGCACGAAAAAGTGGATTTTAATGGTATGCCCCATGGCCTAAAAGGGGAATGAAAGAGTGAAGTGTTGATATCGTTGTTCTTGTTACTGGATTTAGAAGTGAGTGTTTTAACATAATGCGTGACGACTGGAGAAATGTCATGTGGTTGGGATTTGAGTTTCTTGGAAGACTTAAAGCTTATCATCATGTAATTGTCAGGCCGGCACTTTGCCAGCTCCATCGGGCATGTTTGTTTTGTACAGAAACTGTGGCAACATTGGCCCATCATGGGTTCTCGAACATGGATATGGCAACTATAAATGTTATTTAAACATAACTCGAATGAATAATCCCATATTTTTTAGGACTTTTTGTCCAACTTCCATTAAAAAAGATGCCTTTGCATAATTTGTTTTCTCTTTTTTATACCTTTATAAATAAACTAAAATATAAACCAATTGAACACAAGATATGACTGTTACCTCCACTGATATTGTGAGAAATTGCACTGAAGTGGCATTTGGTGCGAAAGTTTGGGTTCGATATCCGGACTCAACTACAAGGTGTTGAATTGATGTTTTGCAGGCAGGGCGATCATCAACAGGCCTGAGTACCTGAGATGGATATTTAGCCAGGTATCCCGTCTGACAGCATACGTTGGTTGTTAAAAATCCCAAGGTATCTTTCACAAAGAGGACGTGAATTTATCACCGTCACCGTGAAAAAAATGCTAAAAAATAAATAAATAATTCCTGAATAAAAGTCGAGGCCAGTCAAACCTCCTGCCTGGCCAGCCGGTTTGTGAAATATCAGGTCCAATCTCCCTCCTGTGGTCGACCTCACAAGAAGATTGGATTAATTGGTGCCATTAAAAAATGTAAATGAGCATGAACGCAGGTATAGGAGTGATTTCTGGATAGTACCTGAGGTTTAATAGCTCAACATAGATAACTAATGTAGTACTGGTATTTAACAAGGGACCCTCTATGTATTGCATTATATGTAAATATTGTGCACATTTTGACTCCTTACCCTCCATACATGCCCCCTTAATTTTCCTCCACTTTACCCCTCCCCTTTGTATTGTTTTTAATTACCCCACACATGTGAAGCGAAAAGTATGGTTAAGCACATCTGTCTGTCCGTCCAGAAACGTCAGTTTATGATCGAGGAACAACTTGATTTTAATTCAATGTTAAGTTTGGAACACAAATTGGACCATGAATCGGAAACGAACCTGTAGTTTAGTCGTACTTTTGCTCTGAATTGGTCCCGATTGCAGATGCACAGAGAGGAGTGAGTTAATTATGTTTTTTTTACTCTGACTGTGACAGTCAAACAAAATTGAAAATAATTCCAAACAGGAAACTTACTATTTTTAAGGATGCTATAAAGGACACATATACTAGGCGTGAAAAACCAATGTAACATGTTAAATAATGGGGTTTGATGGACAATGAAGGAATCAACAGCGGTGAAACTTCCGGAATAAATTTTTTATAGGACCTTTACATAATCTTTATTTTATTTCAATTGAATTATATATTTGAACGCTAGAACGGACATCTCCTTCTTGGCGCTTTCAAAAACCTCCAGTTTTGCAGTACTTGGATATCTTAAATAAGGAGGTGTATAAGACACTGCATCAACAGCACTAAGCTTCAGGGTTTTTTATATGACCTGCAAAATCATTATTAGTCCCATACCGGTGTACACCCGAGGGGACTATAGGTTTGCACTCCGTCCCTCCGTCTGTCAGTCTGTCAGTCCGTCACGCAAAGAACAGTTTTCCGGACTTTTTTTCTAAACTCTTGATGCTAATGATTTCAAACTTGGCACATGGTTTCCTCGTGATAAGTTACAGATCAAGTTCGAACTTCACGACGTTTCGATCATTTTTGACAAAGTTATGGCACTTTGAACTTTGGTAATTTCCCCAACAGTTTTCCGGACGACAGACTGCCGGCAGGGGACATGTATTGCAGCGCAATACTCAGAATGCTTGTTTTATTTAAAATTAATCACCATCTATTACCTCTATAGTTAAGTCTGCCACCGAAGGTAGAAGGAGGTTATGTTTTCACCCCTGTCTGTTTGTTTGGTACTTGTGAAATCGAAGATTCACAAGTATATTGGTTATTCTGGTCTATTATTCTGTCTTTCTGTCTGTCAATCGCCTGCAGGTTGCGTATTTAACTTGGATCTTCACATAATTTATCCGCATGGTAGAGGTAGTCACAAGCAGTAAGCTATTGTTTTGAGATCAATAGGTCAAAAGGTCAAGGTCACATCATCAATTTTCTTCCAATTCACTTCATATCTATATATACACAGCAGAGCCTTAAATATCTCGGGGGTTACGTTCCAGAAAATTAAAAAACGCGATAGTTAAAGCCAATTTACTATGGGAATAAGGGGGTTAAGTTCCTGGGCTTCGAGAAAATATAGCGTGAGGCCGGCAGCCAAAAATAAACACATCACAATTTAAATTGAAAATGCAAACCCGTCCGCGTCTTCTTTGTAATCAGACTTCTTCTTACATAAGCTAAACATGACGAAAGCAGCTTAAAAATACAAAAAACTATTTTAAGTGACCTTGACCTATTGACCTCAAAAGCAATAGGCTTCAGTGACCGAATATGCAAATCTTGCTTAAATTTCAGATCAATCGGATGAAAATTGACGATTTTATGCAACCTTGACCTTTGACTTTTTGATGTAATAAAAACAATCGCCTTCTATCTTTTGATTGATAAACCAATGAAATGACCCAATATGCAAATTCTTAAAATTTCAGATCAATCGGATGAAAATTGACGATTTTATGCAACCTTGACCTTTGACTTTTTGATGTAATTAAAACAATCACCTTCTATCTTTTGATTGGCGAACCAATTCAGTGACCCAATATGCAAATTCTTAAAATTTCAGGTCAATTGGATTAAAATTGATGATTTTATGTGACGTTGGCCTTTGACCTTTTGACCAAATTATAAATTTGCTTCTCTGTATTCTCATAATAAAGCTATGTTGAAAATTTCATGACAAAACTCAAATGGTAAATTAAAATTTCTGGTCAATAGGAGGAATGTTGATGATTTATTGTGACATTGACCTTTGATGTTTTGACAAAATTATTCATTTGTCTTCTCCGTATTCTCATAAAAATGCCTTGTGTAATGGTGACAAAGGCTCAAATGCGAAAGAAGTTACAACCCGTACCCAGACGCACACACACACACACACACACACACACACACACACACACGTGATAGCAAAACCCCATCTCCCGCTGCTTGGCTTGGCGGATGGGCTAAAAAAACATTTAAAACAAATACAAATCGGTTTTATGATGAAGGCTCCTGCTGGTTTTAAGTAGATTAAACTTGCTCCCTCACCCCCACCATTCCTCCCCTATTAATCTCTTAAATTGTTTTCCTTTGTAATCTGTCGATGCGTTTCTTTTATAAATTGTTCTGCATCTCCGTGATCCAGCGAATAAATACAATTAAAATAATCACTTTTGTCGATTGTTTTACACTTTGTAGTAGTGCAAGATAACCATCACAGCTCAGCTCCACAAATGCGATTGGTCGAAATTAAACACCACAATAACTAAATTGGTACATAAGGAGGTTGCTCATGATAGGTCAAATGCACGATATTCAAACCCGTGATATTTATGGGTAGACTGTATATAAAACAGAAAAGCATGGTTGGACGGTGAACCCTCATCGAGGTGAAGCGTTGATCGACCCATGCAAATATGTCTATTAATTACTAATTATTGGACCTTGACTATGTCTATTAATTATGTCTATTAATTACGGACTATTGGAACATACATTTTAGCCATTTAGATATTTCGAGCCCTTACACCTTTAAGACCCCTTAGACCTTTCAGACCCCTTTAGAGCTTTTAGATCTTTTAAGACACTAGTTACCCCCTTAGACCCTCTCGACCTTTACACTATTTAACCCGCTTAGACCCCTAGACCCTTTAGACCCATTGCCCCTATTTAGATACTTTAGAACTTTTAGACCCCTTAAGAACACCTCCGATCTTTTAAGACCCTTTAGACCAATTAGACTCCTGAATACCCTTGCACCCTTCAGACCATTTAGACCCCTTTAGACTCCATAGACCCCTTGTGTCCTTTTGACCTGTAACTACTATTGAAACATACCCTTTAGATCCTTTAGTTAGACCCATTGGAACTCAGAGAATCTTTTGACCCCTTCGACATTTTAGACACATTTAGACCCTCTTACACCATTTAGACCCAATTGACACCTAAGTCCTTTACCCTTTAGACTGACCCTTTAGTCCAATTTAGGCACTTTAGATTCCTTTAAACCTTTTAGACCCCTTAAGACCTTATAAGACCATTTAGAATCCTTAGACTTCTGAAGACATTTACACCCTTTAGACTGCTTAGACCATTTCGACCCCTTGATCCTTAGACCTTTAGACCCTAACTACTATTGAAAAAAAGCCTTTAGATCTTTAGACCCCAGAAGGCCCATATAGAGCATTATAGACCCTTGGACCACTTAGACCCTTGAGACCAGGGCCGGCGCCAGACTATTTTGCACCCTAGGCAAGGCCAGCTACTTGCATCCCCCCCTCTTCCAACCCCCCCTCTTCCCACACCCTCCCCTCTTCCCACACCCCCCCCCCCCCCCGCCCCACGAATTTTTTTTTTTTTTTTGCCAACTTCCATTATTAATTTTCCCGTTTTCCTGACGATGATCAATCCATGCGCCCAACGACGAAATGGCGGCAGCGTTTTGAACATGCCGGATGTGACGTATGGGAGAAGGCGCATTGGAGCAGGCACGTCCGTTTCAAACAGGATGTGACGTATGCCACGAAGCGTACATGCTCAAAATTTATCACTTACACTATTATGAACAATGAATTATTTTATATTTTCCTTTTATGATGTTTTTGCTTAAAACAATAATTTGTATAAAACTGTGACCCTTTAAGGTTCAGTAATGCGCCCCTCTGATGTCTGTGCCCTAGGCGGCTGCCTAGATGGCCTAATGGTAGCGCCGGCCCTGCTTGAGACCTTAACTCCCCTTCGACATTTTAGACTCTTTAGACTTGTAGACCCATAAAACCCCTTTAGATGTACACCACACAAACATCTATGAATCTTCTTGCAATGTACAGACTATACTTTTTCAGCAAGTAATGCACAATCTACAGCCACCCGGAGGGAGGTTGGGTACTTTGCAAAGGTTGAATAGAAACGTTGGAGGACAGATCCTGTTGGAGGTACGATTATATCCATGTTAATAGTCATTTATTTAAGGGTTTAAATCGAGGTAGGACAGTACAGGGGAATGACTCTCTCCTTGAAAGGTATCTCGTTGTAATTTAACATCTGGGATTTTATGGGATTTTAATTATTCCTTCTGAGTGATGTAGCTGTGCTCCACAGTTTCATTGCGTCTCCCATAAAGTTTATTATACGAGCATGTGTGGGTGCATTTTGTACAGATCCATCCATTGTATGATCCATGAGTGTGTGATACTGTACAATATACCTTTTTGTAGGCTCTTCTGAATAATGTTGGCAGTTTTGCACCTTATTTTATTATTCTTTTCACAGTTTTTGAGAATGGCTTCACTGGGAAAGAGGAATAGAGAATGATACAAGTCTTCACGATTGAGACTAGTTCTCTATTCTCCTTTGTTGCTCAAGAGGTTATCTATAGTTTAGTATCAGTTTCATCTGCATCCTTTTTGTTCTGTGTCCGGGCATTTTTGTTCAGGTAAATGGCTGTACTGTATATTTATTATGCGATGATTCCTGTTAATATTATGTGTGTTGTTGTTGTTTTTGTTGTTGCTGTTGTGACAAATCTGGGAAGCAGGGAAGAATGGGAGAAGATTTGGCCCCCGACTTGCATCGTGGGATTCAACCAATACTTAGGCAGTTAAGACCGAAAAATAGGGCGTATCGTTCATTTTTTCAGGAAAGCACCAAATTTGGCACAGATGTAGTATGGACCTATACAATTGTTTTCCTGAGGGGCGCCCAAAAATTCAGAACCCCTGGTGGCCGCCATATTGAATTTCAACATGACCGCCCTCTGTGACCTATTTCCCTCAATAACTTCTATACTATGAGCGATAACACCACAGTTCCAGTGTCTTACCCCATGTTTTCATGGTCTCTGAATCCAATGGGATCAATTGCATAAAGATTGGCATCCATCATCTTTAATTTCAAGATGGCCGCCATGGTGTTTCCATTTTCCTTGAATCTCTCATAGTATTTAAGGTAAAATTTCAATTCCAAGTGATACACATTGTTTTATTGGTCTCTGATAACAATGGAATGGTATTAATTAATCAAAGTTACACACAGTTGCAGTTTTAACTTAAAATATTGTGGGCACTTGAAAGGTGGAGGCTCTCGCACAGACGCGTAGTACTACAAGCAATGTCCATCGCAGTCACACAGTGATGTGCAGGGCAGATTTGCCCTGGAGCATTTACAGTTGCCTTTACAGGTCGACTTACAATGGCAGCTTGTAAGCTCTGAAGATGCCTCCTGTTTCAGTCGTATTGTGGTCCAAATTGGTGTCCAAGAAGTCCCTGTTTTCATCCAGCCCCAATCAGCTGGTGATGGAAGTTCTGGGTAGGGCACAAGTGCCTGACTCCATACGTGTCCAGCCTGAAAACATGCACGTTTTAGGTGTTGTTCGAAGGCGTCTGCTGTTGGGGGAATGTGATCAATTGTTCTTGCCTTCGTGAACAAGTGTCGGCGCATGTCATTCACTGTCTTTATCTCGGTAGTCCGGTCATAGAGGATGGCAACATATCTTTCTATGCTCTGTAGTTCCATAGTAATAGCGTCCACAGATGGCCTATAAGCGAAAGCATGAAAGGTCTGCGTGATGCTGGGGTATGCCTCCCAAGCCTTCAAGGCTGTCTTTTTCCCAATTTGGGCAAAAAATGACACTGTGTCGCAGCCAGTGAAGGCATGAAATAATGGCAAAGACTCGGACTTCCTGTGGCCAAGGCCGGTGGCAATTTTATGGATGGCAAGGTAGCGGTAGCTTTTACCAGTGCCAATGGCAATCCAGTGTTCCTCCACACAGTGTGACTGGTAGGTCAAGTAGTGTGCTATTGCGAAGACCACAATACAAGACCAAGACCACTCATAGTATAGAAGTTATTGAGGGAAATAGGTCACAGAGGGTGGTCATGTTGAAATTCAATATGGCGGCCACCAGGGGTTCTGAATTTTTGGGTGCCCCTCAGGAAAACAATTGTAGAGGTCCATACTACATCTGTGCCAAATTTGGTGCTTTCCTGAAAAAATGAACGATGCTTCCTCTTAACTGCTCTGCTACAAGGCGAAGAGGCATCCCTGATAGTTGTAGTATGTGGGTTGTTGGTATTGGTTTGGTGATGTCCTTTTTTCTTTGGGTGGGGTAAGTGTGAGTGGGAAGGTGCGTGGGTTTTGGGGTGGAGGAGTTGGAGGTCGGGGTAGGTGGTTGCATCGCAACAGGGCATACAGATGATAAAGACATGTTATCAGTCTTGGTTTTGTAGATTTAAAAAAATTCCTCAGATTTGGGGATTCGAAAAGTTTTGCCTTCTAGGAATATTTCAATTGTGTAGCTGGAGTTCTTTCTCCTTGGATTAGCTTGTTGAAAGTTTGAGCGTGAACATTATGTTTGGAAAGAGGATCAAATTGCTTTTCCCAGAAGAGAGCCATTTCCATCCGAACCAGTCTTTGGAAATTTAAGATTTTTGTTAATTGTTTTGACTTTTTAATTTCACTAATTGTCACCGGAGGCATCTTGTCTGTGTTGCTTATTTTATTTTATGCTTTTGTTACATTCTGCTTTGTTGCTGTGTTCCTTTGGCTCATAAATTCCTTCCCAGGATTCTTGTAGCTTGGCTTTTTCTCGAGGGTTTCTCATGCGTCATCTCCTTTCACGTAGTCCTTGGTAGGATTTATTTGGATTATTTTAAACCAAGTGATGTTCCTTTGCCCGTGTGCCTCGTCCTCTTTTTGTGCTACTGATGATATGGACAACTATAACAGTTCAAGTAGTGAAATGACAACCCTCATTTCACTCATTGCTAGGCCTTTCTTTCTTGGCTCATTTTGTTTGTTATTCTTCAATGTATACAGTGCTTCATCAAAAATGGGGTGTTTATAGGTGTCGGTGTTCTGAGTGCTCAGTTTTTTTATTTATTCCAGGATCCTTGATGTATTGCTTATTTTGCATTAAGCAGTTGGGGATTTACACTGAAGTTCATTGGCCGGTTATTCTTCATTATTGTTTTTTTGCTTTGCTCACCTCTTCCCCACTGTCACATCCTTGCTCTTGTCATCCTAATCTACTTCATAATTGACATCCCTTGCAATTGCTTCTGTAATTTGCCTATCCCCTGCGCAGCAGGAGACGAGGTTTTGCAATCACTTCTGTGTGTGTGTGTGTGTGTGTGTGTGTGTGTGTGTGTGTGTGTGTGTGTGTGTGTGTGTGTGTGTGTGTGTGTGTGTGTGTGTGTCCGGGCCGTAATTTTTTTTTTTTTTTTTTACCATTTGAGCTGTTGTCATCAAATTTTCACCAAAGCTTTGTTATGATAATACAGAAAAGGCAAATTGATAATTCTGTCAAAAGGTCAAAAGGTCAAAGGTCAACATCACAAAATCATCAATTTTCATCCAGTTGACCTGAAATTTAAATTTACCATTTGAGTTTTGTCATCAAATTTTCAACAAAGCTTTATTCTAGGAATATGGAGAAGGGAAGTTAATAATTTGGTCATAAGATCAAAAGGTTAAAGGTCAGTGTCACATAACATTGTCAATTTTAATCCGATTGACCTGAAATTTTAAGAATTTGCATATTGGGTCACTGATTTGCACATCAACCAAAAGCTAGAAGCTGATTATTTTTCTCGATCAAAAGGTCAAAGGTCAAGGTTGCGTAAAATCACCAATTTTTCACCCGATTGGCCTGAAATGTTAAGAATTTGCATATTGGGTCACTGAATTGGTTCACCAATCAAAAGCTAGAAGCTGATTTTTTTGTTGTTGATCTAAAGCTCAAAGGTCAAGGTTGCATAAAATCATCAATTTTCGTTTTGTATTTTTTAAAAACTGTTTTCAATATTTTGAGCCTATGGAAGATGAAGAAGAAGACATCTGAATACAAGCGGATGCAGACGGGCTTTGCATTTTCAGATGCTTTCTAGTTGTTTTTTGTTTCTGAGTTGATGAGCTGAACATTTATTAGTCCCCTACCGGTGTACACCGGAGGGGACTATAGGTTTGCACTCCGTCCCTCCGTCTGTCAGTCAGTCTGTCCGTCTGTCAGTCCATCACACAAAGAACAGTTTTCCAGACTTTTTTTTCTAAACTCTTAATGCTAATGATTTCAAACTTGGCACTTGGTTTCCTCATCATAAGTTACATATCCAGTTCGAACTTCACGACGTTTCGATCATTTTTGACAAAGTTATGGCACTTTGAACTTTGGGAATTTCCCCAACAGTTTTCCGGACGACAGACTGCCGGTAGGGGACATGTATTGCAGCGCAATACTCAGAATGCTTGTTCATCTGGGGTTGGGTTTGTAGCACCTTCCTGTATTGCACTTTCACACCATTGCTGGGTTCCTGATGTTGAGTTGTTGTGGATGGGACCAATTATATTTCCATTCCATGGTGTCAGGGCTTCTATAGTTGTATCTTTTCAATCGGCTTCTTAGCGAGGAGCTTGAGACCTAATCACGGTCTGTGCATGCTATTTTGCCTTTCCATGAGCCTTGTAGTTCTTTGGAGATCTGCTGGAGATGCCGTCTCATTGAAGAGTGTGCATATTGGGACTTTCTTCAATGTGCGAGTCAAATATCAGGCAATTTGTCTTTTGTTGTGATTAATTTGCTTCTTATCAATTAATCAACCTACTTTTCCATTATTTTTGCCCTCATTTGTAAATGTTTTCTGCTGATTTATTTTTCCTTCTGATTGTTGCTTGTTGCACTGTCCTTTTTCTGCACTTTCATCTGACATATGCCATGGCCCAGAGTAATGTCTGTTTTCCTTTTTCAACCAGTTTTTCCGATTTTGTTATCTGCTTTCGTGTCATTTCTTTGAATCCCAGATATTTGTTGTCTGGCATGCCTTGTAATTTGGTTTGTTCTGTCTTTTTCTCTGAATGTGAGTATTTAAAATGCAACTGAGGTATTGTTCGTAAGATGTTATTGGTGGTTCGTATGCTGCCTGTGGCTGCTGGGTGCATCACTTTCTGAAGTGCCACTGTGCTGCTGATGGATCCCCTGTTCCCAGTAAGCTAGTACTCATTTTCTGACCTCGGAAGAATGACTGGCTGATTCAACCCACCTGGTGTTATTCCAACAGCACAATAGGGGCTCAATCTCAAGATCTTAAGCCAGCCACCTTAACCGTCAAGCCAGCACTAGGCTTTGTTCTTAAGTGCTATACTGTTTAAAATTCTGAAGATATTTCTTATTTGCTCCTCAACGTTTTCCTTTTCTATGTAGAACCCATCCAGCCTGGTGTTGGCTTAGCGGTTAGGGTGCCGGCTTGGGATCCTAGGATCCTGGGTTCGAATCCCGGTCGATCGCTGAATTAATGCCAGGGGGGTTGACTCAGCCTGTCATCCTTCCGAGGTCGGCAAATTGAGTACCAGCTTGCTGGGATGAATGGTCATCCCAGCAAGCAGCAAGCATCCCAGCAAACTGACACAATGGTCAGTGTGTACCCCGATTTAGAATAGGTACACCGTATCCCTGCACATCATAAGAGGCGACCAAGGGTTGGCGTCAGGAAGGGCATCCGGCCATAAAAACATTGCCTCAAACAGGGAACCATGATTGTGATGGGGCCCGCAAGGCTAACCCCCGCTCTAGCGGGGAAAATGGCCTTAAAACGATCATTCATTCACTCATTCATGTAGAACCCATCCCTCATATGCAGAATATGCTTGACAATCAATGAGGTCCTTCTTGATATTTGAGCTATGAAATTTTGTGCCTCTTTTGTTTCTCCTCGGTATAGCTCATAGTGTTGCTAAGCAGACAGATTCAAGTTAGTCAATGCGGATTCCCAGACTTATATTTAAACAAATGAGGAGACTGTGTCCCTTTACTCACGTTTTTAAAGTCTGAGTTTTGACGTGTTCACTCGATTAAAGAGGGCTCTGCATTATTGAGCATTTTTTGGTTGGAGCAAGCCACTTGGCTCTCCCCACAGGACCCTGGGGCCTTGGTTGCTTAACAAGGTGACTAATGATACTCAGCATCGTGCCAAGAAGGTAAATGCCCAAAGTGCAGTGCACTTATTGGATGGCTTTTCCTCTCTGACTCGCTTAACATCTTTATATTCACTGGGGATCGCATGGGTAGGGGATATTCACAGACCAAAACCCATTAGTAGAATGATCTCACGATTAATATGACAACCCATTGACAAATACTGTTCAGGGAGAGGGTAATAAAATGATTAATTATGCAACATGATAATTTAATTGACCATCAATGAGATGCAGGTATTCACACAAGTGCATGAACTGTGAGTGTCGTCATGTGTGCACCTTGAAATCACCAGATTGGTTGCATGGTTAGTATGAAAGATGTTCAACTCTTTTTCCGAGCATTAATTCGAGGACTTGATGCTGAAAAGCACTTCAAGTTATAAAGTGATTGTGAGACATTCCAAAAATGTGATTATCTGAAGGCGTCTGAAATCCTCCTACACCTTAAAATGCCGTAACCCTGTATTTATATTTAAAAAATAATATTTTGTCCAAGTCCTGGTAAACGGAAGTGTTTTGAAAGTGCTAAAAAGGCGATTTGTGTTTTACAGTGTTCAAGTATACAACTCAATTTAGATAAAATAAGGATTTTAAAACTTGTAGAAAAAAATCCAGAAGTTTACCGCCATTGATGCAGCATCTTTTACACCGCCTTATTTAACATGTTACATTAGTTATCTGAGCCTGTTGTTTGCGTCCTTTATGATGTCCTTAAAAACAGTAAGTTTCCTGTTTTGAATGATTTTCAAATGTGTTTGACTGCCAGACAGGGAGACAGAGTAAAAAGGTTACCACTGCTGTGCTCGGCACATGTGTCGCAACAAATTCAGAGCTAACGTACTACTAAACTCCACGTTGGTTTTCCGGTTTATGTTCAAATTTGTGTTCAAAATACAACGATCAATTGAAATTTAGTTATTCCTCGGTCATAAACTGAGGTTTGTAGACAGTCATGCACACAGAAGTGAACTGCTTGCTTAACCTCACTTTTCGCTTCGCGTGTGTGCCATGCGGGGTAATGACATGTGAAATTGAGGTCAACAAAGTTAAGACAATACAAGGTTGACTTTCTGGTCGAATTTATTATCTCGTTGTTGGTGGTGAATTATCTTTGTCCCTACGCTGTGATTCGCTTTGATATTGGTTATATTGATTGCATATGGCCTCGGTCATGACTTGTTTATGATGAGAGTATGATTGTTGACTGCGCATGTTACATTGCTACCAAAGGGCATGTTATCTCATCAGTCCACACAAGTTGAGAAGGTGCAGGAACTGTTTACCAAAACAAGTCAAAGCAGTTGACAATTTTATGGAGAATACCTTTCAGGCTTTCAATGGCCAAAATTTTCCTGTTTTGAAAGTTGTTTTCCGGTTTATTTTATTTCGATCAATTTTGGTGAGAGACACATTTTCTGGGAATATATGCCACACTCTCTTATTTATCACAGTTGCCTTGTCAAAGAAGATGAAATCCTCAGATGAGCTTGACTAAGCCATCACAAAAATCCAAATTTTTTGAGCTTCCGCAGCACATAGATTAACTGACTCAGCAAGCAATTATGATTCTAAACTCCTGCTGCCCTACGAGATTATGTATGGGATATAAAGGGAAGAAGAGCAAGATGCCTGCTAATTAAGGCTCTGCCGGAGACAGACAGGTTAAAGTTCATCATGTAAATATGATTGTCGATTCATTCTGTCTGTGTTAGATTATCATGAAATTTACGACGTGCTTTGCTACTGCATTTTGATTCCTTTGCCAATAATTTTTCATCTTAAACAGAAGAAATGATTTTTCAAAAATGTTTCTTTCAATTGTTTTCTGCTCTTCTTCTGCTCTAATTGGTTAATCTGTTCATGTGCTTGTGAAAGTCAACATCTCTCTGGCTATTCTTACAGAGCTGCCTCAACGCCGGCAAGTCTAGCATTTCATTCAGGTAGATTGGCAGGACCTGCAAGCAGCCATCCTTCTTCAGGACAGGTCACCCATATCTACTGCCTCTGATGTTAACTCAGCCTAAGAATTCTTCCACAGAAACCTGTTCTCTCTTATGCACAGATTAATCCCATCTTGTCTTCAATTATACTAACCTTCTTCCCACCCATGGTACACTGGATCCTGTGGTGAGGTAGTTTCTCTGAAACAACTTGCCTTCTCTACCAGGAAGGCAAATCTGACCGAAGGCAATGTCAGTGCATTCCAAAAAGCCTGCAACAGGACTGTGTCCACTCTCAGGAGAGCTAGAAAACAACATCTGTCCAACCTCTGTAACTACTATTGAAACATACCTTTTAGATCCTTTAGTTAGACCCATTAGAACTCAGAGAATCTTTTGACCACTTAGACATTTTAGACACCTTTAGACCCTCTTAGGCCATTAGACCCAATTGACACCTAAGTCCTTATCGACCCCTAAGACGCCATATACCCCCACTGACCACTAATACACCATAGACCCTTTAGAACCCTAAGATGCTATCGATCCTGTCAGAACCCTTAGACTAATAAGACCCCTTATACCCTTTAGTGTGTAGACCCTATAGACCCCGTTAGACTCTTTAGAACTCTAAGACCATATAGACACCATTCGGCCCTTTAGAACCATAAGACCCCTAAAACCTCGAAGACCCTATCGACCACATTATACCCCATAGACCTCTAAGATCCCAAATACCCTTTAGACCCCATTTGACCGTTTAGACCTGTAACTACTGTTGGAACACGCCCATTAGACCTTGAGACCCCATAGACCTTTTAAATTTAGACCCTTTAAAATGCTTCAAACCCACTGAGACCACTTACATCCCTTAACCCTTTAGACTGCTTAGAACCCACGACCCTTTAGTCCCATTTAGGTACTTTATATTCCTTTAAACCTTTGAACATTCGATTGAACTTTCAAACTTGTCTCTCTCCTCTGAAGCCTGATGTTACCTTGTTAAGTCTGTCTCTGGAGTATGCTCCCCTTCAATCCCATCCCTCACTTCAAATAGAAACACAGCCGACTCCGGTCGTGGCGAGGCTGAATGCCTCAATTCTGTTTGCTTCCAAACATTGTGTCCCCAAACCCTCACTCTTGTTACCCATCATTCCCTGCTGGACCCAAATGCTCTTGGACTCTTACTTTTGCACCTAAGAAGGTGGAGAAGGTTCCTTAAACCCTCGACTTTCACTCTGCAACTGGACTGGATTGAACGGCATCAACTCAGGTGCCCCAAAATCCTGCTCTTTCACATTCTCTTTCTGCCTTTTTCATCCTGGCATTTCCCCAAGCCTAGATCATCTTCCACCTTCTTGGAAATCCACCAACATCACCGCATTACATAAAATGTGCAAAAATGGACCCCCTTAACTACAGACCTATCAGGTTACTCCCAATCATTAACATGGTCATGAAATCCATCATCACAGTTGATATGAAATCTTTATTTTTGTCCATCAACCTCATCTCAGATAACCAAATCAGTTTCAGATCAGGTCACTCCACCTTGGACATGCTGCTTCTACGCACCCAGCAATCGATGGACGGAGGCCCTTAATGTCAGGCATGAGATGAGGGCCATCTCTCAGGATGAGGATGAGGGGTGAAGCCCTTAATGTCAGACATGAGATGAGGGCCTTCTCTCTGGACATATGTTGTGCTTTTGATACAGTCTGGCATCTTGCCTTACTCTCCAATATTTATACTCATAACATACAAGGCCAACTCCACACATTGCTAAATGACTTCCTCTACTATTGTAGCCAACTATTGGCTCTTTGTGGAATCCTTTCATCTCCTCTCCTTCTCAAGGCTGGAGTGCTCCAAGGTAGTGTTCTGGGTCCAGTACTATTCCTGATCTTTATAAATGATCTCTCTGACTCTGGAAATTCCTCTTTATCTATTTGCTGATGACTCCACCCTGTGTCATGACATCCCTCATCCTTCAGACAGACAGGCTGCAGCCTATTCCCTCTATTCAGCTATACAAAATAAATGAATTATTATTTATTATTATTATTGAGACATTGAAAAAAATCACAAGCTGGTGAAACACTTGGAATATGTTTCCCAATCTTGAGAAATCCCACTCACTCACTCTCTCTCCAAAAAGACCATCTGCCAAGCCTCCCATGTACTTTCTTAACAATCGTCTTGAGGAAGTTCGGTCAATAAAACTCCTGGGTGTCACAATCAGACATGATCTTTCTTGGGTAAGCCACATTTCAAAATTTGCCTCCAAAGCCAGCCGCCAACTGGGCATCCTCCATCGTCCAAAGTCCTTCCTTGGGACACCTGAGCTCTTATCCACCTACAAGACCTTTATCTGCAGCTTGATGGAGTACTGCTCTCCTCTCTGGCTCTCCCTGCTTCACATCTTGCTCAGCTTGATTGATGCCATGGAAACCAAAGGCATTCAAATTATTGAAATTTCCCATGATGAAGCTGAGTTCCTGGGCCTATCACTTCATCGCCATCGCAGGTAGATCAGTGGTCTTTCTGTCTTCTGGTCTTGCACCCTCTGCTATTTCCTTGTTTTCTTCCTGCCAGTTTTCTGCAGGGCACACATGGTCCACCCTTCTGGTTAAAATACCTATATCCAGGATCAATGCTCAGCTCCACTCATTCATTCCTCTTTTTTCCCACCTGTGTAACTAACTTGTACATTCTCTTCATTGTAATTCTTGCCTCCAGGTGTTCAAGACAGCTGTTCACTACCATCCGGGATCATCTCCAATCCAAAGCCATGATCTTTTCTGCCTTTGATAACTCCCCCTGCCCCCTCTTTCACTTCATCCCAATCCCTTCTCCATCCAGAATTTTCCCTCCTTGGAATTTCCTTCTCTATCCATCTTGTCCCCTTCTCCCCCCGAATGCATCCTCTCCTGCCTCCTATTCTTCCCCATACCATTTGCCTTTGGCTCTGCTGGACTGGTCCTTTCCTCCTCTCTCGACTGTTCCTTGTGCATTCTGTTGTGTGCTGATCCGTTCGGTGTACCAGCTCTTCCACGAACCTTGACAATGTATACCAAAAACAAACAAATAAAAGAGTGGGATTTTCAGGAAAACAGAAGTTTCAACCCAATTCAATGTCTATACTGTTTCCTGATTATTGATCCCGTCAAAGCAGTTTCTAAGAGGAGAATGTACTGGATGGTTTTCCATTGCCTTTCCGAGCAGTTGTTGGGATAAGAATTTGGATTGGGTGATGGAACTCAATAAGACACCATGGGTTGGCACAGTTGGTGATACAACAATACTTGCGAATCACCAGCCTGACACTTTATACTTCGGCTGTGAATGAAACCCGGAGGAGACAGATCAAAGGTGCGTTTGCTACCTCTGAACTGTTCACTTCCAAGATAGAAGTTTTCAGGAAGTAAATTCAAAGGAACAATTTTAATTGGTCAGGGCACTTCTACTTATTGCATTGGCAAATATGGTGGAATTTGTACAGGCCCTAGCTTCCCTATACTCCTGCCCCTTGTTTTTCCTCCCATAAATACTTCCAGCCCTTTATATTTGCTCCCCACTACTCCCAAAGTCCCTACCAATCCATTCTCTCTCATATTATCCTTCCTTCTCTTCCTATTCTCAAATGCAATTTGCTCATTCTTCAGCCCCTCTCCATCCTTACATAATTAATAAATCGATGGCCTCTTCTCATATGAGATTCTCATCAGGTCTCAAAATCAATGCTTGCGAGAAGGATAATGACTCTTAGAGGCATCAACACAGCGAGGATGGGATGCCATCTGTTGAAGGCTCAAAGGTGGACAATCATAACGCTATGTACGCAGATGATTTTGAATTCATTGTGTACCAACAGGTGGTCTATTCTTTATGAAGGTTTGGCTGGTTTGGTGTTCTCAATGTGAGCACATGGCTCGGGATGGCAGGATCCCAGATTAAAATCCCATGTTGGTTTGCTTGTTGTCATGAACTCTCGTGTCCTTTCAGTGTTATTTTTCATGTCTCATGAAAAATAACACTGATGTTTCCCACGTGATATACAGTAGGTACGAGATCCTCGTTTCACTGTTCAAGTTTGGCAAAAATTATCAAGTTTGGCAAGACTGGCAGCAGGAGTGGCTTGGTTTGTATTGCAGAATGAATAGACAGACCGTAATCTTATTGTCCTCATGTTTATTACCCTGTGCTCGCAAAGCGAAAAGCAGGGTTAGGCATTCGGGTGCGTACGTGTGCCGTACGTGCGTGTCTGCATTTTTAAAATTCATTTTCTCGGCAACCGTTGGTCCGATTGACACGAAATTTTACCTTTGGAGCGCCTCTGCCTGTATATATTTTTTGCTGATAATTATGACGTCATAGGTCACGTGGTACGGACGCCATCTTGGAAAAACGTTACACTTCTATATCTCCCAAACCGCTTAATGGAAAAAATTGAAGCATGGCTCATTGTTAAGTACACCCCATGGGGAATAAGATATGTTAATGATGATGTCATAGGTGCTTCCATTATGACGTCATAATTAGACAAGTACAACGCTTGATCTGATCAGTATGAAAAAAAAAATTCCTCTGCAACTGTTAGTCCGATGAACACGAAACTTTCAGAATATGTGTGGCTCCTCCTGTCGAAATTTTTTATGATAATTATAACGCCATAGGTCACGTGGTACAGACGTCATATTGGAAAAACCGAAAAATGTTGCACCTCGATATCTCCAAAACTGCTGCATGGAAAAATTTGAAACATGGCTCATTGTAAAGAACTCCACATGGGGAATAGGTGTTGGTAACGATGACGTCATTGGTGCCATAATTATGACGTCATAATTCGACAGAGACAACGATTAGTCTGATCAGTTTGAAATGTATTGAGCATGATCTATGCAACAATTATATTAGAGAATATAAATTTATGATGTTATCGCTCACGTGGTCTGGCAGCCATATTGGATCAAATAAAAAAAAAATGTTCACAAACAGAAGAGTTGGCTCACAACAAGTTGACTGCGCAGGGTAAGTATTCCATGAATACTATCTAGTTTATCATGTTTAACATGACATCATGTTTTGCTCATGACATGATGATATTCATCAACACCTATTCTCGTTTCAAAGTTACTGGAGATGCTATTGTATGCAATCATAACATAGGCACGATGACGAGCAGATACTTCAGTGAGAATGTTCTGCAACTCCTGCAAGGGAAAATAATTATGTCGATCATCCATTAGCTGTGAAGTTGATTTGTCTTGCTGTACAGAGCTTTCCAAAAAGGTTTCCGGAATGCCACAGAGGCATTCAGTCGGACCAGTCTGGCAAGGTTCATGATGTCATGCTCCTTCTGTAGCTCCACTGGATCTGCATACATCTTGGATGCTATTTCTGGGCTGTGTTTAGTTGCTTCTTGTGTCTGGGTGGAAGCTCCAGGCTTAGTCTTTCCTTACCACGGCTTTTAGCATCTCACAGCTTACCAGGCATTTGTAGGAAGTTCAAATGATGATCCTTCTTATGTGTGATCTGGGGCTTTTTGAATTGATCCTTTACTCTTCGTTTCTCTGGAGGATGGAGGATGCAACATCGCTGGCAATACCTCGAGGGAGCTGGAGCTCAAGGCCTACTCTTCTCTCATCAAGTACTCATTGCTTACATTATTCTGCCTTTTATAAACTGGGTGAAGTTTGGGGTTTTTTTTTTGTTTTTTTTGTATACAAGATCGAGGCTCGTGAAAGAGCAAACATTAATCACACAAAAAGTCAAACCGACACAAAAAAACACAAAATAAGGGGAGCGGTAGACAAGATGGGGAGAAAGGGGGAAGGACACAGACACAACATTTGAGAGCAGGGACATCGGGAGATCTGTGGGAGGGGTAGGGCTTGGGGGGAGGAGGCATGGGAAGGGATGGGGGTGGGAGAGGTATAAAACATATGGACACTGCAAGGACTTCCAGGAAAGCAGTTGGAATTTCAAAAAAGTGGATCTGGGGTGAATTGGCGGGGGTAGAAAAGATCAAGGTTTTGGATGGGGGAAGATAAGAGATGGTGGTGAACAGCTGTTTTAAAGACCTGGAGGGAGGGGTCAGATTGAAGGGAGTGGGGGAGTTTGTTCCAGAGGCGGGAGAAAAGGGGAATGAAAGAGTGAAGGTGAGCAGAGAGCCTAGATTTTGGCAGTTTAACTATAAGAGGGTTGCTGGCAGATCTTGTGCGACCTGTAGGGATATTTGGGGGACAGAGCACAGAGAGAGCTGGGGGAGCAAGGCCGGAGAGGAGTCGGTAGAAGACAGAAAGATCACGAAACCTGCCTGCGGTGAGTGAGTGAAAGGCCCTCGAAGTTAGCTTCATCGCAGGAGATTCCAATGTTTCTGAAAGCTTTGGTTTCAACAGCGTGAAGCCGAGCTCGGTGTGAGGCAGGAGCACCTGCCCAGAGGGGGGAACAGTATTCTATTGAGCTGCGGATGAAAGCCTTGTATGTGGTGAGTTGCTCAGGTGTGCTAAGTAAGGACTTCACACGACGGAGGATGCCCACTGCCCAGTCTGTGAATGGCTTTGGAGGCCAGCTTGGAAATGTGGTTTTCCCAAGAAAGATCATGGCAGATAGTGAGACCCAAAAGCTTGAGCGACAGAACTTCTTGGAGGGGATTGTTGAGAAAGAAGGATGGGAGGGTTTTCCAGTCGGTCTTTTCGGAGAGACATAGTAAGAGTGTGATTTTTTCAGGATTGAAAGACATGTTGCACTTGTTTGACCAGTCTTTGATTTTGTCCAGGTCTGCATAGAGTAAAGAGATAGAGAGGATTTTCCAGAGAGCCGGAGAGATCATTGATGAAGACCAGAAAAAACACAGGGCCCAGAACACTACCTTGGGGAACTCCAGCCAAAATAGGAAGGGGAGATGAGTGAAACCCATTCAGGGCCACACGTTGACTACGACCAGAGTGGAGGTCCGCAAGCCTTGCGTGGAGATTTCCTTGGATACCATAGGAGGAGAGTTTGGTGAGCAGAGCTGGGTGCCAGACCGTATCGTAGGCACGTGATATGTCAAGGGAGACAGCTCTGATTTCCTATTTGGCATTGAGGACCTCCATCCATTGTTGAGACAGCAGAAGCAACATGTCCAGAGTAGAATGACCTGGTCTGAATCCAAATTGATGATCGGAGATCAAGCCATTGGAGAAGAGGAAGGATTTGATATCCAAAGCAATGATGGATTCCATGACTTTGCTGATAATTGGGAGCAGGCTGATCTGTCGTTGCAAGGATCTGTTTTTGCACATTTTTTGTGTAAAGCGGTAACGTTTGCTGATTTCCAAGATGCTGGCAGATGACCTTGAGCAAAAGAGAGGGTGAAAAGAACAGAGAGAGGGTGAGATCGAGTGGCAGAGCAGGATTGTAGAACCCGTGGGCTAATGCCGTTCCCATCCAGTTGCAGAATCAGAGTCGAGGTTTGACAAAAACTTATCCACCTTTTCAGGAGAGAAGGACACAGAGTCCAGGAGCAGTTGGGTTCGACTGGGTAAGGTGGGAACAGAGAGAGATGCGTTTGGGACACAAGATTTTGAGGCAAACACAGAGTTGAGGTAATCCGCTTTGTCACATGCAGTGTCAACTGTGTAGCCATTTGAGGTAAGGGAGGGGATGGAGGGGGAACAAACACCAGAAACGGATTTGACCAGACGCCACCAGGATTTGGAGGAAGGAGACAGGTTTGAGAGTTCATTCTCGAGTGTGGAGAGATAGTGCTTCCTGTCACTCCTGAAGGTAGGCACACACTTGTTCCGAGCTTGGTGGAAGGAACTGAGATTGCCTTCAGTTGGATTTGCCTTCCAAGAGGCAAAGGCAAGTTGTTTCAGGGCAACTGCCTCACCACAAGATTCAGTGTACCATGGACGGGAGGAAGGGTAAGACAACTGAAGACGAGATAGGATAAATCTGTGCATGAGAGAGAGCAGTTTGCTTTGGAAGAATTCCGAGGAAGAATTGACGTCAGAGGCAGTCGAGATGGGAGACCAATCCAGATGATTGATGGCTGCTTGCAGACCGTGCCAGTCGGCCGAAGTGAAATGCCAGACTCGTCGACACCTAGGAGGCTCTCTGAGAATGGCCAAAGAGATGTCCACTTTGACATGCACATGATCAGAAGAACTGATTGGAGCAGAAGAAGAGCAGCAGACATTTGCAGGGAAGTTTGTCATAACCAAGTCTAGAAGAGAAGATACTCCATTGACTGAGATCCGGGTCGGGAAATTGACAGATTGTGTCAGTCCCAATGAGTCGCAGAAGTCCTTTGCTGAGGTGCCATGGCTGGTGAGAGAGGAACCCACACCCTGCCAGCTGGCATGACAGTTGAAGTCGCCACATATGAGGAAGAGAGAGTTGGGATGAGTGGATAGAATTTGATCCATGTTGTCAGACAGCGAAATGTTAATGGAGTCATCACTGTTTGGAGGACGGTACAGAACACATATGAACAAAAGGTGGGAGCAGAGAGGAAGCCGTAGCCAGAGGTACTCCTGGGGGTGGGGTGGAGAGAGTGTAGTGTAAGGAGAGTGAGGAAGAGAGTTTTTGATAAAGATAGCAACCCCACCCCCAGGACAAGGCTCAGATCTATCATACCAGAGGAGGGAGCCAGGAAGAGATATTAAGGAATCAGAGACATCTTGAAGGAGGAAAGTTTCTGTTTAGCAGATCAAGTCTGGATTGTGAGAAGCATCCTGAATGGAGAGATCAATCAGGTTTGAGCGAAGGTCCCGGATGTTTGAGGTCCATACCGTTAATGAGAAGAGAGGGGGAGCATCAGGGGCAGGACAGGGGAGGGGAGGGGTAGGGTCAGATGAAGGATGAGAGGGGAGGTAGGGAGAGCAGTTGATCGTGTGTCAGAGATTACCGAAGAGTTACAAGAAAGGGAAGGATGAGGAGGACGAAAGGTTTGATGGTGATGGGATGAGGCACGGTGAGGGTTTTATTTTTGAGGGGGGGGGGGCAGAGGAAAGAAGAAGTTTGGGGGAGGTGGAGGTAAGAGATAGAAGGGAGATGAAGTGGGGAGGAGGCAGCTTTGAGGATGAGGGGGGAGGGGAGAGAATTGGAGAGGGATGGTCAGGGGGGAGATTTGAAGGGGAGGGGTTGGGGGGGAGTTTTGAAGGGGAGGGGTGAGTAGGGAGTTTAGGAGGGGAGGGGCAAGGGGGGAGTTTAGGAGGGGAGGGGCAAGGGGGGAGATTTGGTGGAGAGGGGCAAGGGGGGAGTTTAGAAAGTGGATGATTAATGAAAGACGAACATTTATAACAAACTAGCAGAAGTACCCGGCATTGCCGGGCGGGGGAGGGGAGGGGGAGGTGGAAGGGGAGGGGAAGGGGGGAGAGGAGGGAAACGGGGGGGAGGGGAGGAGAGGGGGGGAGGGGAGGAGAGGGGGGGAGGGGAGAAGAGGGGAGAGGGGGAGGGGAGGGGGGAGGAGGATGAGGGGAGGTGGGGGAAGGGGGAGGGTAAGGGTGGAAGGGGGAGGGTAAGGGGGGAAGGGGAGGGGGAAAGGGGAGGGGGTAGGGTGTAGGGCGAAGGGAGGGGGTAGGGTGGAGGGGGAAGGGAGGGGGAAGGGGAAGAGAAGGGGAGGATGGAGGGGAAGGGGGGAGGGGGAGGGGGGAGGGGAAGGGGGGGAAGGGGAGGGGGTAGGGGAGAGGGGGAGGGAGAGGAGGGAGGGGGAGGAGAGGGAAGGGGGAGGGGGGAAAGGGGAGGGGTAGGGTAGGGTGGAGGGGGAAGGGAGGGGGTAGGGTGGAGGGGGAAGGGGGGAAGGGAGGGGGTAGGGTGGAGGGGGAAGGGGAGGGGAGAGGGAGAGGGGGAAGGGGGAGGGAGAGGGGGGAGGGGGAGTGGGGAGGGGAGGACGGAGGGGGGAGGGGAGGGGAGGTAACATTACATTACACACACACAAACTGTGTTTTATGTTCAATGGTCTGGCGGCGGGGATGGAACATCACGTGATCGCTCTGAGCGAATCAGTGCGCTGATCTGCCACCGGCTCAGATTCTGTGTATAATATTCCTTGCTGAAAAAAAATCTATGTGAAACATGCTACTATCTATGCTAAATCATGCTAAATCATGTTAAATGCTAATCATGCTAAAATCTATGCTACTTGCTGTGAGTTTATGGCGGCAAGGAACATCACGTGATCGCTCTGAGCAAATCAGTGCGCTGCTCTGCCACCGGCTCAGATTCCGTGTATAATATTCCTCGCTGAAAAAAAATATGGATCTAAAGATGAAAGAAAAAAAACCTATGTGGTGTGAATGGCAATGTTCTTCCCTGAAATGTGAAAAAACGCAATCGCTTTTCGCTCTGAATTACGTGCGAACGCGTAACTGTGAGTTTATGGCGGCAAGGAACATCACGTGATCGCTCTGAGCGAATCAGCGTGCTGCTCTGCTACTGGCTCAGATTCCGTGTATAATATTCCTCGCTGAAATGCGCTGAGGTAAAAATATGGTAAAAAAAATATTATGAAATAAAGATTTTGATGTCGGCCATGTTCTTCCCAGGCTCAATGGCCATGTCTATGCCAAATGTCAAGCACGTGAGCCTCTCCGTTTCGGAGTCTATCGGTAACATTACACACACACACACACACACACACACACACACACACACACACACACACACACACACACACACAAACTGTGTTTTATATATATAGATTGGGTTCATTGTGATTTTCAAGTTATCGATCCGTTTATGAACGATGGAGGAGTGGTGGAATGAATGTGAATTTAGAGCATGTATTGAGGAAGAATTGTAAGAGATTGAATTTTTTTTTGAAGTGGAATGAATTGAAGAGGAAATTGAAAAGAACCTTTTAAATAGGAAGAAAAACAGCATGTTGTAATATACCACTGAATAAAACACTGCAGGGGAAAGTTTAAACACATTTAAACAGAACCGTGAAGAACAATCTTATATTCACAAAAATACAAATGGGGAGAGGGCCGAGAGGGACAACCACGAGTCACGTGAACAGGGCAAAAGGTGGAAGGCAAGGAGATAATGGGGTCGGGGCGACACAGTGCACGTGGACAGAAGCACACGATGAGACAACAGCACACGTGGAGAAAGGGAAATCAATGCGTTTATTTTTTTTTTTATTTTTTTTTTTTTGGGGGGTGGGGGGGATTTAAAACGTTCGACAAAGAGTAGATGTTCGGGGAAGTTCAGGGGAGAAGGGAAAAATCTAAGAACCAAGCAAAACAGCGAAGGAAGGAACTTAAGTGAACAAACTTCGACGGGGGAAGCCTCAGGCTACAAGGCTACAAGGCCGCGCACGCAGAGCAAACAGAAAACGATTAATTATTACGAGTTACAGGAAATTCATACCAAAACGAACTAGAAACAAATAATAACGCATCGACGAGAAAATAACGAGTGGAAATTTGACAAACACATGAATGGAAAAATAACTTAATTTGGATGCCCGGAGAGAACAAAAGTTGCCACCTCGATTGAGAAACCGGAAGCGGAAGTCTCGAAGGGTGAAGTTTGGGTGAAGTTTCAACCAGCCTTGCATTTCCAGACAGCTTCCAGGTTAACAATATAATGAGAGAATTTTCTTCATTGCCAACACATTGTAGATACTTCCGACCTGCCATCCACAGACCATTCAAATTAAAGGAGCTGAAAGAAACACATAGTGGTGAATGCATGAGAGACATCCTGAGTCATTATGAGTTTCTTCGATTATTTAATTAGGCTTGCTTTAACAGGAATCTTGGCTAGATCACACTGTTAATGAACTTGCTTTTTTTTTTTTTGAGCTACACTTCCGACCTTTAGCATTGCATTTGATGACATTGGTTTGATTTGTCAAGGACTTCGTGCTTCTGGAATAATTTCAAATGACTTGGCAGAAGTGATATTTTGGCTGTGATTCCGGATGTTTCGATGGCTGGTTATTTGCGACCCAGGGTGGCTTGTGCCTCAATGGTTGGCCAAGCTCATTATGGGATTGGAAACAATCCCCTATACCAGCTGTTTTACAATTTAACATTCGTGCATGATGGCAATCACTTCAGCTCACGACTGGGGTGTAATTGCACATTTATCTTTCCAAGTCAAGTCTCATCAAAGAACTCAACAACAAGAGATGGAAGGTGAATATAAATACGAGTGTGAGGGATAAAACTCAGGAATAGGTGAGGAATAGGCTCTTCAGGACAGCACTTCACCACCATGTTAGATCATCCCCAATCCAAAACCATGATTTATGTACCCTTGTTACCCCCTCTCTTCACCCCCATACCCCGTCCCTACTCCAAGCGCTACTCTTTTCAAATTTTCAGTTTGTCCTTCCTGTACGTTTCCTTCTGTATCCATCCTGTCTACCCCATGCGTCTTTTCCTGCCCCCATTGCGCCCCACACGCATTGATTGTCCAAGTCTCTCTCTCTGTCTTTTCCTTTAACTCCATTCTTGATGCCCCCCTCTCATCACTCTCTCCTGTTCGTTTTGGCTTGTTGTGTTTTGATCCCCTCAGTGTTCTATCTCTGCCATGAGCCTCGACTCTGTGTACAAAAAGAAAAACAGTCTGGTAGAGGAGTCGATTACTAAAATTAAGGTGTATTTGAGTAAGCATGGTGTAAGAATGAGTAAGCATGAAGCGGTGATTACACAGGTTTGAGGAATACAATCAAAGAGAGACAGGTGTAGAGGTCAGCAAAAATATTGAGACTGGAAGTAATTAATTTATTTTATTTTTCAAAATGGTGGACATTTTTCACCGAATGAATAAATGCGTCAATTATTTTTTTTATGAACAATTATAATTGTTCATACTTGATTATAATTATAATTATAATTGTTCTTAAACATTGTAAAAAACAACTCATATAATTGAATTCATATAATTGAAAAACAATTCATTCATATAATTGTAAAAAACAATTATAATTGTTCATAAAAAAAATAATTGACGCATTTATTCATTCGGTGAAAAATGTCCACCATTTTGAAAAATAAAATAAATTAATTACTTCCAGTCTCAATATTTTTGCTGACCTAAACACTTGTCTCTCTTTGATTGTATTCCTCAAACCTGTGTAATCACCGTACAATCAAATACAATAATACAATATTATTGTATTTACATATTATATTTACTTATGGAAGATAATTGCATGGTGTATACAAAGGAGCACATACTGTACCTCCGCCAAGCTGAACCGTTTACACTTTGTATCCCACTGATAGGCCGGATCTGGATTTGGACCTGAACCAAAATCTAATCGACCTATTCTTGCCACCTACCCAATTCATCCACCAAGTTTCATCATAATCTGTCCATAACCTTTTGAAATATCATGCGATATATCGTTTTGGTCCTATCACTCCATGGTCAAGAATCACTTTAAAATTTAAAAATTCTCTTATTTTTTTTTGAGATACAGATCACCAAAATCGAAACAATTCTTCCTTGTCACACACCTAACGTGTCCACCAAGTTAAAACTGAATCCGTCCATAACTTTTTGAGATATTCTGCCCACAGACAAACAGACAGACAGACACGGGCACACCAAAGAGGCCTGCAGAAATGTCTGTGGCCATCACAACAAAAAGCAAAATCACAACAATGCAATGTGGACAAGCAGATAAATAATCAGTTTAGAAACATCGATCAGAAGATGAACACAGGAGAAGATGAAGAGAAGAAAAAAATTAAGCATTGCAGTGAAGGTATACAGGTATATGTACAATGCGTGTATCTGCAGGTACAGGAAAGGTCGTTGAACGATGCTGAAATATGGTGACGACTGAGTCACAGATTTGCTTCAATCACGGATGGTTCGTGGAGAAGAAGTCACAATATCCTTACTTTGTGTCGTAAATGAACAAAACTGCACCAACAACTTTTGTGACTTTCGAAAAAACACGACCATCTGCATATTGGATTAGGTCAATGAGCAAAATTCATGTCCAATTACTGAAATAGTTCACAGTTCAAATTGGTTTTCTTTGTGCAGTGTGGTCTCAAATGTCTTTTTAAATTATACCAGACAGTCAGATTATTGTAGTTCTTGTACAGTTAATATCTAAGTTTGAACTCATGTCATTAGGTGTGTTAATCTCGAAGAGATATGACTTCTGTTCAGGATCACATCAACATATGGAACTAGTCTACAATACCTTCATACAATCAATGGCCAAGATCTTATGTTTATTTGAAATGCACCATGGGACGAATATTGCCGGACGGGACAGAATACGATGCACAAGGACATGCCTTATGAGTTTATCTGGGGTGCATGTGCATGTATTGTAATAATGGTGTCATGCTTGCTCTGGTTTACATAATTACATTTTCGGTCTGTAAAAAATACAGAGCCACATACTGCATAAAGCCATGTCAGCTGCTTCACTGCTAACCGCAGGATCAGTCAGCCAACATATACTTTATTTGCCTTTCATTGGCAAACATGCAACTGAGCCAGAAATGCATATTTAATTTCTATATCTAAAAGGTTTTTTTTTTTTTTTTTTTGTTTTTTTTTGTATACAAGATCGAGGCTCGTGAAGGAGCTAACATTAATCACACAAAAAGTCAAACCGACACAAACCGACACATAAAACACAAAATAAGGGGAGGGGTAGACAAGATGGGAACAGTGGGGGAAGGACACAAACACAACATTTGAGCGCAGGGACATCAAGAGAACTGTGGGAGGGAGAGGGCTTGGGGGGAGGTGGGAGAGGTATAAAACATATGGACATTGCAAGGCTTCCAGGAAAGAAGTTGGAATTTCGAAAAGTGTATCTGGGGTGAATTAGCGGGTGTTTGGATGGGGGAAGATAAGAGATGGTGGTGAACAGCTGTTTTAAAGACCTGGAGGGAGGAGTGGGATTGAAGGGAGTGGGGGAGTTTGTTCCAGAGGCGGGGAAAAAGGGGAATGAAAGAGTGAAGGTGAGCAGAGAGCCTAGATTTTGGCAGTTAAACCATAAGAGGGTTGCTGCAGATCTTGTGTAACCTGTTGGAATATTTGTGGGTCAGAGCACAGAGAGAGCTGGGGGCGCAAGGCCAGAGAGGAGTCGGTAGAAGACAGAAAGGCCACCAACCTGCCTGCGGTGAGTGAGTGAAAGGCCCTCGGAGTTAGCTTCATCGCAGGAGATTCCAATGATTCTGAAAGCTTTGGCTTCAACAGCATGAAGCCGAGCTAGGTGTGAGGCAGGAGCACCGTCCTAGGGGAGGGAACAGTATTCCATTGAGCTGCGGATGAAAGCCTTGTATGTGGTGAGGAGCTCAGGTGTGCCAAGGAAGGACTTCGCATGACGGAGGATGCCCAGTCGGCGACTGGCTTTGGAGGCCAGCTTGGCAATGTGGTTTTCCCAAGAAAGATCATGGCAGATAGTGAGACCCAAAAGCTTGAGTGACAGAACTTCTTGGAGAGGATTGTTGAGAAAGTAGATGGGAGAGTTTTCCAGTCGGTCTTTTCGGAGAGACATAGTAAGAGTGTGAGATTTGTCAGGATTGAAAGACATGTTCCACTTGTTTGACCAGTCTGTGATTTGTCCAGGTCTGCAGAGAGTGAGGAGGCTGCAGGCTGCCGATCTGAGGGATGAGGAATGGAGCGGCAGAGAGTGGAGTCATCAGCAAAGAGATAGAGAGGATTTTCCAGAGAGTCGGAGAGATCATTGATGAAGACCAGAAAAAGCACAGGGCCCAGAACACTACCTTGGGGAACTCCAGCCAGAACAGGAAGGGGCGATGAGAGAAATCCATTCAGGGCCACACCTTGACTACGACCAGAGAGGAAGTCCGCAAGCCAAGCGTGGAGATTTCCATGAATACCATAGGAGGAGAGTTTGGTGAGCGGAGCTGGGTGCCAGACCGTATCGAAGGCACATGATATGTCGAGGAAGACAGCTCTGATTTCATGTTTGGCATTTAGGACCTCCATCCATTGTTGAGACAGCAGAAGCAACATGTCCAGAGTAGAATGACCTGGTCTGAATCCAAATTGATGATCGGAGATCAAGCCATTGGAGAAGAGGAAGGATTTGATATCCGAAGCAATGATGGATTCCATGACTTTGCTGATAATTGGGAGCAGGCTGATTGGTCTGTAGTTGCAAGGATCTATTTTTGCACCTTTTTTTGTGTAAAGCGGTAATGTTTGCTGATTTCCAAGATGCTGGCAGATGACCTTGAGCAAAAGAGAGGGTGAGATAGAGCCGCAGAGCAGGATTTTAGGACCAGTGGGCTGATGCCGTCTGGTCCAGTTGCAGAATCAGAGTCGAGGTTTGATAAAAACTTCACCTTGTCAGGAGAGAAGGAAACAGAGTCCAGGAGCAGTTGGGTTCGACTGGGTAAGGTGGGAACAGAGAGAGATGGGTTTGGGACACAAGATTTTGAGGCAAACACAGAGTTGAGGCATTCGGCTTTGTCATGTGTGGTGTCAACTGTGTAGCCGTTTGAGGTGAGGGAGGGGATGGAGGGGAAACAAACACCAGAAACGGATTTGACCAGACGCCACCAGGATTTGGGGGAAGGAGACAGGTTTGAGAGTTCAATCTTGAGTGTGGAGAGATAGTGCTTTCTGGCACTCCTTAGGGTGGACACACACTTGTTCCAAACTTGGTGGAAGGAACTGAGATTACCTTCAGTTGGATTTGCCTTCCAAGAGGCAAAGGCAAGTTGTTTCAGGGCAACTGCCTCACCACAAGATTCAGTGTACAATGTACGGGAGGAAGGGTAAGACAACTGAAGACGGGATGGGATAAATCTGTGCATGAGAGAGAGCAGTTTGCTTTGGAAGAATTCCCAGGAAGAATTGATGCCAGAGTCAGTAGAGATGGGAGACCAGTCCAGATGATTGATGGCTGCTTGCAGCCCGTGCCAGTCGGCCTGAGTGAAATGCCAGACTCGTCGGCGCTGAGGAGGCTCTCTGAGAATGGCCAGAGAGATGTCCACTTTAACAAGCACATGATCAGAAAAACCAATTGGAGCAGAAGAAGAGCAGCAGACATTTGCAGGGAAGTTTGTCATAACTAAGTCTAGAAGAGAAGATACTCCATTGACTGAGATCCGGGTCGGGAAATTGACAGATTGTGTCAGTCCCAATGAGTCACAGAAGTCCTTTTCTGAGGTGCCATGGCTGGTGAGAGAGGAACCCACACCCAGCCAGCTGGCATGATGACAGTTGAAGTCGCCACATATGAGGAAGAGAGAGTTGGGATGAGTTGATAGAAGTTGGTCCATGTTGTCAGACAGCGACATATAAATGGAGTCATCACTGTTTGGAGGACAGTACAGAACACATATGAACAAAAGGTGGGAGCGGAGAGGAAGCCGTAGCCAGGGGTACTCCTGGGGGTGGGGTGGAGAGAGGGCAGTGCAAGGAGAGTGAGGAAGAGAGTTTTTGATAAAGATAGCAATCCCACCACCAGGACGAGGCTCAGGTCTATCATACCGGAGGAGGGAGTAACCAGGAAGAGATATTAAGGAATCAGAGACATCTTGAAGAAGGAAAGTTTCTGTTAAGCAGATCAAGTCTGGATTGTCAGAAGCAACCTGAATGGAGAGATCAATCAGATTTGAGCGAAGGCCTCGGATGTTTGAGATCCGTATCGTAAATGAGGAGAGAGGGGGAGCATCGGATGCAGGTGAGGGGGGCGGTGGGGTAGGGGCAGATGAAGGATGGGCGGGGGAGGTAGGAAGAGCAGTTAATAGTGTGTCAGAGATTACAGAAGTGTTACAAGAAAGGGAAGGATGAGGACGAAATGTTTGATGGTGATTGGATGAGGCACAGTGAGGGATTCTTTGAGGGGTGGCAGAGGAAAGTAGAAGGTTGGGGGAGGTGGAGGTATGAGATAGAAGGGAGATGAAGTCGGGAGGAGGCAGCTTTGAGAAGGGGGTGGGAGGGGGGTGAATTGGAGAGGGATGGTAGGGGGGAGATTTTAAGGGGAGGGGTTGGGGGGTTGTTTTGAAGGGGAGGGGTTAGGGGGGAGTTTAGGAGGGGAGGGGCAAGGGGGGAGATTTGGAGGGGAGGGGGCAAGGGGGGAGTTTAGAAAGTGGATGATTAATGAAAGACGACCATTTATAACAAATTGGGTTTATTGTGATTTTCAAGATAGAGATCCGTTTAAGAACGATGGAGGAGGGGTGGAATGAATTTGCATTTAGAACATGTAGTGATTTAGAATTATAAGAGATTGAATATTTTTTTGAAGTAGAATGAGTTGGAGAGGAAATTGAAATGAGCCTTTTAAATTGGAAGAAAAACAGCGTGTTGTAATATACCACTGACTAAAACACTGCAGGGGAAAGTTTAAACATATTTAAACAGAACCGTGAAGAACAATCTAATATTCACAAAAAACCAACGGGGAGAGGGAGCCTAGAGGGACAACCACGAGTCACGTGAACAGGGCAAAATATGTCAGTAAAAAGAACAGGGCAAAACAGATCTGGGGAATGGCGTGAAATGGGGGTGAAACACGTGGTCGAAGAACGAACGAACGAAAAGAACAATGAAGGCAATGTTTTTGTTTTTTTAGTTTTTTTTTTGGTTAAGATTTTAAACAAGGAAGTATGGGGTGAAAAAACTGGGAAAAAACTGAGAGAACGAGAGGAGCAGGACCACAATCGACCGCTGAGAGAAACAAAGCCTCCAGGTAGGCAGCTAAAAGAACAACAGCAAGGCCGCAATATATTGCGGCACGAAATACTCGACCACTCGATACAGGTATGAAAGATTAACATGAATAATCTTCCAAGGGACGCACTATAGGTACACACACGTAAGATAAATACAGTTTCGACAAAAATACAATTGTGAACAATTACTTAACTTCGAGCGTGCGTGAAGGTCGGGACAGCTTTGTAAAACCGTGACTTCCCCCGCAAGATCTCGTGAGATCTCAAGGTTACAATTTAGAGGTCTTATAACAGGCGATGTGCACCTAAACAGGGTGGGATGTTACAGCCACACACACACACAAAAAAACATATATATATATGTATATATATATATATATATATATATATATATATATATATATATATATATATATATATATATATATATATATATATATATATTGTTACGGACGCGGTTTAGATGTTATTTTGACCGAGCGGTTGGTATGACCGCGACCGAACAGTTATTCCCCGACTAGACCCCGATTCCACCCAGACGTTGACCAAATCGCGCTATGCTAAATCAATGATGGAAAGGACACAACGACTGGGATAGATGAAACGACGCAAGGGGTACAGTTCTCAAGACCTCCGGAGGAGGGTATAATTACAGTGGTGGAGAAAAGGGGGTAGATTACAAGGTAGTGAGGTAAAGACACAGAAGAGATGGGCACTTAATTACAGTCTTATCTTACCCCAGACAGACCACAGACAAACGGAACAAGGCTGACTTACACAGGGATTGATGGCAGGAAGGGACAGGTAGTCGATAGCACAAGGTGCACCTTGGCTCAGGGACAGGATAAAGCACGGTCCAGTCCAGAGATGCGGGGAGGCCTCACAGCGCTCGGAGGGTACGTCTTGCTTGCTCCAAGCTCAGCGCGCATCTGACGTCACCTCCCTCTTCCTGCGCATGCTCAGCGGGGAGTGACACGCCCTCGGCTGGTTGGCTCTGCCCCCCTGGGGCCGGTCCGCCGCTTCCATTGGGTGCGGGGGTTACCGGGCTCCGCCCTTGACGAGGAGCTGACAGGGAGCCCCTATTTGGTAACCCCGTCGAGCACATGTTCGATGGCGGCTCGTTGGGAAGGCCTCATGCCCTCCCAACACCCCCTACCAACCAAGCCGGAGTGAGGACGCGCACTCCCTGTGCACGCCGCCGCCGTTGCTGTTGTTGTTGTTGTTGTTGCTGAACCGTGAGGAAGAGCTGCGGGGAGGTATTGGAGGTCCTAAACTTCCTAACGGTGCCATACAATCACATTCTGGTGCAACGAAGGGTCAGAATTAATGGAAACGAGTCCTTAACTGACATAGACTAAGAATAACTAGCAAGATGTCCTATAGTTGTCTTACATGAGATGCGGTGAACCTGGGCACGACATTTAATGGGGGAAATAGGGGGAGGTCGGGTCTACAGAGTGTTGTTTACAGAAAATGGGACTAGGGAATGGGGGATTGGGGATAGTTGGGAAGTATTGAGGAAATAGGAGAATATTTACAAGCGGATATGGGTGGATGCAAATCCCATATCCGCAACATTGCACCCTTCTCTACCTCGGGGCGTCCCGACCCGATAAATTTTTACCTACTTTAGTGTGGCACTCAGATGTAGTTCCCTCTACTATTAACTCAACCCTGAGTGCGACAGTTTTACAGATGTTCACAAATGAGTAAATATGTCCCCCTGCGACGTTGCACCCTTCTCCTAACAGAAACACACCCACAGGATAACCGAATTGCGGAAAGCATCCTCAAACTAAACATACAGCCGGTAGGGAGCCTTATTTATACAACACTGATATTTACACTACGATCCAGGACCTGTTCTTTGAGGAACACATGCAGATGTTATGCATAGGGAGAGCATGCATGCCAGCATCGATACACCAACCCACGAGTGCCCTGTGGCCCTACGGCCTTTAATAATGTGCAGAGCACCCCGTCGAAGCACCAAAAGCACCACCCCATACGCACAGTCAGCACCATCCGGTGCACCAATAAAGTGTTCAATAACAATGCACAATTAAGTGTCCATGGTCACCGGTGGTGTCGCAGCCGGCCGATGTTCTGCCGCTGGTCTTGCCTTCTTGGAGTGCACTTGGCCTTCTGGCTTCTTTAGAAATAAAGAAAGGCGCCAACCGCGTCCATTTCTTAATTGTGGCCGTCAGGGGGCCAACTAAAAGTGGTTCACCTGTATGGCATAGGTGCCACGTTGACCCAGAGGTCCATCCACGGGTGGTGCTTGACCGCAAAAGAACTGCGGTCCATTGTGGGCGGCCACAAAAATTGCGGTCCATATGGTGTATCGATCCAGGCAGCAAGCAGCGGAAGTACAGGCCCACAACTGCGGAGCCAGCACCTCTCTCTCCTCTCTCTCTGCCCCAAAGCCAGATCCTCGGAGGTGGGAGACAAAAGAAGACAAGTGAGTAAGGTGGTAAGGGCGCAAAAGTGCACGCAATTCAAGGTAATGCACACTGGGGGCACATGGGAACCAGGTGAGACAGGTACGTTCCTACCGTACGCCCCCCCCCCCCCACCAGGTAACCTACATTGCCCCTCCCTTACCCCTTACTGTATCCACAAAACACAACACTACCCATAAACATCTACTTTACACATCAACAAACGTCCCTACTGTCTTCCCCGTTCCTCCCATAAACCAAATTCGTCTTCTCTCCCTCCTAACCAATCAAATTTGCCATTTCCAACTCTCATCAAAATTTGCCATCTCCAACTCAACATCAAAATTTGCCATCACCAATTCATCATCAGTCCCTCCTAAGGAGGGAGAGATGGAATCACCCCAATGTCTCATCCACGTCGTGATGCGTCTCACAAATCCACACAGCAATTCTCCTTTCCTGCAACACAGAACAAAGGAACACAGGTGTGGAGTCATCATCACCACCTCACGTAAGTGGCTGCGTATGGTGCGACAGGTTCATCAATCCTAACTATTTCCTAAATGACTTTAACAACTTTACATTACCCGGGGTCTTTCCCTGCCAATCCATTGGCCAACTTACACTATGGGTTCTAAAAACCAATTCCCATTGACCAAACTGTGGTGCTTCTCAATTCGGGGTCTCACTCCCCCGATTCAACACTCGGTGCCCCCGCACAATTTCGGTGGCTGGGTCGTGTGACGCTCCCAGCTGGTCCGCCCACCTGCACACCTCCACCACTGTTGTTGCCTACCGAGCTCACCTGCTCCTCACCCTAACCTAACTAACTGGGGAAGGCCCTCTCGCACTCTCACCCCCTCAGTGCCCTCTCTGGCACGGGCTGCCCGATCCACACCCGGGATCCTCAGGCACCCACTGACACTAACGGCTCCCAGAGCCCACCTGCGGCCTCACCTGGCCGACATCTAACAGTGGCGGAGTGCCCAACCATTCACACTCATACTAACAGGCCACACGACCAGCCAATTTCACCACACCAATGCACCCATCCACAATACCATTCTGCAACCGCACCACAAATGCCAATATCCAACCACAATTTACCTATACCTTCTAACTATTCTTTAAACTACCTACCCTCCCCAGGTACTCGTGAAAAGGGGTCCACTCTTCCCCCATCCACACCTTCGCACCATGCACACCACTCCGTACCACTTACTCCAACTCTCTCCACACCACTCATTCTCTGCTCCATATATTCCACACACCTGCACTTGCACACCTGTGCTCTCATACTTGGTGCCGCCTGCACCCTTCTCTCCCCCAAGCGCATTCGCGCTGATCCACAACACTCACTACTCATACACTGCTCCACACACCTGTCCAGTTCTCACACAGCATCATCTCATCTAACTACTCCCCTCTGAAACTTGCGCTTCCCAGTCGTCCCTTTAAACTATTGCGCTCCCTCATCATTATCATCCACTCTAATCTACCTGCGTCCCCTCTACAGGTATCCTTGTCACTAACTAACCTTAACGTTACCTAATGTCATCTTCGCTAGATCCCTACACACAATATCCTAACCCACCCGGGCTAGTTTTCACTGCCATACACCCCATAATCTATAGCGCATTTGCCCCCTAGTTTGTGAGGGATGACAGAGTTGCCATCCCACCACATCGGGCATCTCCCACTACCAATTTTGCACATCAAATTTCAACAAATCAAAAATTTGCCAATCACTACCCATCATCTGCCAATC
Source organism: Myxine glutinosa (assembly GCF_964187855.1). Taxonomy (NCBI): domain Eukaryota; kingdom Metazoa; phylum Chordata; class Myxini; order Myxiniformes; family Myxinidae; genus Myxine; species Myxine glutinosa. The sequence goes on from NC_136270.1 coordinate 108,372,840, forward strand.
ATTACTGCCAATCATCAAATTTTGCCTTTTTCTAATTTTGGGTCCAAAACACTAACCTCATCATTACAGTCCACTTACTAATGCCTCTCGGTACGCCAATTCACTTCTAAAGCTCGGCTTCGTACAGCCGAGCAATGAATGCGGGTTGTTTGGTGCCAGCGGCTGGATACGTCCCGCATTCGGTGCAGGGAAGGAGGTTTACCCGGGCCGAGGTCCCACGCACCATCTCGGCACGGAGCCATCCCATGGCCCGATCTCGACCTGCCGGAATGCCTCAACAAAAAGTGGTCGCCATGACGACCCTTCCTATCGGGCTGCCCGCTCTGCCTAGTGGAGCACGGACGCGGCCGTTCCAAGCGAGGCCCAGCGTGGATCGCGTACGGCGGTCCTTTCGAACCCGCTGTGGCTCGGATCCCCGCTGGTTCTCGCGGCACGCGAAGCTGCCCGACGCGCACCGAGGGCCCGATTCGGCTATAAGTCGTTCTAACCTCTAACCCGGTTACCGTCGATGCCTCACCTGCATGCTTACACGCATACGCTACCCCTTTCTTGCTCATACATCCAGCCGTTTCCCTGCTCTTGGTCATTGCACCTTCTCTTACACACCCAGGTACACTCATTCCGCTCACAGACTTGGTCACACACCTGACCACCGAACACCTTGGCACACATTCGTCGCTCGCACACCTCACCAACACACCTCTTCGTGCCCCCTCCTCGGTCACCTCCTCTGTGACGATCACAGGTGTGCTCTCACTCGCACACCCAACCACGTGCCTCACTACCAATTCCAGCGTGCATTCCCACACACGCTCTACCATTCCAGGTGTGCTTCCTTTCTCACCTGTCACAACCAACTCACGCTCCGTGTCACTCTTACTACTCTCACCTCCACTCTTGACAGCGCACTCACCCTTACTCTCGACAGCGCACTCTTTCCTCATGCACCCGTCCGTTACACACCTTGCTCGCGCATCCTCTCCCGTTACATCCTCTGTAACACTCACCACAGGCGTGCATTCTTCCGTTACATCCTCTGTAACACTCCTCACTACGCGCCTCCATGTGCTCCCTCGCACACGCGCTACGACCGACTCACTCTCGACAGCACACTCACTCCTTGGCGCGCACTTTTTCCTCACACACCCCAGAGTCGGACTTTCTCGCACACCTCCTTTTTCGCACACCAGACCTGTCGCACACTTCACCAACGGCCTCTCACGAACACCCGGGTCCATCTCGACCCCCAAGCTTATTAAATCACCTGGCGCATCATACGCACGACCATATTGGTCACCACTTACACCGGGTCCTCTTTCTCTTCGCTTCTCCTCCATCACCTGCGAATCCCTCATCCGGTTAATGAGCACATCATCACGATCCGAACACAAACTTTGGACCAATTCTTTTACTTCCTCTTTGATCTCTTTCTTATCCCCTCTCCGTCGCTTCTTAATTTCGCTTACCCCTTCTTCCACTTCTTCTAATTTCTGCTTCACCTCTTTTATTTTCCCGGTGCGTCTCCTCAAGTTCGTCCTCTAAGGCCACCTTGACCGTTTCTATGTGCGTCCTCACCTGCCGGTCTTTAACCTCCATCACCTCTACCACCTTGTTCATTTTCCTCGTCAGGTCCTCATGTACCGTCTGACACTCTTTTTTAATTACCCCTACGTCCTTTTTCATCTCCTTCTGTGTCGATTTTAAACCCTCTATTACCGCTGTGTTCTTCTTTACCTGGTCCCCCAACTCCTTTTGTCCCACTGTCAGTTGTTCTACTCCCAGCGTCAACTCCTCTATACCACCTTGCAATTTTACAGTCCCCTTTCTCACCTCCTTCTCCATGCGCTCCTCACAGTGCCTCACCTCCTCGCGCACTCCTCCGACCTCCTCACTCACACCTCTTCTGATCTCTTCTCCCATCACTTGCATCTCCTGCCCAGATGCCACCCTCATCTGCTCCATTTCCTCCCTGTGAGCATCCAATTTAGTTTCTACCCCCATTCTGACCCCCTCTATCTGCTGCCCCATTTGTTTAACTTCCCTTTCCGCTTGGTCCCTCATGTCCCTCAATTTGCCTTCCATACTAGTTTCTAACCCCTCTAACCCCTTTTTCATCCCTTCCATTTGATTCTCTTGAGCGGCCATTCTGTTTTCTACCCCCGTTAACCCATGTTTCACCCCTTCTATCCCATTGTCTAACCCCTCAAATTTCTTGTCTAATCCCTCAAATTTCTTGTCTAATCCCTCAAATTTCTTGTCTAATCCCTCACCGGTACCCCTCGCTTCGTCCCTCATTACCCCCATTTGGCCCTCCAATCGCTCACCCAGTCGCTCAATTTGGCTCCCCATACTCATCTGTACAGCTGCCTGTAGCTGCGCAATGAGGGCCTGCATGTCAATCCCTCCCACTTGTGCAGCGGGCGCGGCCGCCGTAGCCATCTGCGAGGCGCCATTTTGCGCGCCCGTAACCTCGTGCGCGAGGACGCCATTTTGCGAACCTGCCGCCCTCACTGCTTCGCTCTCCTCATGTCCCTCAATTTGGTCCTGGATCGACCCTGCCTCACTCTCCTCTACCGGAACCCAGCCGTCTTGATCTGCCATAGCGCGACTTTCAAAATTCGGGTTTTTTTTTGTAAAACAAAATCAAATTTCGGTGACTTTATAATTTTGACCAAATTTTTTTCTAGATGTTTTTTTTAAAATTTGGTTCGGGCCTCGAATCCCACTCCTGACACCAATTGTTACGGACGCGGTTTAGATGTTATTTTGACCGAGCGGTTGGTATGACCGCGACCGAACAGTTATTCCCCGACTAGACCCCGATTCCACCCAGACGTTGACCAAATCGCGCTATGCTAAATCAATGATGGAAAGGACACAACGACTGGGATAGATGAAACGACGCAAGGGGTACAGTTCTCAAGACCTCCGGAGGAGGGTATAATTACAGTGGTGGAGAAAAGGGGGTAGATTACAAGGTAGTGAGGTAAAGACACAGAAGAGATGGGCACTTAATTACAGTCTTATCTTAGCCCAGACAGACCACAGACAAACGGAACAAGGCTGACTTACACAGGGATTGATGGCAGGAAGGGACAGGTAGTCGATAGCACAAGGTGCACCTTGGCTCGGGGACAGGATAAAGCACGGTCCAGTCCAGAGATGCGGGGAGGCCTCACAGCGCTCGGAGGGTACGTCTTGCTTGCTCCAAGCTCAGCGCGCATCTGACGTCACCTCCCTCTTCCTGCGCATGCTCAGCGGGGAGTGACACGCCCTCGGCTGGTTGGCTCCGCCCCCCTGGGGCCGGTCCGCCGCTTCCATTGGGTGCGGGGGTTACCGGGCTCCGCCCTTGACGAGGAGCTGACAGGGAGCCCCTATTTGGTAACCCCGTCGAGCACATGTTCGATGGCGGCTCGTTGGGAAGGCCTCATGCCCTCCCAACACCCCCTACCAACCAAGCCGGAGTGAGGACGCGCACTCCCTGTGCACGCCGCCGCCGTTGCTGTTGTTGTTGTTGTTGTTGTTGCTGAACCGTGAGGAAGAGCTGCGGGGAGGTATTGGGAGGTCCTAAACTTCCTAACGGTGCCATACAATCACATTCTGGTGCAACGAAGGGTCAGAATTAATGGAAACGAGTCCTTAACTGACATAGACTAAGAATAACTAGCAAGATGTCCTATAGTTGTCTTACATGAGATGCGGTGAACCTGGGCACGACATTTAATGGGGGAAATAGGGGGAGGTCGGGTCTACAGAGTGTTGTTTACAGAAAATGGGACTAGGGAATGGGGGATTGGGGATAGTTGGGAAGTATTGAGGAAATAGGGGAATATTTACAAGCGGATATGGGTGGATGCAAATCCCATATCCGCAACAATATATATATATATATATATATATATATATATATATATATATATATATATATATCTATATATATATATCTATATATATATATATATATATATATATATATATATATATATACACACACACACAGTCATGTGAAAAAGTAAGTACACCCCATGTAAAGTTTTGACTTTTTCAACATACAGCTATTTGATCTTCATTTCAACAATATTGAAAGATAAAGGTGTTATAATATAACAAATATCATGAAACATTTACGTTTTGTAGTCCATTGTATAATTTAAATAAACATAAATGCAAATTTCGCATGTGGAGAAAGTAAGTACACCCCTACATTTATCACTACTTCAAATACCTAAATTATAATCAGGTGCACCAGCTCAGGTGCAAATGATTAGAACATCGTCAGAGAGGATCTTGGAGGAACCTGTCTTATTTAAACCTCAGACATTTAGTTTGGTTTGCTCTTTGTTGTTGAAGTGTGCGGCGTCACCATGCCTAGATCAAAAGAGCTCTCTGAGGCCTTCAGAAAGGAGGTTATAAATGCCTACGAGTCTGGGAAGGGATTTAAAAAGATCTCCAAACAATTTGAAATCAATCATTCGACTGTCCAGAAGATCATCTACAAGTGGAGAAGATCCCAAACAACTGCCAACTTGTTCAGGCCAGGCCGCCCCAGCAAGTTCAGCCCGAGAGCAGACCGCAAGATGCTGAAAGAAGTCTCTAAGAACCCCAGAATGTCATCACGGGACCTACAGGTAGCTCTTGCCACTGTTGATGTCAAATTGCACGAGTCTACCATTAGAAAGAGGCTGCACAAATTTGATCTACATGGGAGGCGTGCCAGGAGGAAACCTTTGCTGTCCAGAAAGAACATCAGGGCAAGACTAAAGTTTGCCAATGAACACCTTGGCAAAGACCAGCACTTCTGGAACAATGTGCTCTGGACAGATGAGTCAAAGGTGGAGCTATTTGGCCACAGTACCAGAAGACATGTTTGGCGAAAACCAAAGACAGCATTTGACCACAAGAACCTGATACCAACTGTAAAGCATGGTGGTGGAAATATTATGGTTTGGGGCAGCTTTGCTGCATCAGGGCCTGGGCAGCTCACCATCATAGAATCCACTATGAATTCTTCATTTTACCAAAGGGTGCTTGAGGATAATGTGAGGCCATCTGTCGGAAAGTTGAATCTCAAGCGAAGGTGGACCTTGCAACATGACAGTGACCCTAAACATTCCAGTAAATCCACCAAGGAATGGCTGAAAAGAAAGAAATGGAGGGTTCTGGAATGGCCAAGTCAAAGCCCGGATCTAAATCCCATCGAGATGTTATGGGGGGATTTGAAACGAGCTGTGCATGCAAGAAACCCTTCAAACATCGCACAGCTGAAATAATTCTGCATGGAGGAGTGGGCAAAAATTTCTCCCAGTCGATGTCAGAGACTGGTAGACAGTTATAAGAAACGCCTACTTGAGGTTGTTTCTGCAAAAGGGGTCAATACCACCTATCAGAGCCAAGGGTGTACTTACTTTTTCCACATGCGAAATTTGCATTTATGTTTATTTAAATTATACAATGGAATACAAAATGTAAATGTTTCATGATATTTGTTATATTATATCACCTTTATCTATCAATATTGTTGAAATGAAGATCAAATATCTGTATGTTGAAATATGTTGAAAAAGTCAAAGCCGGCACATGGGGTGTACTTACTTTTTCATGTGACTGTATATATATATATATATATATATATATATCAGTCACTATGCGACCTTCATATCATCAGTGGAGAACCGCCAGCAAGGTGTCCCATACAGCTGCTGCTGCACCTTGCTGGGAGCGATAAGCACCGCCTGCCACGCGGTGACGTTATCTCTGGTATCCACTCATCATATGGAGTCGACCTGGTTGCGGTTGGGAGTTACTAATAATGGTATCTGTAATCTGGTTCTCCAACCTAATGAGCGGACAACATGCCGTCATCGCCATGCACGTCTGCCTTGCCTGCAAAGTTACCAGGTCGGTAACTGTGAGTTTTGCATGCACTTGTGACAGTATCTGTATTTATAATCCGTAATGACGCACTGCTAGATGGTTCCTCTGGAACTTTGCAGGCAAGGCGGACGTGCATGGCGATGACGGCATGTTGTCTGCTCATTAGGTTGGAGAACCAGATTACAGATACCATTATTAGTAACTCCCAACCGCAACCAGGTCGACTCCATATGATGAGTGGATACCAGAGATAACGTCACCGCGTGGCAGGCGGTGCTTATCACTCCCAGCAAGGTGCAGCAGCAGCTGTATGGGACACCTTGCTGGCGGTTCTCCACTGATGATATGAAGGTCGCATAGTGACTGATATAAAAACCGAAAGGGTCACAGAGTTACAAGTGTATGGAAAGCCTCACTGCGTTGCCCTGATGAAGCCCCAACAAGGGCGAAACCAGGTCGGTAACTGTGAGTTTTGCATGCACTTGTGACAGTATCTGTATTTATAATCCGTAATGACGCACTGCTAGATGGTTCCTCTGGAACTTTGCAGGCAAGGCGGACGTGCATGGCGATGACGGCATGTTGTCCGCTCATTAGGTTGGAGAACCAGATTACAGATACCATTATATATATATATATATATATATATATATATATATATATATATATATATATATATATATATATATTGCGGCCTTGCTGTAGTTCTTTTAGCTTCCTACCTGGAGGCTTTGTTTCTCTCAGCGGTCGATTGTGGTCCTGCTACTCTCGTTCTCTCAGTTTTTTCCCAGTTTTTTCACCCCATACTATATATATAGTATATTGCCGTGTCCCCAGGGTTAAGACCCCAAGAGGATGAATGACCAAAACGAGCTTTACTCCGAGGAGTATACCCAACTTGGCAGTAGAGACACGTGCAGGAAGGTTCAAAGTCTTACCTGATCGGGAACATACGCAGGGGTTATTCGAACCCACAAACAGCAAGATGGGACAGCAAAATCCGCAATACAAGAAAAGTAAAATTCAACAAACAATGATTTAATGAAAATAAATGCAAATAACAATGAAAGGTGAGGTAAAACTAAAATTCCTAATTGAGACGTCTCCGCTCAGTCTCGTATACAAACAAGGGGAAAAGATAATGAAAGACAACAAGTAATGTTTTGGTAAACGGCAGGCACTCAGCTTTATGTCCCCAAATGGCTATGGTATTTCACCAAAGGTATTTCATCCTCACAAACGTAACACAGCCCCCCACCCCTGGAATCGTAGCTCCTGCAAGGTTCAATGCAGGCTTTACCGTTCCAGCCTTAACACTTACTGACACACACTTAATTAGCCTATGGCATAAATTAGGGGGGTGCTGTGGGAAGCAAGCTGTAGCTAACTTACCTGTCCGCCTTACCATTCTACAACCCTTACAACCATTCAAATATGTACAAAATTATTTGATTCCTCGCTCCTAACTCCTTTGGCGGGTATAAAATGTCAAACACACAAAAAAAAATCTACCTTAACCAAAACCTCAATAACATTTGTACAACCCCGGTCTACAGACCACGTTCCTCGGTGGATGCCACAATGCCCAACGTTACCTGCAGAGCCATCCCAATTTACCCAAATTTTTGCGGGCCCTGTCTTTGTGGTACAGGTTAGTGACATGGCTCGGTGAATCTTCCCCCACACACTCACACACATAAACCCCAATAAATCAATCATCCATTCAACTTCCGTGCAAGACCATGGCTTAGATGTCATTACATACAGGTGTGATTCCTCAATTAGGCAGCAGGGCCAAGATGGTGGGGGCACTTCAGGCTGTGGTGCCTGCAGTCCAAAAACAAGTCACCTGACTTGCGACTTCCTCCCCCCCCCCCCACCCCCCCTCACTTCAACTCTCAGCCCCTGACAGCCAAACAGATCCTTCACTGTACGTCCTGCTGGGGAGGGTCTCCGCAACGTCCAGGCTCTCTCGGCCTCAGGCTCTCCTAGCCTCTTCCAGGTCGCCAGGGGTCTCCATACCCACTAGTCGCCCAACAGACCCCCCCTCCGATGGATTTCCAATTCCAGACACCACTGGCTGCCAGTGACAAATTACCTCGGGGAGGGGCCGCAGGCACTGCTCCTCCAGAGCTTGATCCATACTTGCGGACACACACACCTTCCCCACCCACAGAATCCAAAATGACATTACTCCCCCGCTGACATTCAATTCTCCAACACTGTAGAGCAAAAGGATCATGTCATTGTGTTCCTACACTGCCATGGCCTGCTTACATGTGAATTCCCACATTCACACTCCAACCACAACTAAGCTCCTTTACACGACAAACATTAACACAAGACACTGTCTGTCACACGCAAACCTATCCACTCACCGACCATGTCGTCACTCTCGCCTGCACCACATTCCAAATTACTCATGTCCCAATTTCTGAGCAAGTACCGAACGCTTGGGACAGTACGCCTCAAGGCACCTTACCTTATTTGCAGGTCGTTGCAGGTTGGTCGGGTCCAAGAGTGCCATCCACCCTGCTGAATTCCAAATTTATCCCATGGGCCAATCAATTTCCCCAAAATTTCCTCTTTGTCCGACTGTACTGGCGAGCATGTATATCCGCCTCATCCGGTGACCGTTACTACACTACTACACTTGGCTATGACAGCTCCGCCCCTCTACCGTGCGAGGGGTATCGGGATAAGTTGAACAGCAGATCGCCAACATGGCCCACGAGTGTCCACAAGGGTGCGACACACCATCCATCCTTCGGCCCATTGTGAGGAACACGGCTCCACCAGCCCAAGCTGGCCAATGTGATGAGAACCTTCTGCCAACTCTGCCATTTCCAAGGCCTCAAACTTGGGGGGCACGGTCGCAGTGCGTGGCAACCCCATCACGTCCCCTGCACCTCCTCACATCCCCCAGTCCGACCAAATGCAGCCCCCAGTGCCCAACCACATATGGCCTCGCCCAAGTTCTAGTTGACAGCCATGTTCCACCAGGAGACTCAATTCCAGGGGACACTGGTTGCACACCTCGGCCACCCATACAACCACCTTGACCTCCAGACTGCCAAACTCCATCCCTACAACCTGACGTCCCCAATATTGGCACCGCCGCCCCCATAGCCAGTTGAAGGGTGTGTCCTCATAGCCAGTTGAAGGCTGTGTCCTACCAACCTATCAATTTTGTCCCAGCCTCCAACACTTTGGTCTAACACACTCGGATTAATAATGGTGTCACTGGCCCCAGTGTCCAATATGGCTTCACAAAATTTCCCCTCAATTTTGCATCTAACCCTCAGATTACCCGTGCCAATTTTTCCGCAATTCACTACTTTCACCAAAGGTGGGCGCGTCTCCACACACTTGCCAGCTGAGCATGACCCCGTATACACGGCTCGTTCCCAAATTTATCCCAGGGCTCTCTTCCCAAGCCGAGAGTACACAAATCACGACAGATCATCTGTGGAAGATCATGCTCACACCATCATGTTCCACAGATGCTCCAATGGTTGTCCGGTGGCCTATATCCTTACCTGCCCATGCGGATTGACCCGACCATCGACCCATCACCTGGTGCAATGACTTCTTCCACACACACAGGCATGTGGGAGCTCTCATCACCTTATTTTTTGCTTACTCCCTTCAGGCTGCTTTGTTTTTATGGCAGTGCATTCACAAAAGAAATTCCTCCTTCATTGCAAAATTTCCTGTGTTCCTGAAAAAGTCTTCAGCAGTTTTTTTTCTTCTGATTATTACACTTTAGAACCAGGCTCGGTGATGTAATGGTGAGAGTGTTCACTCAGTCTGGAAAATCAGAGGTACGAATCCCAGCTGAGTCATTCCAAAGACTTTAAATATAGTATGTGCTGCCTCCTTGTTTGATGCTCAGCATTTAGAGAAGATAGAACACAGACAAGCAACCATAGGTTGGCAACTATTGTGCAGGCTTTTCGGGGCCCAATGACTTCTTCCTGTGTTGAAGTTTCTTGGAAGAGAACTTGAATTTATTTATTACCTTTGTCTACCTTCAGTGTCTCTTTATTTCTTTGCCTGTCTCTCTGTGAGCAGGATATCTCAAAAAGTTGTGGACAGATTCGGACGAAATTTGATGCACGGTCTGGGTATGTGAAAAGGAGGAATTGTTTAGATTTTGGTGAAGATCCGGATACGAGTACAGTTGTTTTTAAGTGATTCGTCACCATTGAGAGATAGGGCCAAAAACGATATATGGCACGATATCTCAAAACGTTGTGGACGGATTCAGACGTAACTTGGTGGACGGGTAGGGTGTTTGACATGGTCGAATTGATTCGATTATGGCGAAGCTCCAAATACAAGTATTTTTTATTTTTTAAAGTGATTCTTCACAGATGATAGATGGGACCAAAAACTATATGTAACATGATATTTCAAAAGGTCATGGACAAATTATAACAAAACTTGGTGGATGAGTTGGGTCGGCGACAAGAACAAGCTGATTCCATTTTGGTTCAGGTCCAAATGCAGGTCCTATCAGTGGGATACACAACGCAAAATGTTGAGCCTGGCGGAGGTTTGCACTCCACCAAGTGCCATTCTAGTTTGTCTTTTTTTTTTTTTTCTATACAAGATCGAGGCAAAAGATTTGCATGACAAGGTTGCAGCCCGACATTGTCGTCTGGTCAGTTGTGAAATTCAAGTTGTTTCATTATTAGTTTTATATCTGACAAGAAGAAGACGAAACACCTTTAGAGGCCATTTTTCCCCACAGAGCAGGGGTTGGCCTTTTTGGGCACCCTGTTCGTCACCTCTTGCCAGTAAACAGAGAATTACCAGTAAACTGGTGCTCAATTTGCCGACCTCGGAAGGATGACAGGCTGAGTCAACCCCCCTAGCATTAATTCAGCGATCGATCGGGATTCAAACTGAGGATCCTAGGATCCCAAGCCACACCCTAACCGCTAAGCCAACACCTCTTTGGTCCAACTGTTTGGTTCGATTGGCGGTCTACGTGAACCAAGTTCAGCTTTCAAGAATAAAGTAGTCTATTATTTGCAGCATCGATTCGAAGATGGCAGCCAAGACTATTGATCAATAGTGGCATTAAGCTAAATGTCAAAGTGATTGATACGTGAACTTGAAAACAATTTCTGAATATTCTGTTACAACCCATGGGATGTCAAGGACGATGAGTCTCCTTACTGTATCACATCAGCATTTGTGTTGATTTAGTTATATGTTCATGCCTTTGCACTATGTTTCAAAATTCTTTAATTTAACGAATGTGTTTGTTAGGATTCCCTCATTATAGAAACATAAAGCCAAGGCTCACAAATCATGTCCGAAGTGTCATGATGCAGGGAGGTAATTAGGTTTGAAGCTGCCAGCAACAATTGATAGTACCAAGACTCTGATGATATAATCATCAATATATGCCTATATTATTTGTCTCGAAAGATCAAATTTCGAAAGATCAAATTATTTGAAGGTCAAAGAATCTCGAGCCTGGTGTTGGCTTAGCGGTTAGGGTGCCGGCTTGGGAACCTAGGATCCTGGGTTCGAATCCCGGTCGATCGCTGAATTAACGCTAGGGGGGTTGACTCAGCCTGTCATCCTTCCGAGGTCGGCAAATTGAGTACCAGCTTGCTGGGATGAATGATCACGGTGTGTACCCTGATTTAGAATAGGTACACCATATCCCTGCGCATCGTAAGAGGCGACCAAGGGTTGGCGTCAGGAAGGGCATCCGGCCATAAAAACATTGCCTCAAACAGGGAACCATGATTGTCATGGGGCCCGCAAGGCTAACCCCCGCTTTAGCGGGGGAAATGGCCTTAAAACGATCATTCATATTATTTGTCTCGAAAGACTTTTAAAATCACATCTTACTTACTCGTCTTAAAAAGACTTACAAGTTTATCCTATTTATCTACAAAATTGTTGATCACTCTGCTGATGCATGATATTCTCATCATCTTCAGCTCTGATTGGTGGAAATTTGTGAGGGACATACATAATGTACATGCACTGCATGGACAGACAAATGCGGTTCCAGACGGCATTGACCTATGGGCTACACCATAAAGATATGGCTGCCGAACCACATGACCGATGACATCATTAATCAATTTCATTATTGAACAAACTAGAATGGCACTTCGTGGAGTGCAACCTCCGCCAGGCTGAACAGTCTATGCTTTTTTAAATCCCACTGATAGGCTTTGGATCTGGATTCGGACCTGAACCAAAATCGAATCGGCTTGTTCTTGTCACCGACCCAACCCATCCACCAAGTTTTGTCATAACTCTTCCACAACCTTTTGAATTATTATGCTATATATCGTTTGACACTATCTGTCAATGGTGAAGAATCACTTAAAATTTCCCGTGTCCGGATCTAGATCTACACCAACTTCAAACCAATTAGTCCTTCTCACACTCCCAACCAGTTCGCTAATTTCGTCTGAATCCATCCATAACTTTTTGAGACACACTGCTGACTCACAGACAGACATGAACAGATGGGGGTGAAAACATAACCTGCATCCACCTTTGGTGGCAGAGGTAAATATTGCGGCATTTTACTCCATCTTGACCAATCAAGTATTCCTCTCGCAGGCGCTCCCCATTTTCTGAAGACTGCATGGTGTAAGGTGTTCTATGAAGTCTAGTTCCTGACCGATGTTTACCCTAATTTATATATATTTGTATACAAGATCGAGGCTCGTGTAAGAGCTAACATCGATCACAAAACAAAACATAAACGGACGCACAAAATATACAATAAAGGGAGCAGGAGATAAGATGGGGAGAGAGAGGGAAGCACACAAGTACAACAGCAGAAAACAGGGAAAACGGAAGATCTGTGGGAGGGAGAGGCCTTGGGGGGAGGAGGCATGAGAAGGTGGGGAGGGGGGTGGGAAAGGTATAAAACACATAGACACTGCTAGAACTTCCAGGAAAGAAAGAAGTCGGTATTTCCAAAAAAGTGGATCTGGGGTGAATTAACGGGGGTAGAAAAGATCAAGGTTTTGGATGGGGAAAGATAAGAGATGGTGGTGAACAGCTGTTTTAAAGACCTGGAGGGAGGAGTGGGATTGCAGAGAGTGAGGGAGTTTGTTCCAGAGGCGGGAGAAAAGAGGAATGAAAGAGTGAAGGTGAACTGAGAGTCTTGATTTTGGCAATTTCACCAGAAGAGGGTTGCAGGCAGATCTTGTGCAACGTGTAGGAATATTGGGGGGACAGAGCCCAGAGAGATCTGGGGGAGCAATGCCGGAGAGGAGTCGGTAGAAGACAGAAAGACCACCAACCTGCCTGCGGTGAGTGAGTGAAAGGCCCTCGGAGTTAGCTTCATCGCGGGAGATTCCAATGATTCTGAAAGCTTTGGTTTCAACAGCGTGAAGACGAGCTAGGTGTGAGGCAGGAGCACCGGCCCAGAGGGGAGAGAAGTATTCCATTGAGCTGCGGATGAAAGCCTTATATGTGGTGAGGAGCTCAGGTGTGCCAAGGAAGGACTTCGCACGATGGAGGACGCCCAGTCGGGGACTGACTTTGGAGACCAGCTTGGAAATGTGGTTTTCCCAGGAAAGATCATGGCAGATAGTGAGACCCAAAAGGTTGAGTGACAGAACTTCTTGGAGAGGATTGTTCAGAAAGTAGATGGGAGGGTTGTCCAGACGGTCTTTCCGGAGAGACATAGTGAGAGTGTGAGATTTTTCAAGATTGAAAAACATGTTTCATGTCGACTGACGCTTATGTTGATTATACTCATGTCCAGTGTACCATCATAGGTCTCATTTTATGGGTGTTTATTCCATATTAAGGGTCTGGAGAAATAGATAAAGTGAAACTACCCCTATAGTGTTGCATCGGCATCGTTAAAACCAAGGAATTCCTCCTGAATGAGTATTCTCTTGGCATTTGGTATGACAATAAATCCCATGCACTTGGCAACGTATTTGAAAGTCAAAGAATCTATTGCTTCACCTGCCGTTAAGCGAAGACAAACGGAACGATTGCGCTCCTTCACAACCGATTCTCTGATTTGTTTGCGGAGTGTCAATGTCGTTCGTTCTGAAACGAATGCATTTAGCATCGGCTGGGGCATTCTCTAACTGGTGTTTTAGGAAAAGGGCAACCTGGACATAAAATGAATGATTCCCATAAAGTTGCTGCTCTTTTAACTTGTTCTTCTCAATGGTAAAGTATGTGTTGCTTGTCGCAACTATGACACATCAATGGTGCTCTTCATTATCTAGCAGTTCTGGGATCACGTGCATTTGCAAGGCAGATGACGACTGCCTTTGTACATCTTTTTGTTTGACAAGGAGATCGAAAAAAATGTTGTCAGCTCTTGGTACGAACTCCACATATGTGCTGAATTTGATCTCTTTATCAGAGTCCTGAGATCTTTTTAATTCCCACTCTGGTTCAGAAACAAAGGGTATTGGTTTCATCTTGATTTTGGCTTAGTGGTTAGGGTGCGGCTTGGGATCCTAGGATCCTGGATTCAAATCCTGGTTGATCGATGAAGTAACACCAGGGGAGTTGACTCAGCCTGTCATCCTTCGGTCGGCAAATTGAGTACCAGGTCACTGGTAATTCCCTGTGTGTCGCAAGAGGTGACTAACAGGGTTGGCGACAGGAAGGGCATCCGGCCATAAAACTGCTTCAAAAAGGGGACCAAGGTGCCCGAAAAAGGCTAACCCCTGCTCTGCGGGGAAAAATGGCCTCTAAAGGTGGTTTTTCTTGGAACGCAAGAAGAAGACCACTCCTTTTGCATCTTCCGATGCATGCCGAAGTAGTTTCCTAGGCTAGTGGGCACAACACTGGATGGGTCGCCACACTGACACAGGATACTCAAATGGTTCATTCTTCCCAGTAAGCTGGTACTCATTTTGCCGACCTTCGAAGGATGACAGACTGAGACAACCCACCTCCTGTTAATGAACAGCACGACAGGGGTTCAAACTCAAGACCATAAGATCTTAAGCCCGCCATGTTAACCGGTAAGCCAACAACAACTTTCCTTGGAATAGATGACAGAAGCAATTGCAAACTTCATCCTTGGATGCAGAGTATCTCAACCACGAATACTCCTTTAGCCTTGTCGAGTTGAACCTTCCATTCACAAAAGCAATTCCGTCAGAAGAAACACCTTTGGAGACCATTTCCCCCCGCAGAGCAGGGGTTGGCACTTTTTCGGGCACCATGGTCCCCTTTCTGAAAGAATGTTTTATGACCGGATGCCCTTCCTGCCGCCAACCCTGTTAATCGCCTCTTGCGACACACGGAATTACCAGTGAACTGGTAATCAATTTGCCGACCTCGGAGGGATGACAGGCTGAGTCAACCCCCCTGGCGTTAATTCAGCGATTGACTGGGATTTGAACCCAGGAATCTAGGATCCCAAGCCGGCACCCTAACCGCTAAGCCAACACCTGGTTAATTTTGTCAGATGGAAAATATAAATTATTTTGTATAACCCACAAGGACACAAAGATGTTGCTTGTAAGTTATCTGTTGAGACAGGAGGCCAATGGCAAATTGTCTTTGTTCAGCTTTGCTGAGACTCTTCTGCACTGTGTGGTCTTCATTCAGTACACCTGAGAAATTTCCTCCTGGTTTTATTAGTGGTGAATTTTTGGTTACATTTTCTTCTGATTGTTTAGTCACCCCTGTCTTTTTAGCAGGTACAGGAAAAAGTTATGGATGGATTCGGCCGAAGTTTGGTAGAGAGGTTGGGTGTGTGACAAGGAAGAAATGATTCGATTTTGGTGAAGATCCGAATCCAGATCCAAATACGAGAATTTTCTAACTTACAAGTGAATCTTCACCATTGAGAAAAAAAAAAAAAGAAGGTGATTCTTCACCATTGAGAGATGGGGCCAAAAACTATGTACTGTAATCGCAAGATATCTCAAAAAGTTATGGCTGAGTTATGACTAAACTTGGTGAATGAGTTTGGTAGGTGACAAGCAGATCCGACCTATCGGTGGGATACAAAACATAAACTGTTCAGCCTGGCGGAGGTATGCACTCTACCGAGTACCGTTCTAGTTTTTGACTGTATTGACTTTTTTGAAATATTGTTACCTGAGAATTGTTTGTGCCTGATCAGGATTTGCCTTCCTTTTTGTATCCGCTTTTGCCAACTTGAAACATACACTACTTAGAATACCTATTGTACGACGACAATGAGTATTTCAGATATTTTGCCCTAAATTATAACAGATAGCCAAATAATTAAGATAACCTTCAAGTAGGGAAGTCCTCCTCTTTTTCTGGCAATGTGTTTCCAGTGTCCTGCTTTCTATGCCAAGGCCATACTATCGTGATGAATACGAGGCAGTGCAATATCTCGTTCAAGAAAGTTGAACCTTTATATAATGCAACACCAAAGTTGGTGCTGCACTCTTACTCCTTACTTTTTTTCGTCTTTTAATGAACTAGGGCATGCCCGTACTATATATATGGCCGTACTATATATCTATCTAAAATTATATCCCCCCCCCCTCTATTTACATGAAATGGTTTGGTCCATTCGCAACGCCAAAGCGAACGGCGAACGGCTTGCGAGTACAGTGACAATCCCCCCCCTCTATTTACATGAAATGGTTTCGTCCATTCGCAATGACCACAGAACCCCCCCCTCTATTTACATGGAATGGTTTGGTCCATTCGCAACGCCGGCACACGCGATCGTTCGCTGCTCTCTGATTGGTTGAATCGTTTTTTGGACATAGCTCGGTAAGTAATTGTCCGATTAATATGAAACCTTGAAAAGGCACATCCTCGGGTCCCCAGCAATATACCTGGCAAGTGAAAAGTATATCGGACCCGTGGTTGTCGAGAAACAGCGGTCACAGACAGACAAACGTACAAACGTACAAACGTACAGAGATTACTGGAATTATAGATAGATGTTAGTATTTATCTTACTAAAATACTCAATTTGGTGTCTGTCTGCCTGACGATTTTTGCCCGCGATACATTCGGTCGTCGTTACTTATCCAATCTCAACCGAGCTTTAAAGGAAGACTAAGGGTCACACAATTGAGGTTACTAGGGCATGCCCGTACTATATCTATATCTAAAATTATATCCCCCCCCCTCTATTTACATGAAATGGTTTGGTCCAAAGCGAACGGCTTGCGAGTACGGTGACAACCCCCCCCCTCTATTTACATGAAATGGTTTGGTCCATTCGCAAAGCCAAAGCGAACGGCAGTTACGAATCGCAGTTACGATGAATCGCAAATTAGTTTTAATTAGTTTTAAAACATAGTTTAACGCCAACATAGCGCCAACATAGTTTGCCAACGTGAAATAAATGAATACGCTCTCAAATGTGCCGTCCGAGGCAGAGTCTGTTCGGCACGTTCGGCACACGTGATAGCTCGCTGCTCTCTGATTGGTTGAATCGTTTTTTGGACATAGCTCGGTAACTACTTGTCCGATTGATATGAAACCTTGAAAAGGCACATCCTCGGGTCCCCAGCAATATACCTGGCAAGTTTCAAGTATATCGGACCGGTAGTTGTCGAGAAACAGCGGTCGCATACACACACACAGACAGAGATTAGTGGAATTATAGATAGATAGCGATTTAACTTCCCCTCCACCCTGAAGGGGTTTTCCCACCAAAGGTGTTACGTGTTGAGGTGTATATCCATGTCAAGATAATTTTATCGTGGCGTTTTTCCAAAGCTCTTTCTAATAACAAAAGGAACAACAATGCTAATGATAATAGCATAATATTAATGGTGTTACAAAGCAATATTAATCTTACTATAATTCACCAAATGTCTGTCTGTCTGTTCCCAGGTACAGCAAAAACGGCTGAACAGATCGCAAGATCGAACAGAACCGTTGCTAGTTATGATAATGTCCCCATTCTCCAATGGATTTTGTGACTTGCCGCAATATTGCCTACCCCCCACCCCACCTTGACACCCTCACGGAAGTAAATTTTCTTATATGGAATTTAGAATGGTGAGGCAGCGTCTGATATTTTCAATGACCTGATCTAACATAAGTAAGAGTAAAAATAATTGGCAATAATAATAAGGATAATAACATGACTCCCCCTGTTGCTCCCGTGGTGAGCGGGTGCACTGGTAGATTTCCAATACAAATTTGTAGAAGGTAGTGGCTATAATGCTACATACCGGCTTTGCTCATGAACACATAAAGAGGAAAGTGATGCATAAGTGTGTATGTCCCAATGCACACAGGCCAGTATAGGTCATTAAGCAAAGTGGCTTCTTCAGCATTTTGGTATAAATGAATGCAGATCCTATTATTATAATATCCTCGTGCATAAATAATTTAAGCAAAGCATGGCATTCAAAAAGTTATGTAAACAGAAAAATAGAACAAGGTGTATGTAATATGTGCAGTATACTGAGCATCTCGTTCTTGGAACACCTTGAATGGCACGTGCGTAGAGTCTAGGTTCTCAAACGGTGTGATAAAGGGAATGCATGATTCGTCAGTGAAAGGCCATCAATCTTATACTTAAGGCATCACCAGCGAACACAAAGCTTCACAGAAAACATTTATCATAATTTTGCTGTTGAGCATTTATCTGCTGCAAACAGGCCCAGAAATCTGTTCTCCAAGTGCACATCTGAGATGTAATTGCAGGTACTACGTACCGATCATTCTCCACCAGAAATCAACTGCCAAACTATAATGGAATTCATATGCCCGCTTATAAGAGTCAAGTGCTGAACTAGTTCTTTGTGCAATTGGATGCCTTTGTGAGCATAAAATGAAATAAATTGCGAAGTGCGCAAAACAAGCGAAGCCAAGACCGGGTGGTGATACACATTTATTTTTTTTAAACACGATGTTGTGGCACACGGGTCTTTTGACACCGACAAGAAAACATTTAATTAGACTGTATGGTACAAAGATGGGCCGCTGAAGAGGGCAAAATGAACCATCTGAACTAAAACGCAGCACTACGCCTTTGTAAGGTCATATAGCCTGATGGATGTGTGGTGCCGCAGAAATAAATAAATAACAAACAAATAAAATGATTGTACGCCTCTTAAACTTTAGGTTATAAAATTGAAAATAAACGGTTTGTAAGAAAATTTCAAAATAATAATTTAATAATCACATATTTAAATAATCATCTTACTTTTTATTCACCAAATGTCTGTCTGTCTGTTCCCAGGTACCGCAAAAACGGCTGAACCGATCGCAACGAAATTTTGGGTGGGTAATCCTGGGACCCCCTGGAGTAAAACAGGCTATTTAGTTTTCCCAAATAGGCTATATTGTTTTTCCAATTTTTTCCCAAATTTTTCCAATTTTTCAATTTTCCAGTTTTTCCAAACACGATGGAATAATATTTACCGATATGAATGGTGATGTGGCTTTTATTGAAATTCTACAAATACTGTTTAGATTTTGATGATTTGCGTGTGATATGACTTAACGGATGTTTATATAAATTGTTTATAATAAAAAGCCTTCATTTCTGATATTTTGCCTTCTCATTTGGGCCTCCCAATTGAAGCCCCGCCCGTAGGGCCGGTACCGTTGCTAGTTTAATGTAATTTGCAAATGAAATAAAATAATTTGAAAATAAATAAAAGATTTTTGCATGTCGGACACACGATACTTTTGCAAAGCATCCGATACATGGATATCAGTCGTCTGCAGATGATAAAATTCACCGACTGATGCCTTACGCAGCAGCTCTTATGTGAGCCGCGAAATTTTTGGTTGTCAGAATTATCACGTCACCTGTCAGTTTTTACTACTTTTTCATCCAGCCTTAGATGAGCAGTCAAAACTGCTCTTCTTTGATCAGATATTCCAGAATGAAGTAGCACTGAAGGCATTTTCAATATATATATATATATATAATTATATATATAATTATATATATATATATATATATATATATATATATATATATGTATATATATATATATATATATGTGTGTATATATATATATATATATATATATATATATATATATATATATATATATATATATATATATATATATATATCCAGCAGTCTTTGCATCAGAGTAAACTGCTGAGCCAAGCAATAGGAGAATGGAGTGTATAATTAGTAGGGGCTATAGCCTTGTCCTGAATGTTAACCACAAAAACACCTCAATTGATTTCACAGTTGTCCAATAGATCTTGGTTGTTGGATATTTAATAGGCTTCCCCCTCTTCCATACGGGGAGGCTTATTGCTGTTGTATGGTTTATTTCTATAACTAGTACATCCGCAGATTCTGGGAGGGGCAGGAAGGGTCATTCCTCTTTGGGGTATATAGATTACAGTCGATCTATGGTCGGATCTCAAGAGCATTGGATGTGTGTTCATTTCCCAAGTTTCTTGTGGAGAGATCGCAGAGAGGTTTAAGCATTCGAGCATTCAAAACCGTTACAGAACGGCTGGCTTGGCAAGCGCTAGCTAGCTGCTTGGTAAAGGAGCACAACCCGAGCTTCTCCCATTTAGTTTCATATCAAACAGCAGGAGCGAGTTTCAAAAGTTCGCTACGAAAAATGCCACGGTAGTGGCAGAAAGGGCCATGTTATTAACCCAACATTTGTGGGTTATATAGAGTACAGTAGATCTTCGCTCAGTTCTGTAAGTAAACCTTACTTCACGGGTGTCGGGATTCCTCCAAATTTCTTAATTTAGTGTTATAAACAGCATTAGCGACTGTTTAAAAAGCTAAGCATACGTGTTTGTGGTGTGTAATATTTTGTACTTCCTGCAAAAGCCGTTGTCCCACAGAAACGCCATTATAACTACGAGAGAGATATGCATGCTACGCATGGGTGGGAGGCCAGAAGCAAACAGGCAATGTAGATACGGCGAATGCTAATGCATGAAACCAAAAAATTCCACATTCCTGTAGGACCTTCAGTCACACATCAGACATGGACAGTAAGTTCGTGAAAGACTTCCATGAAAAACGTACCCGTTTGTTCACGTACAGAATCATCGATCGTGGGCCCGTGGCAAATCTGCATATGGCGATCCGCGAAGTTCACATTCAGAAAGTAGAAACCATAAAGGCATTTCGTCATTCACTTGAACTCGATATCTCTTTTTTCATTCCAAACAACATAACTCCAATCACAAATTAATCACAAAATAAACTTTTAACAACATTGTTAATGTTTCCTTCATGATAAAAACTACCAAGTCAAAAGTTAAAAGGCTTATACACCGCCCAAATAGCGATGTGGAATTCTCTCATGTAGAGATTAAACCCACGTTTGAACTTTGGCCGAGGTCATTATTTACTTTTAATGATGTTTATATACGAATCAAAAAGAAGATAATAATTGGTTTTGGGTCATCCTTTCCACATATCTCGTGGGATTGTGAGTTGGAGAGACGACCGTGATGGCGGTGAGGGGGTTGGCATTCTCTCAAGCAGGGATTCAACCCATGTCCTTATAAAAGGTCTTTGTCCGAGGTCACCGAGTCCGATCAGTGCAGCCGATCGGTGCAGCAGTGCAGCGATCGGTGCAGCCGTTTGTGCGGCACCCGGGAAAATATCGTTATGCAGGAGTCCAAACCTGAAAATACTGGAGGCCAAAGCTGAAATTAGAAAAACAATATAGCCTATTTTACTCCAAGAGATCCCAGGATTACCCACCCAAGATATCGTTGCGGTTCAGCCGTTTTTGCAGTACCTTCGAACGACGGACGGACGGACAGACAGACAGACAGACAGACGGACGGACATTTGGTGAATTATGGGAAGACAATCTATTTATACATGTTATCACTGCAGGAAAAATGCCTTGGGGAAGTGGGACATTATTAGTATTAATATTGTTTGTAATAACATTAACAATATGCGATTATTATTCATTTTGTTATTAAAAGCATCTTTGGAAAAACGCCACGATAAATCTTCTTTGGAAAAATACCACGATAAAGCTAATTTAACATTCATATACACCTCAACGTGCAACCCCATTGACCGCAATGGCGGGAAAACTCTCGGGGAGGGGGGGGGGGTATAAAACCCCCTTGGGGAGGGGGGCAAATGAATGCGCTGCAACCTTCATTATGTAACCCGTCGTCATGCTGTCAAGTTTGGTTGAGATTGGATAAGTAACAGCAGAATGTATTGACGTCAAAAATTCAGATAGACAGACACAAATGGTGTATTTTAGTTTGATTGGCACCCACAAATTTGAATGGTATTACACAGTTTCTTAGACCCCGAGGAGTACTAAACCACCATTGAGGAAAGAAAGAAAAAAATTATTAGGTTTACTCTCCATGAAATGGAGAGCAAACCTATTATTACTGCTGGAGTTTTTGTACACCGCTCCTTTCCTATGCCATCTCCAGGCATTGCAAATCGTCATTGCCGGGCACCAAAGGGGGCTCGGCAGTGACGCACGCTGAAAGAGAGTACTCAGTTTTCACTCTGGTTTCTTGTTTGTTTGTTGTACACCGCTCCTTTCCTATGCCATCTCCAGGCATTGCAAATCGTCATTGCCGGGCCCCAAAGGGGGCTCGGCAGTGACGCACGCTGAAAGAGAGTACTCAGTTTTCACTCTGGTTTCTTGTTGTACACCGCACCTTTCCTATGCCATCTCCAGGCATTGCAAATCGTCATTGCTGGGCACCGAAGGGGGCTCGGCAGTGACGCACGCTGAAAGAGAGTACTCAGTTTTCACTCTGGTTGTTTTCTTGTTTTCTTTCTTTCTTGGTTGTCCGGACGATATCTCAGCCATCCTTTGAGCTAGGAAGCTGAAATTTCGGCACAGTAGTGAGCAAGTCCTTTGTCAAATACGGTATTTTTTGTTTTTTGAATAATCAATTAATTGAGGAGTTATTTAATTATTAGCGTTTAATTAAGTACTTATTTAATTAATTAAATTTCATTTATCTTCTGACCATTATTAACTCAGGCACCTTTTGAGTTAGGAAGCTGATATTTGGACATGCCAATGACCAGGTGATTTGGCTGCAAAGGATATTTTTGATTTATTAATTAATCAATTAATCGATTAATTATTTAATTATTCGATTAATGACAAAAAATTTTTTTTTTTTTAAGTTACAGATTCTGATGAAATAGTGGTAGTTTATGTGTTCTCTGACCAAATTGATTAATAATTTAATTTTTTTATGATTATTATTTATTTATTTTCATTATTAATCATTTATTTATTTTCTTTCTCATTTGGCCAATATCTCAGGCACCTTTTGAGCTGGGAAGCTAATATTTGGACATGAGTGACCAAGTGATGTGGCTATCAAGGATATTTTTGATTTATTGATTAATCATTTCATCTATTAAGTATTTATTGATTAATCGATTAATTATTTATTGAGTAATCAATTAATTATTTAATTTTTTATAAATGACTTATTTAATTAAATTTCTAAAAGATACATCTTCGGATGAAGCACTACTGGTTTAGTTATGCGATTAGCCAATTGATTATGAAAATATTTTGTGATAATCTTTTATTGATTTTAATTATACAATTAATCAATCAATTAGTGTACACCTCTCCCTCCCAATGCAGCCTCAATGAGCTGCACTGCGGTATTGCCGGGCGCCGGAGGCGCCCCGGCAATGCCGCGCTGCAGCATATTTAATTATTTGGCATGGGGCGGTGTACTTTGAATGTATGTGTACTTGTTTGTTTGTTTGTTTTCTTTCTTGGTTGTCCGGACGATATCTCAGCCATCCTTTGAGCTAGGAAGCTGAAATTTCGGCACAGTAGTGAGCAAGTCCTTTGTCAAATACGGTATTTTTTGTTTTTTGAATAATCAATTAATTGAGGAGTTATTTAATTATTAGCGTTTAATTAAGTACTTATTTAATTAATTAAATTTCATTTCTCTTCTGACCATTATTAACTCAGGCACCTTTTGAGTTAGGAAGCTGATATTTGGACATGCCAATGACCAGGTGATTTGGCTGCAAAGGATATTTTTGATTTATTAATTAATCAATTAATCGATTAATTATTTAATTATTCGATTAATGACAAAAAATTTTTTTTTTTTTTAAAGTTACAGATTCTGATGAAATAGTGGTAGTTTATGTGTTCTCTGACCAAATTGATTAATAATTTAATTTTTTTATGATTATTATTTATTTATTTTCATTATTAATCATTTATTTATTTTCTTTCTCATTTGGCCAATATCTCAGGCACCTTTTGAGCTGGGAAGCTAATATTTGGACATGAGTGACCAAGTGATGTGGCTATCAAGGATATTTTTGATTTATTGATTAATCATTTCATCTATTAAGTATTTATTGATTAATCGATTAATTATTTATTGAGTAATCAATTAATTATTTAATTTTTTATAAATGACTTATTTAATTAAATTTCTAAAAGATACATCTTCGGATGAAGCACTACTGGTTTAGTTATGCGATTAGCCAATTGATTATGAAAATACTTTGTGATAATCTTTTATTGATTTTAATTATACAATTAATCAATCAATTAGTGTACACCTCTCCCTCCCAATGCAGCCTCAATGAGCTGCACTGCGGTATTGCCGGGCGCCAGAGGCGCCCCGCCAATGCCGCGCTGCAGCATATTTAATTATTTGGCATGGGGCGGTGTACTTTGAATGTATTTGTACTTGTTTGTTTTCTTGTTTGTTTGTTTTCTTTCTTGGTTGTCCGGACGATATCTCAGCCATCCTTTGAGCTAGGAAGCTGAAATTTCGGCACAGTAGTGAGCAAGTCCTTTGTCAAATACGGTATTTTTTGTTTTTTGAATAATCAATTAATTGAGGAGTTATTTAATTATTAGCGTTTAATTAAGTACTTATTTAATTAATTAAATTTCATTTCTCTTCTGACCATTATTAACTCAGGCACCTTTTGAGTTAGGAAGCTGATATTTGGACATGCCAATGACCAGGTGATTTGGCTGCAAAGGATATTTTTGATTTATTAATTAATCAATTAATCGATTAATTATTTAATTATTCGATTAATGACAAAAAAAATTTTTTTTTTAAAGTTACAGATTCTGATGAAATAGTGGTAGTTTATGTGTTCTCTGACCAAATTGATTAATAATTTAATTTTTTTATGATTATTATTTATTTATTTTCATTATTAATCATTTATTTATTTTCTTTCTCATTTGGCCAATATCTCAGGCACCTTTTGAGCTGGGAAGCTAATATTTGGACATGAGTGACCAAGTGATGTGGCTATCAAGGATATTTTTGATTTATTGATTAATCATTTCATCTATTAAGTATTTATTGATTAATCGATTAATTATTTATTGAGTAATCAATTAATTATTTAATTTTTTATAAATGACTTATTTTTGATTTATTGATTAATCATTTCATCTATTAATTATTTATTGATTAATCGATTAATTATTTATTGAGTAATCAATTAATTATTTAATTTTTTATATATGACTTATTTAATTAAATTTCTAAAAGATACATCTTCGGATGAAGCACTAGTGGTTTAGTTATGCGATTAGCCAATTGATTATGAAAATATTTTGTGATAATCTTTTATTGATTTTAATTATACAATTAATCAATCAATTAGTGTACACCTCTCCCTCCCAATGCAGCCTTAATGAGCTGCACTGCGGTATTGCCGGGCGCCGGAGGCGCCCCGGCAATGCCGCGCTGCAGCATATTTAATTATTTGGCATGGGGCGGTGTACTTTGAATGTATGTGTACTTGTTGTACACCGCTCCTTTCCTATGCCATCTCCAGGCATTGCAAATCGTCATTGCCGGGCACCAAAGGGGGCTCGGCAGTGACGCACGCTGAAAGAGAGTACTCAGTTTTCACTCTGGTTTCTTGTTTGTTGTACACCGCTCCTTTCCTATGCCATCTCCAGGCATTGCAAATCGTCATTGCCGGGCACCAAAGGGGGCTCGGCAGTGACGCACGCTGAAAGAGAGTACTCAGTTTTCACTCTGGTTTCTTGTTTTCTTTCTTGGTTGTCCGGACGATATCTCAGCCATCCTTTGAGCTAGGAAGCTGAAATTTCGGCACAGTCGTGAGCAAGTCCTTTGTCAAATACGGTATTTTTTGTTTTTTGAATAATCAATTAATTGAGGAGTTATTTAATTATTAGCGTTTAATTAAGTACTTATTTAATTAATTAAATTTCATTTCTCTTCTGACCATTATTAACTCAGGCACCTTTTGAGTTAGGAAGCTGATATTTGGACATGCCAATGACCAGGTGATTTGGCTGCAAAGGATATTTTTGATTTATTAATTAATCAATTAATCGATTAATTATTTAATTATTCGATTAATGACCCAAAAAAATTTTTTTTTTAAGTTACAGATTCTGATGAAATAGTGGTAGTTTATGTGTTCTCTGACCAAATTGATTACCAATTTAATTTTTTTATGATTATTATTTATTTATTTTCATTATTAATCATTTATTTATTTTCTTTCTCATTTGGCCAATATCTCAGGCACCTTTTGAGCTGGGAAGCTAATATTTGGACATAAGTGACCAAGTGATGTGGCTATCAAGGATATTTTTGATTTATTGATTAATCATTTCATCTATTAATTATTTATTGATTAATCGATTAATTATTTATTGAGTAATCAATTAATTATTTAATTTTTTATAAATGACTTATTTAATTAAATTTCTAAAAGATACATCTTCGGATGAAGCACTAGTGGTTTAGTTATGCGATTAGCCAATTGATTATGAAAATATTTTGTGATAATCTTTTATTGATTTTAATTATACAATTAATCAATCAATTAGTGTACACCTCTCCCTCCCAATGCAGCCTTAATGAGCTGCACTGCGGTATTGCCGGGCGCCGGAGGCGCCCCGGCAATGCCGCGCTGCAGCATATTTAATTATTTGGCATGGGGCGGTGTACTTTGAATGTATGTGTACTTGTTTTCTTGTTTGTTTGTTTTCTTTCTTGGTTGTCCGGACGATATCTCAGCCATCCTTTGAGCTAGGAAGCTGAAATTTCGGCACAGTAGTGAGCAAGTCCTTTGTCAAATACGGTATTTTTTGTTTTTTGAATAATCAATTAATTGAGGAGTTATTTAATTATTAGCGTTTAATTAAGTACTTATTTAATTAATTAAATTTCATTTATCTTCTGACCATTATTAACTCAGGCACCTTTTGAGTTAGGAAGCTGATATTTGGACATGCCAATGACCAGGTGATTTGGCTGCAAAGGATATTTTTGATTTATTAATTAATCAATTAATCGATTAATTATTTAATTATTCGATTAATGACAAAAAAATTTTTTTTTTTTTAGTTACAGATTCTGATGAAATAGTGGTAGTTTATGTGTTCTCTGACCAAATTGATTAATAATTTAATTTTTTTATGATTATTATTTATTTATTTTCATTATTAATCATTTATTTATTTTCTTTCTCATTTGGCCAATATCTCAGGCACCTTTTGAGCTGGGAAGCTAATATTTGGACATGAGTGACCAAGTGATGTGGCTATCAAGGATATTTTTGATTTATTGATTAATCATTTCATCTATTAAGTATTTATTGATTAATCGATTAATTATTTATTGAGTAATCAATTAATTATTTAATTTTTATAAATGACTTATTTAATTAAATTTCTAAAAGATACATCTTCGGATGAAGCACTACTGGTTTAGTTATGCGATTAGCCAATTGATTATGAAAATATTTTGTGATAATCTTTTATTGATTTTAATTATACAATTAATCAATCAATTAGTGTACACCTCTCCCTCCCAATGCAGCCTCAATGAGCTGCACTGCGGTATTGCCGGGCGCCGGAGGCGCCCCGGCAATGCCGCGCTGCAGCATATTTAATTATTTGGCATGGGGCGGTGTACTTTGAATGTATGTGTACTTGTTTGTTTTCTTTCTTGGTTGTCCGGGCGATATCTCAGCCATCCTTTGAGCTAGGAAGCTGAAATTTTGGCACAATAGTGAGCAAGTCCTTTCTCAAAAACGGTATTTTTTTTTTTTGATTAATCAATAAAATTGAGGAGTTATTTAATTATTAGCGATTAATTAAGTACTTATTTAATTAATCAAATTTCCTTTCTCTTCTGACCATTAACTCAGGCACCTTTTGAGTTAGGAATCTGATATTTGGACATGCCAATGACCAGGTGATTTGGCTGCAAAGGATATTTTTGATTTATTAATTAATCAATTAATCGATTAATTATTTAATTATTCGATTAATGACCAAAAAAATTTTTTTTTTTAAGTTACAGATTCTGATGAAATAGTGGTAGTTTATGTGTTCTCTGACCAAATTGATTAATAATTTAATTTTTTTATGATTATTATTTATTTATTTTCATTATTAATCATTTATTTATTTTCTTTCTCATTTGGCCAATATCTCAGGCACCTTTTGAGCTGGGAAGCTAATATTTGGACATGAGTGACCAAGTGATGTGGCTATCAAGGATATTTTTGATTTATTGATTAATCATTTCATCTATTAATTATTTATTGATTAATCGATTAATTATTTATTGAGTAATCAATTAATTATTTAATTTTTTATAAATGACTTATTCAATTAAATTTCTAAAAGATACATCTTCGGATGAAGCACTAGTGGTTTAGTTATGCGATTAGCCAATTGATTATGAAAATATTTTGTGAAAATCTTTTATTGATTTTAATTATACAATTAATCAATCAATTAGTGTACACCTCTCCCTCCCAATGCAGCCTCAATGAGCTGCACTGCGGTATTGCCGGGCGCCGGAGGCGCCCCGACAATGCCGCTCTGTAGGATATTTAATTATTTGGCATGGGGGCGGTGTACTTTGAATGTATGTGTACTTGTTCTTAATATTATTATTCTTTCGCTCTATTTTGCACCTCCGAAAACTTCATAATTAATGTTCTCACCCCTGGTCGGATTGACGGGAAATTTTCATCAAATGATCGTCTCGGCTCGGAGAATTTTTTAATGCTAATTATGACGTCATATGTCACGTGGTATGGGCGCCATCTTGTAAAACAAATTCACATTTTCCCCTCTGTATCTCCGAAACGGCTCAATGGAAAAATTTGAGAAATGGCTCATTCTAAAGAACTGTTCAATGGGAACAAAAGACATGTGTATCGAGTATATTAAAAATGCTAACGTTAAGAGGTTAGAATTCGTCAAACAAAACATTTTCTCCCCCGAAAATGGGATTTTTCCCCCAGATGCTTACTTAAACAAAACTCAGATTGAAAAAAATTTCGAAGTCATACGTCACATGGTTCGGCCGCCATCTTGTTTTACGTGAAAAAACACAAAAACCCATTTTTCTCCGCAACGGCTGAACGGATCGAGCCCAAACGTGGCATGCGTATTCGCATACCCATGACGAACAAAAAAGTCATCGAGCACGATGTCATCTGACACATGGTTTCAGAGTTATGACGTTTTAAAGCTCAAACTAGAAATGGTATCACCTCCATAATTTGTGGAGATATCGAGTGGAAACTTTACACAAATGTTCCTCATGGGGGGATGTTTCAATGTTACTTGAGACGTTTTGATACGTCACATGGTTTGGCCGCAATAAATAATGGAAGGTAAATTTTAAAAAGCTTGTAACTCTTGAACCACTGCATGGAACGGCTTGAAGTTTTAATGCAATGTAGCTTTCATCAAGCGGAACAGGTGTGCAAAATTTCAAGATGATTGGATGTACGGTCTCGAAGCTATAAGTCTTTATTGTTGAAAGAAGAAGAAACGCAGCATTTTGTCCCGACCAGGACGTGATCACTATCACACGATCTCCCGCGGTCATTTCAACCTCAAATGAAATTCCAATTGCAGATTTGTCAAGAGGTGAGGCACATTAACAAACGAATGAAACAGATTTGGTCAAATTCTGACTTTTTTTAACTCGATCGCATTACACACAAAGTTTTGGGCAACTAAAGAAGAAGAAGAATCGTTTGGCCTCTCAGATAAAATAAATAATTCTGTCTCTGCAATTTCAGGTTAATTTTCTTTTTAAAATGGCTTTTTCTGCAATCAATGCATGGATTGACATGTGTGGATGTGTGTGTGGGGGGGGGGGGGCGGGTTGGGGAGGGATGTGTGTGTGTGGGGGGGGGGGGGGGGGTTGGTGTGTGCGTGTGTGTGTGTGTGTGTGTGTTAGGGGAGGGGGGGGGTATGTGTGTGTGTGTGTGTGTGTGTGTGTGTGTGTGTGTGTGTTTGTGGTGGGGGGAGGGTGTGTGTGTTTTGTGTGTTTGTGTGTGGGGGGATGTGCATGTGTGCGGATGTGGAGATGTGCATGTGTGTGGATGTGTTTGTGGGTGGGTGTGTGTGGGGGGGGGGGGGTGGATATGTGTGCATGTTGGGGTGGGGGGGTTGGGTTGTGCGTGTGGAGGAGGAGGGGGGGGGGTTGGATGTGTGTGTATGTGTGGGGGGACGGGGATGTGTGCATGTGTTTGTGTGTGTGTTAGGGGTGGGGGGATACGTGTGTGTGTGTGTGTGTGTGTGTGTGTACGTGTGTTTGTGTGTGTGTGTGTGGATGTACGTGTGTTTGTGTGTGTGTGTGTGGATGTGCGTGTGTGTGGATGTGTGTGTGGGTGTGGGGATGTGCGTGTGTGTGTTGGGGGGGGTGCGGGGGGGGGGGGGGTTGGTGTTGGTGTGTGCGTGTGTGTGTGTGTTAGGGGAGGGGGGGGTATGTGTGTGTGTGTGTGTGTGTGTGTGGTGGGGGGAGGGTGTGTGTATGTTTGTGTGTGTATGCATGTGGGGATGTGTTTGTATGTGGGGGGATGTGCATGTGTGCGGATGTGGAGATGTGCATGTGTTGTGGATGTGTTTGTGGGTGGGTGTGTGGGGGGGGGGGGAGGGGGTGGATATGTGTGCATGTTGGGGTGGGGGGTTGGGTTGTGCGTGTGGAGGAGGGGGGGGGGGTTGGATGTGTGTGTATGTGTGGAGGGACGGGGGATGTGTGGGAGGGACGGGGGATGTGTGCATGTGTTTTGTGTGTGTGTTAGGGGTGAGGGGATACGTGTGTGTGGTGCTGTGTGCGTGTGTGTACATGTGTTTGTGTGTGTGTATGTGTGGATGTGCGTGTGTGTGGATGTGTGTGTGGGTGTGGGGATGTGCGTGTGTGTGGATGTGTGTGTGTGTGGGGGTGGATATGTGTGTATGTTGAGGGGTGGGGGGGTTTGGGGTGTGTGTGTGTGGAGGAGGGGGGGTTGGATGTGTGTGTGTGTGTGTGTGTGTGTGTGTGTGTGTGTGTGTGTTAGGGGTGGTGGGTGGGGTATGTGTGCGTGTGTTTGTGTGTGTGTGTGTGTGTGTGTGTGTGTGTGTGTGTGTGTGTGTGTGGTGGGGGGGGGGGGGGTTGTGTGGGGGGAGTCTGGGGATGTGTGTATGTGTGTTTGTGTGTGTATGCATGTGGGGATGTGTTTGTGTGTGTGTGCGGATGTGCATGTGTGTGTGTGTGTGGGGGGGGTGGATATGTGTGTATGTGGGGGGTTGGGGTGTGTGTGTGTGGAGGAGGGGGGGTTGGATGTGTGTGTGTGTGTGTGTGGAGGGGTGTGTGTGTGTGGAGGGGTGTGTGTATGTGTGTGTGTGTGTATGTGTGGAGGGGTGTGCATGTGGGGGGAGGGGGAATGTGTGTGTGTGTGTGTGTGTATGTGCGTTGTGTGGATGTCTGTGTGTGTGTGGGTGGGAGGGGGGATATGTGTGGGAGGGGGGGGTTCGGGTGTGCGTATGGAGGGGGGCGGTGTGTGTGTGTGTATGTGTGGAGGTGGGGGTTGTGTGTGTGTGTGTATGTGTGGAGGGGTGTGCGTGTCAGGGGAGGGGTGTGGGGTGTGTGTGGGGGGGTGGATATGTGTGTATGTGGGGGGGGGGGTTGGGGTGTGCGTGTGGAGGAGGGGCAGTTGGATGTTTGTTTGTGTGTGTGTGTGTTTATGTGCATGCGTACGTGCTTATAAAAGAGAGAGATAGAATTGTGAGGAACAGAAATGACAAAACGAGGTGTGTGTGTGTGTGTGTGTGTGTGTGTGTGTGTGTGTGTGTGTGTTTTGTGTGTGTAACCTGTGAATGAAAGAGAGGGATAGAATTGTGAGGAACAGAAATGAAAAAACGAGATGTGTGTGTGTGTGTGTGTGTGTGTGTGTGTGTGTGTGTGTGTGTGTGTGTGTGTGGTGTGTGTTGGGGGTGGGGTGTGTGTGTGTGTGTGTGTAGGGGGGATGTGTGTGTGTGTGGGGGTGGAGGGATGTGTGTGTGCAGGT
Source organism: Myxine glutinosa (assembly GCF_964187855.1). Taxonomy (NCBI): domain Eukaryota; kingdom Metazoa; phylum Chordata; class Myxini; order Myxiniformes; family Myxinidae; genus Myxine; species Myxine glutinosa. The sequence goes on from NC_136270.1 coordinate 108,404,953, forward strand.
GGGGGGGGGGGGGGGGGGGGGGGGTTGGTGTGTGTGTGTGTGTGTGTGTTTGGCGGGGTGTGCGTTTGGGGGGAGGGGTGTGGTGGGGATAGGGGGGATGTGTGTGTGTGTGTGTGTGTGTGTGTGTGTGTGTGTGTGTGTGTGTGTGGGGGTGGAGGGGTTGTATCCAAGGGGGTTGTGTCAAAGCATGTCCAATGAAAGTGGGGTTGTATCAAAAGTGGGGTTGTATCAAAAGTGGGTGCGAGTAAACCGGTCATCACTGCCAGCAGTTTTAAAGTGGCAGTTCTAGTTATTATTATTTTTCTTCCTGCACTTCCAATTTCCGAAATTTCCGAGCTGCATCTCTGAGCCGGCTGTACTTTCGAAACGAAATTTTGCATCAACGATGGGAACAGAAATTACGTGGGGTTGACGTAATGTTTTTGACCTTGACCTATTTTTAAGACAATGACCTAATTATCTGTATTTTACCATTTTCACCCTAACTCAACTAAGGCTGGTCTGATCAGACCCAAATTTCGCACTCACTAGATATCCCAGGGCAAGGTGCATTTACGCTTAATTTACACCATTTCTCTCCAGGTTAACGGTCACGGTCAAATAGTGGTCTGAAAAAAAAAAATAACAGGTTTTTCTCATCACTAGATTTTACCAATGCAGAATCTCAAAGACCACTTGGCCTTCCAAGATGTTTCTGCATCACAATACTAATAGTGTACCTGCACTCATGTTAAGCACTTGATATTTGATTCGTGTCCTTGACCTACCCTTTTCGGATTGTGACCTAATTAACAAAAAAGCACCTTTTTGATCTTAACTTGAATAATTTTCCTCCGATTTTCGTATTATTTTGTTTTACGGATAGATTGTAGATGGGGACACATTTTCTTAATTTGCACTATATTTCAAAAGGGTGAAGTCAAGATAATACAGCGGTCTGAAGAATATATGCCATCATTGGATCGTAGGCCATGGGTGAGTCGCGGGCGATCACCAAGTGTAAGCATTTTTCACCACAACCCTTGGCGATGGCTTTATGATCGCAGATATCTATTTTCTTTTCTTTTTCTGGGACAGACAGTCTGCAGGACATAACATTAGTATATATTATGTATGGTTATGATTTGACAACCTTCACTTTCAATTGGCTCTCCATTTGTCTTTCCTCTTTAAATGTGTTTATATTTCTGACTTATTTAGGTTCGAACCACCAATTTCGATGTCTTAATGGGGGCTTATTCTATGTCACAGATACCTTTACTTCCTCAACTCCCCAAACCCCAAAACCAACATTTAATCAGTGAATTTGCATTTCCTCTACTTTCATTCCCTCCTCTCCTCTCTCTGGGGTGTATGATAAACAAAACATAAACACGACAAACAACAAAGCATAAAACTCTAAATGTGGAGCAAATAAGGAAACCTGGAAGATTAAATCTATCCTTACCAGCCAACCCTTACGCAATTCTACCCACAGACCTCGAGTTACTGAGTTTGCTCACCTGGTTAAGTAACCCCTGTTCACCTCTGTCAGTATCATCAGCCATCTATTTTTTAGGTGTGAAAAATTGTGGCATTCTTAATCACTCCTCCAGTCGAATACGCAACCTCAAATGATACGTCTATGTCCTTTTCCTCCATCCAGGCAAACTGTTTTCCCCTTTCTCCCCCACAACACTACAACATTCCCTTCTCTCTCCTATAAATCTCCCTTCTCTTCCTTTTCTCAACTTAGCACCAACCTCACCCCTATCCCTCCAATGCATACATTATAGCTTTATGACACCGAACACCCCCTCCAACCTGGCAGGTTGTAATGTTGTCGTTCGATTTTGCATTAAAAAGCATCCTCCAGAGTTTTCTTTCCCCAGACACGAAAGGCTTCTTCGTGCTTTGTTGAGATGGCAATTGAACATCGAAGCTGGCTGGTTGAGAATCTCTCATGTTTCGGATCTCTCGAAGCTGGATTACATGGAGGTAAGCAAAAACGTAAGAGGAGCAGTAATGATTGCACCGCCTACCACCTCCAACTTAATATTTATAGAACAAATAGAGACTTGAGGCTGCATACTATTTCAGCGAATGGCATTTGCCCGCGCTTTGCTGTGTTTTGCAATTAACTGTCTTTGTCGTTGGCACGATACAAAAGATAGTAAAATGCTTCATATAACACCCTCGTCGCCATAAAAGCTTCCCCTCAAGGCTTCACGCTCCTCTCTCAGCTTGCCCCTTGTACCTCCCACCCCCTCCAGCACCTTCCCGTCCTTCTCCTCGCCCCCTCCCAGGTTCCCCCCACCACCCACACAGCCCCCTCTCCAGGTCCTTTCTACATACCTGCACCCTGCCAACAATTCCTCCTCCCCTTTCCCTAACTGTGTGGATCTCAAACATCTCAGACTTCTGCTCTAACCTGACAGATCTCTGAATCCAGACTGCTGCTGATAAACCGGGCATCATCTGTTGAACAGAATCCTTGTTCCTGCAGCACATGCCTGACTCCTTCTCATTGTACCATCTCCACCACCTCCACTGGCACATGATTGTAATGCCACCTATATCTTCCGGCTGCCATGCTACTGAGCACGCACCCGCCCTCCACACCCAAAATAGCTCCCCTCCTGCCCCAGCCCCCACACCTTCAGGTTTACTGCCAATGGAAGCACGTCATGCAATTAGCTCACCCACAATGGAAAACTCAAACCATGGACTCCATCTTCTAAATCTCTTGCCACTTCAATGTTCTCACCTGTACACCCTCCGACCGTGTCCAAACCCTCTGATGTGCTTGTCCTACCGCCTACACATACAGTTCCTCCATAAGTATTGAAACAGTAAAGTCAAATTTATTATTACTAGTGAGATACCCGTGCTACGCACGGGTGAGAGGCTAGAAGCAAACAGGCAATGCATAAACGGCGAATGCTAAAGCATGAAACCAATAAATTCCACATTCCTGTAGCAGCTTCAGTCGCACATCAAGGAGAGCAAGTCACACATCATGGACATCAGACATGGACAGCAAGTTCGTGAATGACTTCCATGAAAAACGTACCCGTTCGCAAACAAACGGGTACGTTCACGCATAGAAACAGCGATCGTGGGTCCGTGGCGAATCTGCCTATAGCGATCCACGAAGTTCACGTTCAGAAAGTAGAAACCATCACGGCATGTCGTCATTCACTTGAACTCGATGTTTCTTTTTTCATTCCAAACAACATATCTCCAATCACAAATGAATCACAAAATAAACTTTTAACAACATTGTTAATGTTTCCTTCATTGTAAAAACTACCAAATCAACAGTTAAAAGGATTGTGAGCCGATAGCTATTACGGCCTTGGCAAGATCGATGGAGACAGCGATCTGTTAGCGTATACACCGGCCAAATAACTATGTGGAATTCTCTCATGTAGAGATTCAACCCGTGTCCTCATAAACTATCCATGGATATCCGTGTCCTTATAAACTGCCCGTGTTCTATATAAACTGTCCTACGTTTGAACTTTCGCCGAGGTCATTATTTACTTTTAATGATGTTTATATACGAATCGAAAAGAAGATAATTGGTTTTGGGTCGTCCTTTCCACATATCGTGGGATTGTGAGTTGGAGAAAAGGCCGTGATGGCGGGGAGGGGGATGGAATTCTCTCAAGCAGGGATTCAACCCGTATCCTTATAAAAGGTCTTTATCCAAGGTCACTGAGTCCGATCGAGTCCGTGCATCATCACAATGAAAACAATGAACGTTATGCGAACGCGAATGTTATGTGGGAGTCCAAACCTGAGAATACTGGAGACTAAAGCTGAAATTGGGAAAACTAAATAGCCTATTTTACTCCTGGAGATCCCAGGATTATCCACCCAAAATATCTTTGCGATCGGTTCAGCAGTTTTTACGGTACCTTCGGACAGACAGACAGACATACATACAGACAGACAGACGGATGGACATTTGGTGAATTATGGTAGGATTGCTATATATTCAAGAAATTAGATTTGAGATTAAATGATGAATATGAGGCAAGAGTACAAAAGGTCAACTTTTATTTATTGGTATTTCTATACATATATATTTTACCATTGTAGAACAATATCACTTTTATGTTTAGTCCCCCCATTTTGGGTAAGCATAAGTATATTAAAAAATGACTGACAGGTGTTTCTTGTTTCTCAGGTGTTTATTGCTGCATTGATAAAAGAGCTGTGAATTCTAGCCTTGCTTTAGCCTTTGCTTTTGTCTTGGGAGTCTGCCTTTGGAGTCAGTAGGCATTAACCAATATAAGAACCAGAGAACTGTCTATGAAAGAAAAACAAGCAATTAGGAAGCTGAAAAAACAAAATAATTTAATTACAACCATAGCAAAAAAACCGGGAATAGCAAATACAATAATTTGGAATATCTTTAAAAAAAACAAGCCATGAGTGTACTTAGCAATAGACAATGGCCACATTGGCCAAGGAAAACAATTGCAGTCGATGAAAGAAAAAATCATCAGAGCATTGAAGAAAAACATTAAACTTTCAATGACATCACAAACAACCTCTAGAGTGCAGGGGTAAAAGTATCACAATCTAACACTCAGAGAAGACTTCGACTGCAGAAGTACAAAGGCTACACCGCAAGATGCAAACTTTTCATCAGCATCAAAATAGAAAGGCCAGAGATTTGAATTTGCCAAGAAGTACAGAGATGAGCCAGTGAGAACTGGAAGAAAGTTTAATGAACAGATGAGATCAAGATAAACCTTTACCAAGTGATGCAAAGGGGAAAGTGTGGAAAAAGGTTCAGGAACTGGATATGATTGAAAGCATACTACCTCATTTTGGAAGCATGGTGGAGGTAGTGTCGTGGCTTGGGCTTGCATGGCTTCCTCTGGAACTGACTCACTCATCTTTATTGATGATGTAACTAATGATGGCAGCAGCAGAATCAATTTGGAAGTGTACAGAAACATTTTGTCTATCTATTCATAATAATTTCCTCCAAAGTCATTGGGAGGTGCTTCACCATGCAGCAAGACAATGACACAAAACACACTTCCAATGTAACCAAGGGGTTCATTGGGGGAAAAATGGAAGGTTTTAGACTGGCGAAGTCAATCTCCTGATTGAAATCCAATGGAGCATATATTTCACTTGCTGAAGAGGAGACTACAATCAGAAACCCCCAAAACAAACAACTGAAAATAGCAGATTTTTATGGTCAGAGTGGAAAACCCCAGTTTCCCTTGACATCATTAACCGAGGAGTTTAAGGTGGTGAGGGTCCGGGAGTTTATGATGTTGCGGGATTCGAGTGATTCAGTGGTAAAGAATTCTCTCCCAGAGAAGAAGGGAAGTCGGAAGTGGATTGCAAGAGCAGAGGTGGACGAGATGGAGGAGCGGTTGCAACAGGAGGAGATCGTGGGGATGGTACAGTACGGGAAGCATCGCTTGGGGTGGATGAAGCATGAGCGATGGGGAAAGGCATGTGTGAAAGAGAGGAGAAAGATGGTTGAGAGGGAGGTGAAAGAAAAGAGGAAGAGGGGAGATATGTGAAAGCAGTCAGACAGGCACAGCAAGGTGCTTGGACTAGGTGGGAAGGTGTGCAGGTGAGGACATTGAAGTGGCAAGAGATTTGGAGGATGTAGCAAATATTGTTGAGTTTCCCATTGCTGGCAACGTATGATGTGCTTCTGTCACCAGTAAACTTGAGATTGTGGGGGTTGTTGCAGGAGGAGAGATGTTATTTGTGTGGAGGTTTGAGAATGGTGCAGCATGCACTGAGTGCATGTTCAGTAGCATTGGCAGCAGGAAGATACAAGTGGCGGCATGATTAGGTGCTGGCGGTGGTAGTGCAGATGGTGCAACAAGAGGTGCTGAGAGAGCGAGAGAGAGAGAGAGAGAGAGAGAGAGAGAGAGAGAGAGAGAGAGAGAGAGAGAGAGAGGAAGAAGAAGAAGAAGAAGAAGAAGAAGAAGAAGGAGGTCCTTGCCTGTTAGGAGTGTTGTGTCCATTCCTGTGGCATTTTGCTTTGACTGTATTCAGGTGCGTGCCTTTGTGTTGCACATGTTGTTCATGTGATGTTCATGCTTTTTTTTTGGTGTGATTGAGGCAACCTCTTGTATATTGACATGTGTTTAGTAAAGATAGCTGAACTTTACCTCAGTGTTCAAATATTTTTCATTTTTACGTGGAGGATTTCAATGAGTGTCCTTCTAAAGAGTTGATAAGTTTATTTTGATGTTGAGTTTGTATAGCGGGGTCCGACCAGAGCCCCACCCCTGCCACTATATATATATATATATATACAGTGGAACCTCGACTTACGAGTGCCCCAACTTACGAGTTTTTCGAGATACGAGCCGTCACTCTGGCAGTTTATTGCTTTGAGATGCGAGCCGAGATCCGAGTTACGAGCTTTCGCCACCCGGTCACGTGGTTATCTTGCCGTGCACGTACAGTATCTCTGTCGTAGTATAGCGCTGCATTTTAGATTTCGCATTTCGGTTATTTTGAGTTTACGCCGCCAGGTGGGCTCCGGTCACGTGGTTATCTTGCCGTGCACGTACAGTATCTCTGTCGTATAGCGCTAATGATATATAACGCCGCCGATAATGATATGATAATTTATGATAATCTATGCAGCACGACGCGGTCCTCACGTCACACAAGGCGCCTTTGCCGGCGCAAAACGGCTCTCTCAGGGTCAAACTCGGTATCGTTTTGAGCGCACGGTTCAGACCTTCAAGAAAAAGTTTATTTTGTAAAAATCGAGCCACGCGTTCAAAAGATATGACCGGTTTTGTTCGCCGGCACGTCGGCGCTCGAATCGAATCGAGTTAAAACGAACACTGCCGTTGTCGGGTCCGTCTGAGACAACCACCGGGCCTAGAACGCTGGGACCGGTCTCGTTGGATAGGCCTGGATCAGATCTCGAAACGCTGGAAGCTGCACCTCTCTGTGATAATCTTGTGGACCATGACAAGAGATCGTGCGACACGTGGTTATCATGCCGTGCAAGTACAGTATCTCTGCCGTCAACTTGTTCAGAGTGCCGGCGATAGCTCGCCTTCTCTTTGTGGAAAACACGGTGAGATCCTTAACATCCAACAACTAATGGGACGCAAACGGGGCGCCCAGTTTAGCGGTACACCCATTGATGAATCACCCTGCCTGTGATTCACCCATGACAGGTTATAGCTGGGTCGGGATTCAAACCCAGGCTGGACAGTTTAGACTTTAGAGTCAAGTGTGCGTACCTCCAGTCCAGGCCATCCTGCCAACTTGTATGCTGCATACAGGTGAAATATAAAGCGCGAGATATTTTTATATATACTGTATATTTAAAAAAAAATTGGTGTGGTTTTTGGCGGGCTGGAACGGATTAATAGCATTTCAATGCATTTCAATGGGGAAATTTGATTTGAGATACGAGCAATTTGACTTACGAGCTCGGTCACGGAACGGATTAAACTCGTAAGTCAAGGTTCCACTGTATATATATATATATATATATATATATATATATATATATATATATACATATTGTTGCGGTTTTGAGAACCCCTCACTTGTAAATAATAACTCTTGTAAATATCCCATCATTTAATAAGGTCGCACCCATAGTTAGGCCATATGCAACACGTAGGACACCATAGGACTGTCAGTTAGTTCCTTAGTATGTGTTTCAGATAAGGCTGTGCTCCCAATAGTTGAATCTGCGTTGCATTAATTAAATAGGATAGGCC